>NW_024884978.1:9900-147519 GCF_019232065.1 Centrocercus urophasianus
AAAAAAAAAAAAGAGTTAAGTGTGTCAGTCCGAAACCAGAGCTGCCAATGCCACAGCTGAGATTTATTTGTCACACGCTCAGGCGAGAGACAGAAGAAATTCCTGTGATAATGCTTGTCTCTGCTCAGCCGTTGCTGCCGCACCACAAATTGCTGCTTGCAGCACAAACTATGGAAATGCGATACATTCGATTAGATGCCTTCTTGTTGGGTCTCAACGCGCCGCGTTTGCTAAGAGTTATTTCTGAGTCCTGAGAGTTAAAGAGCCTTCAAGAAATAGAGCATCAAACGCTCTGAAAGTGGGTCTGCCTCTGGTGCCGGAGGTACTGAAAGGAAAAACAACGGGAGAGCAGAGAGTGGGGAGAGAGGGAAGAATTTCTCAAAGCAAAGCAGGACGCCCGGGGCAGGATCTTCGCACCTCGGGTTAAAAATGGCTCAGGGTCAGGTTGAGCCCTTAAACTCGAGATAAGGCATCACTCCGGCCGCCAGGCAGCGAGATCGAGAGCACCTCTGGTGTCTGGCCAGCGACACCGCCGTTGTCCCGTGATGAATCTCCATGTTTGATCTGTCGTCGGTGACTTCATGCGACAGAAGGAAACAAACAGAGGAGGACGATGTCACGGCCGGACCCAGCGGACAGAGGGCAGAGCTATAAAATCCCTTCCTGATGTTGAAATGACAGCCTGGCTCTCAGCGTGCTGCAAATGGATGGGTGCACTCAGGGACAACGCTTCGCCCTGTGTTTTTTCAAGCCGTGTGGAACTGCTAGCATATGTGAAAATTAACATTTACTAACGCATGCCAATTGATGCTTATTTTGTGCTTTCAGGTGCCTTCTCGGCTCCATGATGCCCAGCAAAGCTTCCCTCTCCAAAGGTCACCTTTGACAATCAAAAGAACCTGACACAAAATACAAATGGTTTCTTCCCTGCAGTCACCAAGTGAGCTCGGAAGGCTCTCATTTGTGAAGTGCATCCCCCTCTACTGCATCACCCCCTGAAATCCCAGTGCCCTGACCTGCACAAGGGGCATCTGCAGGGTTCCTTGGGGCCACCAGCCCCAGCTGGGTCCCACCAGCAGCACCTGACAGAGAGAAACGCTGAGTCCTGCTTTCCACTCCGGCCTCTGTTGCTCACAGCTCTCTCACACCAGCTTTGTGGGCTGCAATTTTCCGCGTTCGGTTTCAGCCAAGAGGTGACTTCTGAAGTTTGAGTCATCCTGCTTCTCCCATCCTTGTCTTCTGTGAATGAAGGGAGGTCACTGCCCTGCTCTGCATCAGGAGGGAACAGAGCAACGGGGCTGCCTGGGGCCCAACCACTGCAGCTCCAGGACAGGTGCTCCTGCAGAAGAAGCTGAGAACCCAATGGCTCTCAGGAGAGCAGGAGATGCAGCCTCACCCCAGCACAGGAATTTCTGCTCAGCGCAGTCTGTATGTCCAATATTAAATACACATTTGTTGCAGCTTCCACCAGCTCAGGCCCTCCATCACACTGCATTTCATAACCACAGTGATGGCTGTTTAATTCACTTCCTCTAGCTGTAGCATTTTTCTACCCTGGCTGATGCAGCACAACTTGCAACACCTCCCAGAGGTTTAGGCTGTCCCTTTCCCTTCCTTGAGCTGAGCACTGCTGACTCAGAAGCTGCAGCCCCTCTGGGGCTGTGGTGATGCTTCAAACCTCACAAGAATGGAGCTGCGGCTGCTCTCCCCCTCCCACCCTGGGATGCAGAGCTCAGAACATCCCAGGTTGGGAACTTGGCTCCTGCTGCCCCTTGCTGTCTGACAGAGACCTGGAGGAGTTGGCAGCTGGTGATGGAGCTTCCTTTCCTTCTCACCCCTTAAACAACGCGTGCCTGCGATCAGCAGGGCCAGTAAGGATGACACATGGCCAAGATTGCTGAAGTCACAGCTGTTGAAATGCAGGGAGCTCCCTACCGGGCTGCGCTGCCTCGCACAGCGTGCTTTATATGCCTGCTCGTCCCATATAAATAAATCTTCACGTTTGCAGTTTACTTGAAACTACATCAAGGTGACAGCTGAGCCGGCGGCTCCTGCTGAGCAGCAGTATCTGTACCACGAGGCTGCTCCTATGGGCAGCAGCACAGCCAGGACTGTCCCTCCTCACCCTCTTCCCTGCTTACTGCCCCTCCATGGCCCATTGGCACTCATGGACCCAAAGCAGTGCGGGTGGGAGCCCAGCACTGAGCCCCATTAGACCCAGCTTAATCGAGAGTGGACAATGGCAGCCAATGCGTGCAAGGCCATGCTGTGCTGGGGGTGGAGGGCATGGAGAAAACGTGACCCCACAGCAGCAAAGTGACACCGTCAGCTCCCCACAGCACAGAGCAGAGTGGTAGAGGTTGAGAAGAACAAAAACTCCACAAAATGCATCAAATGACTGCCTGGAGGAGCCCCCCATGCACACAGGCATGCACCACCCTCACACCCCTTCTTTCCCCGTCTCTTTCTCTCTCATCCCAGTTTAGCGTTGGAAGTCTCCCAGTCCCTGTAAGGCTGTTTAGCATCCTCCCCTCAGCAGCACCCGCACTCTCTGGGCAGCACTGCTGGGCCTGCTGCATCCAGTACCAAAAGCACAGGGTCACAGAGCTGCAGCAATGGGGTGAGCGCAGGAAGGCAGGCACTGCTGCGAACACAGAGGGGAGAAGACAAAACCAGCTTTGGAGCACAAGTCTGCAGTCCCCTCCTCTCCCAGCACTGCAGTGATCTTATAGGGACGGAAGCATCAGACCCTTTCAGAAGAGCTAAAAACACGAATACAAATTCTCCTTTTAAATCAGCAAATGTTTCTCTGGAGTAAGTCCAAACCAAACAGAGGTTAACGCATTCCTGGGAAATACATTAAATGCAGCACACAGCCATCTCCCTAATGGACAGCAGCGATGCTCCATCTCGTCCTGGATCGCTTTGATAACCATTGAAGGCATAGCGGACCTCACATTAATTTTCTCAGTAACAGACATTTAGGTTTGATGCACTTAATACGGCATCAGAGCGGCATGAATAAGTAATTTATACCCTGGGCTCTTCGCCTCTCTCAGCCAATTGGCGCAGAACGAATGCAGAGCGTATCTTTTAAACCAACGGCGACTTATCACACCTTTCAGAGCACAGGAAGCTGCCGGCGCGGTGATAAACACCATCAAACTATTAAAGCAGGAGCTATCTGCCTCTGTGGTTTCCGGGAAATGGTGCCTCGAACCAACCACCCCCCTGCTGATGGTGTTTTCAGCACTCGTAGGGCGGTGGGCAGCGGGGAGGGAAGCTGCGCAATCCGCTTTTCTCGGCGCAGCCAAGTGCAAACAGCGGTTGGCTGCAGAGCATCACACACCTGTGCGGTGGGGAAGGCGGTTCTGACCCCGACGTGAGCTCAAGGTCCGGCCACGAGGCCGCAGCCCACGCACAGAAGTCAGGCAGTGGTGTTTGAGAGACACCTCAAGGGTCTCATCCACACAGAGGTTCCCCATCTCGCGCAACATCTGCCCCAGCAGAGCCCGCCTGCCCGGCCCCGCTCCTGGACTGGCTCCTGCCGCTGTCTGTCGAGCTGCACTTCCTCTTTCATAAATCACATTTTGCATTCTGAGCATGCGTCTCCTCTTCCGTGCCATTTTTTGCTTTCAGATAACCATTAGCTTAATTAATCAAGGGAAGCGCATCGCTCCTGATTGCCGGCTCCGCTGGGATGGCAGCGCTCCCACCCAACACACTCCAACCCACAGAACCCAGCACCACACCATGCTGGTTGCAGCCCTCAACCGAGTCCAGCCAGCAGCAGGTGTTGATGAACCCAGGTCAGCTCTTCCCACTGCGACCGCGAGGTTTTGGGGTCTGCAGTCCTCTCCAAAGAAATGGGTGAAGGTGATGGAACACAACTGCGTGAGTTTCCATTGGCTTTCAAGCATCAACAGAAGGAACAGATGAACCCAGGAGGTCAACCGAACAGCAGAGATCATAGAATCATAGAATGGACTGGGTTGAAAAGGACCACAATGCTCATCCAGTTCCATCCCTGCTGTGTGCAGGGTCACCAACCACCAGTCCAGGCTGCCCAGGGATGGGGCATCCACAGCCTCCTTGGGCAGGAAACCATCATTATGGCATCGGCTCCCAGAGGATGCTTCCACTGTAAGGGCACACTGAAAAGCAGACCTGAGCAACACCACCACCACATCTCAACAGTACCCATAATTTGAGATGGTTCCACATCCACACAGAACCTCCTCAGCCATCCGAGCTGGAAAAAACGGCACCTACACACAAAATCCTCAGAACTGAGAAAGGAACAGCTGCCACGATGACATTTATAGTTACTGAGCAGAAGTTTACGTGGCCTGAAAGGCAGAAGCATGGAGCAGAGCATCCTGCAAGCAGAGCACTGCACACCTGCACAACAGCCAAGGGGCACCAATGGTGGAAGGGCACAGCCCCAGGAAGCTCCAGTGTGCCTGCCAGCTCCGCCTCATGCAAACCACACAGTTCTGCCTCTCACAGACTTGAAGCTTTCGTATACACGCATTATTACCAGCTAAGATCTCAGGAACTCAACCTCAAGCCAAAGCACCAGCTGAGCACAACTGAGCCCACGGCACTCCTGCAAGCACGTGGTTCCAAGAAGCCACCACCTCAAAAGACACGGGGACCCTCAGCCCCAGGTTTTGGGGGAGGCCACTCGTATCCTGCAAGCACTGCACCTCAGCCCTGCTGCCACCCACAGCAATGCTCGGGACCCCCCAGCACAGCCCTGCTGTTTGTATGCAGTAACAAACGCACTCCAAATCCTGGTAGCTTTTATAAAGGTTTATAATCCTTTGCCATGATTGCATGATACATTTCTCCCCCGTGATGCAGCCCTGGGAGCAGCCGGGCTCTGCTGTCCGACCCAACCCGCCGCAGACATCAAATGCACTTTCAAACATCTCCATTTAATATTTACATTCAAGCAATTAATAACTGGAAGCTTATAGTTTAGACATTTCTAATAGCAGCAATTTCTATAATAGCTCGTTTAGCTTTAGATAACGATTTTTTTTCTTTTTTTTTTTGCACATAGAAACACCACATGTGTACAGTATCAAAAAATATATACCAGGGATGGTCCTGCGGGGCGTGGGGGGGGGGGGGGGACGAGACTAACAAATGCCAAATGGTTAAAAAGGAGAACAGAAAATAGTCGTCTGATATAGTTTATAAGGTGATCTAGGGACTCCATAAATCTAGGCTTTATATTTCATTATATAAATACCTACAAATAAATATATTAGCACAGTCGGAGGGCGACCAGCCTTCAGCTCAAACAATACATTTCAATAACACCACGTACAAACGGGAGCAAGAATCACTCGACAAGTTAGCACTGTTAAAATATAATACTATAACTCTGAGTAACCGCCCGGCCCCACAGCGCCCAGGGCAGCCCCACAGCACCCGCAGTGGGAGCAGCAGCAGTGGGCACCGTGTGGGGCAGCGCAGGGCCCCACATCCCGCAGTGAGCGGGGCCAGAGATGCCACCCCACTTGGCTCTGGGGACGGGGCAGCAGCGGGGCTGCGCTCCCATGGGGAGCAGCCGCCTCACACCGTCACGTACTCCTTGAAGGTGACGGTCAGGCAGTTCGCGGTCACGTCTGTGATAATTATATTCCCAAAGAAGGGCTTGAAATCCTGCAGGCCTTCGGCCTCCTCCTCCTCCTCCTCCTCGGCCGCCTGCCTGGGTTGCTGCTGGGGCTCCACGGGCGGCTGCTCGGCCGGCACCGGCGGCTCCTCCGGCTTCACCTGCACCAGGGCCGCCTTGCCCTCCGCCCGCGGCTTGACGCAGCGCAAGTCTATGGGCTCGTCCAGGTCTGAGTCCAGCAGGATGACCTCGGGCTGGGCAGGCAGCTCCGGCCGCTCGGGGCCGAGGCAGGTGGGGGCACTGATGCTGCGCGACGTCAGGCGCTTCTTGCCAGGCTCACGGTCCCCGTGTGGCTCTGACAGGCAGCGCTTGCGTGCGCTGGGGCTTGAGAGGTTCAGTCCCATGGAGGACGGGCTGTGCTCATGCCCAGGGCTCAGCGACCAGGGCACGAGGTCTGGCTTGGTGGTAAGCTGCAGCGGCTGCTCAGCCACGGGCAGGGGCAGCTCCTTGCTCGGAGAGGGCTTCCTGGGACCCTCCTGCGGCTCAGCAGCGGGCTGCCTGCTCTCGCCCTCCGCAGCGCTCAGGCCATTGCTGCCCACCGCCCTCTCCTCGCCCGGCTTCCTCCAGGCCTCCAGCTTCTCCTCCCCGCCCTTCTTAGCAGTCCTCTCCTCCGGCGCCCGCTTCCGGGGTGGCTCCCCAGACTTGATCTTCACCGCCTGCATGCCATTCTCCATGTACTTGCTCATGACGATCACGATGCGCCCGTTCTTGTTTTTGTTCTTGACGATCTTCATCTTGCCCCCGAGCCCGTTGCTGGTGACCCTGTCGCGAGGGGGGGGCCCGGTGCCACTGGACAGGTTCTTCTCAGCCCCGTTCTTGCTCTCAGTAGCGAGGTTCTTGACTGGGCCCAGCAGGTTCTTGGCTGCACCGTGCACCCACTTATCCGGATGGGCACCCAGAGGGCTCTTGGTGTTGTCCAAGCAGGCCTGGCCTTGCGGCTCCTTGCTGCTGGGATGGTAGTGGGGCTCATACATCTTGGGGTCGGGCTGGTAGTGGTGGTGCTTCTTGCTGTTGAGCTGGTAGTAGTACTTGCCCTTGCTGTGGGACTGGTGCTTCACGCCGCTCTCCTTGCCGTTGGGCTGGTACTGGTGGTGCTTCTTGCTGTTGAGCTCATACTGGTGCTGCTGGCTCTTGCCGGAGGAGCCGAGGTCCAGCTTCGGCCGGGTGTCCACGGTGGGGTCCTGCAGCCCCGTCAGGATGTTGGAGCGGCGGGCGAAGGAGGGCAGCTGCAACACAAAGCCGAGGGCTGAGCCTGGCCGGGCCCCGCCGCAGGTGCCACCCCCGGCACGCTCAGTGCGCCGCGCAGCCCAACCCGCGCCCACTTCCAGGCCCCGCATTGCTCCAGATTAATGAAGCAATGAAAAGAAGAAAAGCCCCCTTCAATCAGCTGCCTGGGAACAGAGTCCAGCCGGGGCCAGCAGCCTGCTAATGCCACCCAGCTGCACACTGCCCCGTGCCCGGGGGCTGCATCATGAGCTTGGCACTGGGGACGCATCCCCTGGGTGCTGCACGCAGATCCTTCGTATGATGCAACCCGTGGAAAGGAAAGCAGCCCCCCGGGACCCACTCCCCATCGCCTTTACCTGCACGACGAGCGGCTTCGGCTTGGGGCCCCGCTTGCGGTATCCCATCAGCTGTTCCTGCCGCTCCCTGCAGGAACACGGCATCACGGTGAGGCTGCAACCCCCCACGCTGCACCCACCGCCCTGCGGTGCCACGGTCCGGGTGTCGGAGGGGGTAAAGGGGAGGTTTTGGGAGCGGGAATGGGCCGGAGCCGCAGGTACGGGGCTGCAGGAAGGGGTCCTGCAAGAGGGCTGGGGCGGGACGTGACTGCAGGACGGCATCCCTGCCACCGCCTCCCCCCGCCGCGGCGAGGGGTGAAGTTTACAGTTTGCGCCAAAATACGACAGGAAATAAATGCATGGAAAGGAAAAAAAAAAAAAAAAAAAAAAAAAAAAAAAAAAAAAAAAAAAAAAAGCAGTTGGAGCGCAGCAGCAGCACCGCCTCCTCCACTCGCAGGCATCGAATCCCCGCGCGGGCAGCAGCCGAGCGCGGCGTGGGGGGAGAACGGCTCGGGGATCGCGCACCGGAGGCGTATCCCGGCCCCGCGCCCCGCACCCGCCCCGTCGGGGCCGCGCCCCCCGGGCCCGTCCTGCGCCCTCCACCCCCCGTTCGCCCTTGCGCGGCCCCCGGGCGGCGAACGGCCCCGTGACGCATCTACAATTGCACGGCCGGGCGCGGGGCCGGGCACCCGCAGCTCACCTGTTCTGGAAGGCGATCAGCAGCCGGGGGTCCAGGATGTTCTCCTCCGGCTCCCACGTGTTATACCTTGCGGAGGGGACGGGGGTAGCGGTCAGGCGGGGGCCGGGCGCGGTGTAGGGGTCGGGGCCGTTCTCGCCGGGAGCCCCGGGCCCGCTTCGCAGCTCGCGCCCGGGGTTCGGTCCCGCGGGAGGGGGATGGGCGGGGGGGGGTGTGTGAAGAAGGGAGGGGGGGTACGCCGGGGACAGGACTGTTTATTTAGCGCAGTTATTATTCCGGAGGAATTCTAAGCATGTCATGATGAAATTTTCCAAATCCCCTTTCCCGGACCCATTAAAGCGGCCCCGGCGCGGAGGAGGGACGCGGCCGCGGGGTCCGACGCGCGGGGCCCCCCCCCCTCCCCCCCCCCCCCCCCCCCCCCGGCTGTGTCACGCAGCCCCGAGCGCTCCGCGACCGCGCCGCCCGCTGCCACC
Source organism: Centrocercus urophasianus (assembly GCF_019232065.1). Taxonomy (NCBI): domain Eukaryota; kingdom Metazoa; phylum Chordata; class Aves; order Galliformes; family Phasianidae; genus Centrocercus; species Centrocercus urophasianus. The sequence goes on from NW_024884978.1 coordinate 18,319, forward strand.
CGGAGCGACCATCCCGATCCGACCCGCGGGGCCGCGCGGTTTTATTTTAGCCCTTATTTCCCCCCTTTCCAGGCGCCCGCCCCCCCCGCTCGGTTCTGCAATATGGAGCCCGACTCCCGAGGAGGGAAAGGGGGAAGGAGCCATTTTCTGGTGCACATCAGCCGCCGCCTCCCGCCTCGCTCCGCTCCCGCCGCCGCCCGCCCGGGCCCCGCCGCCGCCTCCCGCCGCCCGCCCGAACCCCGCCGGGGCGCCCCGGGGCCGCTCTCCGCGCGTCCCCCGCCCGGTACTCACTTGGGCGACCATCCCCTCCATTTCACCAGGTACTCCACTCTGCCCTGCGGAGCGCGGGAGGCAAAGACACGGCGTTCAGCGGGACCCACCGCCCGCCCGCCCGCGGCCCCCCTCTCCGCCTCCCCGCCTCTTTCCCTCCGCACCTTTCGGATCCGCTTCTTCTCGATGCTCTCCACGGCGAAGACGTGCTCGCCCACCGCCGGCAGCTCCATGCTGCGCTCGGGAAGGGCCGAGCCGGGCGTCCGCGCTGCCCGCTGCGGCCGAGCGGGGCTCCGGCTCCGGCAGCTCCCGCCGCCGAACCGACAGACACTGCGCGGCGGCCGCGGCACCGCAACCCATGCAAATCCCGGAGCGAGACGTCAGGGAGGCGGCGCCTCACGGGCCCGGCTGCCCGTCAACGGCGGGGCCGGGGGATTGGCGCAGCGCTGCCGGGGAGCGAGGCGGGGAGGGGGGGCGGGCGCGGGGCGGAGGGGGGCACGCGCGAGCGGCCCGGCCCCCGCCCCACGCGTGACTCAGCACGGCCCCGCGGGGAGGGCAGGTGCGCGGCCGGAGGAGCGGCGGGGCCGGAGGTGCGGGTGCGGAACCCGCCCCGAGGATGCGTGGGGATTGAGCCCCCCCCGGAAGGCTCCGCGTTGCCGTGGGCTGCCCCGCAGCGCCCGGGCCCGCCGCGTCTTCCTCCTCTAGTCCCGGCCCACGGCGGATAAATTGGCGTTGTGCTGGCGTTGGTCCTCCAGCCGGCGTTGCGGGGTGACCCCCGGTCCTGCGGCGCGTTCCCCCCGCCCGGTGCCGGAAGCCTCAACCGGCAGCGGCGTGCGGGGCTCCCGCTGTGCGCTGCGCGTTCTCGCCGCTCGCGTGAGCGGATGGAGAGCAGCACGGGGCTCCCTCCACGCGAGGCGGTCGGGCCCACGTGTGGCCGTGCCGCGGGGCGGGGATCCCGGCCCTTCTCTGCCCGGCGTGCGATGGGAGCCGCTGCGGTGCGGTACTGGGACGTGACCTCCTCCGGGCAGGTGGAGCGGGGAGGGCCGGGCGGTTGCGGGGTACGGCAGGCGTGGGGCTCCTCCGGGCGGCCCGGGGCCGTGATCCCCGCCTCCCCGTCCCGGGATCTGTGCTCCGGGTCCCGCTTCCTTGTGCCCGCTCTGCCCACGCGGATCCCGGTAACTTCAGAGGGGCCGAGCTCGAACGGAGCGGATCCGCTGCCAAAGGTCCGGCAGCGCCCCGAGGAGGTTCCCGTGCTCTCCGTGCCCCCCGTGCCGTCCCCCTCCCCCCGTTGGCAGCAGCGGCAGCCGGCGGCCTTCGGGGCCCGGCCCGGCGGTGCGGGGGCACTGCGCAGACAGCTCTGAATGTCACCGCGCCGGGGACCATAACAAAGACGCAGCCGCCGAGATCGTAGAGCCGAGCCAATAAAAAGCAAACTGATATTACAATTTTGATTTCCCTGGAGGGCCGAAGGGGCTTAATGTAAGAATTATTATCCATTGTGAACAGCAGCCGAAAGAAAGCCCAGACAGGAAGATTTAATTTTTTTTTTTTTTTTTTTTTTAACTTAGCGGTTTTCCTAAGAAACATATATTCATAGAAATTTATGCCGGCGGAGTTTGTTAACCCTCCCCTTTGACATTTCAAGCTTCTCCTGTTGCCAGAGGAGACAAGCCGAGCACAAACCGCTAATGCTCGTAATAACACCAAACGCTCAGGAGACGAACGCGATTCGGTGCAATTTCCCCTCTGTTCGGACAAACGGAGAAACGAGCGGAGGCCGCGGGGCCGCTCCGAGCGCTGCGTTACGGCACCGGCGCGGCTCCGTGCCCACCGACGGCAGCGGGACGGGGCGGGCGGCGGGGATGCAACGTGTGCGTGCTCAGAAAGGTGCGAGCAAACCTCCTTCGCACGACTGTAGAATCTGCCCCGGGAGGAGAAGCGGTTGAGGGAATCGAAAAGCAAAAAGGTGAAAGCGACGCTAAACAGCGTCGTTAGGAGAGCTTTAATCGTGGCGTGGTTCACAGCTCCTGCAGCTCAGCACCAACTCCCGTGCTGGAGCTGCCTGCAGGATGATCGTCTGCTTTCTGTTAGCGAGCTGATTGCACATGATTCACAGTAATGATTGTAATGGTGGTGATTTTCTTTCTCTTACCTTGCTCATGTAGCAGTGGTTCACGAACTGGTACAGCTTTCCCTTTGTCAGTTCGAAAGAGGACACCTGATAGGAAGCACATAAAATACCCTCACTAAAGAAAGCAGGAGACGTTTCTAACTGCTGCCTCTTCTCCGCTGGCGTCCCCTAATGTATATTCCTGTATCACAGGACAGAAAAACCAACCCAAAGGAATGAGAGCCAACTGCTGCCTTTTAGAGTCCCAGAGAACGCCGGTTTAATACCATGCAATGTTCATTACTTGTCTGTAAGGCAGGGGTGAGGTGCAGATGGACATTCTGGGGATGTCATCTTTCCCCTCGGCCACACTTGTATAAGAATTTGGGTTTCTCGGTGGCAGTTCTGGGTAGGAGACAAACCCCAAACAGCCTGAGCCAGATGGGCTTCCTGCAGGTGCTAGGAAGCACACCAAGGCAATTTCCCCTCAAATATCTGCTGCCCGTGTTCTCTCCTATTACCCAGTGCTGATAGCTGTTTGGGGTTATTCTTTTCATCATTAGTTACAAACTTCTTACCCTGCAGACAGAGCCAGCTCTGTCAGCTTGGGGCTGAGCTCTGCCTCTCCAAAACACGCTGTGCTCTCTTCCCCCTCTCCCCCGATCCTGGTAGATCCAGCAGACCTGCTGTATGTTTGCTATCAAGCAGCACTGATTGCACATGCCATCATTTCTGATGTTGCTCATTAGTCTATATCATTATTAGCAATTCAAACCAGCAATTCGTTTCCAGCTGCAATCCTCTAATTCCACCAAGGAGGCTCCAAGGCTGCAGTTTGGGCTCTCAGCTTTTCCAGCCCTTACTGCTGCAGCCCGAACTGGCCAGGAGCACCAAATAATAACCAAGTTAATTCATTAATAGTTGTAGCCTTTCCTCCAAGGCCGCTCCTGCAGGCAGCCAGGCACGGACTTTGCAACTCTCTTGCATCACAGTGTCCTTGGAGGGAGGGGGAGGGCACTGGCCCCATTCATTCCTACCTGTCCAGCTGGGCTCTGGCTCTGCCCTTCTGCTTTTGTCAGGCCTGGCTCACGTTTGGAGCAGCGGCCACTCTGAACACCAGGCTCTAATATGCTGAGGTCAACAGCGTGCTGCAGAAAGACAAGGGAAGGAGGAATAGGTAGGCTCAGGGAAAAAAGAAATAAAAAGCACCCCACCAACAATCAATAGGATGCCATGAGGTAAGATGCACACAATGAAACCCTGTTCCAGGTTGCCAAGGCAAATCTGTCAATAGAGTATTGAACAAGCAAATCTGACTTGCAATTATCGTCTCCTTCTAAATACAAGCTGCCCCTTTGCCTTGCAGTTCAAACCCCCTTGCTGGTGCTGAGTGCTCGGATATTGCTGGCCAGAGCTGCTTCAAAACAGTGATGGAAGAGCCAACCCAGCTGGAACCAGGGCTGGAAACTGCTCTGAATTTGTGCTGAAAAACCCCTGGATCATCCCCACCACCCTTTGCTGCTGCAGCTGAAGCGATGCATGCACAACAGGCATTCTGAAGCAGCAAACTCCCTTTGCAATAAACTCTATGCAGGAATATGTGAATCTATTTTCAGACACTGCTGCAAGAAGAAAATCAACACACGGAGCACCTAGCACCTGCAGCACTTGGGAAGCATCACAGATTGCTGCTTCCCCCCCATCCTGCCAGCCCCCACTTCTTCCCTCCCCAGGCCAAGCAGCCCTGCAGCCCCCCCCACCACAGCAGGCCTGACATCTCTACAGCACCAGTGTTGAGGGCAGAGCCAAGCAGTGGATTCACAGGAGAATCCATCCTCTGGGGGCTTACATGGGAACCCCCCCCTTTCCCAGAGCCCTTCTGCTGTGCCCTCACCCCCAGCCTCACACAAGGGTGCTGGAGCCTGAGGCCATCTGCCCTTAAGCTTCTTAAAGCCAGGGAAGTCAGGAGCAGCGCAGAGGAAGGAGGCAGTGCTGCTGTGAAGAGCTCAGCATTGATCTGAGCCAGTCCCACATCCCACAGCCCAGAACATCCCCCAGCCCTGAAGCACTGGCACACATCAGTGGGCACTGACTGGAGCATCCCTATGCCCCAGAGGCACAGCTGTGTGTTTGGGGCAGGTGGTGTAGCACCGTCGGTCTCATCCTGCACCTCCTCCATGGCTCCTCTTGGTTCCTCGAGCATCCCTGGAGAGGTCTGAGCTTTCCTCCGCCTCTTATCACTTAAGCTGATGCTGCTCCTTGGCAGCTGAGTGTAATTATGAGCTTTTCTCTTCCAGAAATGGCTTTGTGCATGTTTCTGCCACTGGGGCTGCAGTCTGAGGGCAGTGCGAGGAGTTGCTCTGAGTTGGAGAAGAACCAGAGTGCTCTGTGCAAGCTTTTCTCACCGTCCCCATTCACAGGACCACAAAAACTTCCATTGGTGAGGACTGAGGTGCTGCTTTGCCCTCACTGGAGGCATTCAGAGATCACTGCACTCTGTGCCTTCCCTTGAAAGGAGAGCAAGAAAGTCCCTTTTCCTTCAGAGCAGGCTGCGAAGCTGCAGCTCCATTCACACCAAAGGGGCAAGGCCAGACAGCTGCAGGCAGACAGACAGACACCCACACCCCCTCAGCAAGAAGAAGCAGGGCCTCTGAACCTGCTTCTTAATGAACAAAACCACCAAACGACTCGGAGCAGTGAGTCAAAGCTCATACCTGCGGGGTCCTTCTCCCTTTTCAGGAAAGCAGCCTGAGGTTCCCATCTGCAAACACAATCTCGACGTGCCAAGCTGTGGCTGGATGCAGGGGTTGGTGCTGCGGTCTGATGGATGGATAAGGGCTCTGCAGGTGGACGCAGCTCTAAGCTGAGCACGTGGGCTGCAGCTTTGGATCGTGGGCAGGAGGAAGAAACTTCCTGGGCAGGATTTTGGTTTTGAAAAGCTAAAGCAGCCTTTTGACCTTTTAGTTATTGAAGGCAAAGAGGGTTGGACCCGCTCTACCTGGGGTTCCTTTTAGAAATGCCATCTTGAAGAGAGCACTAAACTCAGGGAAAACCAGTCCTCAAACCGTCCTTGGGAAATAAACCACCAGCCTAAACCTCAGCAATCATGGGTGCTGCTGGAATCGCTGTATGCAGCAAAACCTGATTGCTCCACCCCATGTGGCTGCAAAGCAAGCTTGGGCCGTGCTGGCAGGGAGCAGCATTTGGATCAGGAGCAGCAACCCCACACTGCACTGCTCCAGTGCCACCCCCCAGAGAGCAGGAATGAGCCCTAACTATAGGACAGGGCACCCCAGTAGCTTTATCTCCTTCTCAAACCCTCCCAGCAAATCCCTCTGAGCAGGATTAGCCCCTGCAGCCAGGCCAGGCAGTCTGAGCTGCTCACCCAGCAGCTGATGGATTGATTTATTCGCTGAGCTCACAGCTGAGGAGTGTGTGCTGCAGCTTGGTGCTGCCATGGGCTGGGCAGGAGAGCAGTGCAGGAGGTGAGGTGGGTAATTGCCCACAGACAGCAGTGATAATTAACTGGTTTGGGCTGGGCCGCCTTCAGGAGCTGCAGGTGCAGCCAGAGCCCCAGCAGCAGCAGCAGCAGCAGCAGCAGCCCAGTCATGGTGTGGGGACTGCATGCATCAGAATTCGTGCCATCAGCCTGTGGCTGGGCTGAACGGGCCCAGCTGCACTCTCAAGCAGCAGGGCTGGGACATGCACGTGGAGCTGGGGCACGCACAAGGCTGGAACATGCATGTTGCTTGTGCAGCAGAAGCAGGAAGCAGGCGGCAGCACTGTGGGCAGTTTCTATTCTGCCTGCACCTGAGCCGAGGCAGCAGCGCAGCTCCCTGCAGCCTTCCCTTCCTCCCTCCCTCCCTCCCTCCTGGTTTCCTTCCACCCTGCTTTGCTCCGCTGAGCGTCACCTCTGCTTGTGTAGCTGGAGACTGGCTGCACAGCCATTCAGCAGCCCAATGACTGCCCCACCACGTTACCCCTTCAGTGGATTACACCAAATATTTGTGTTTGCAAAGATTTCGGGAAGATTTACTCCGTCCACCCCCTGTGCATTACACTGTCACTAGAAAGCGCTCTGCTATAAAGCTGCTCAGCCCAACCCAAGAGGAGCCATGCTAAACCCCTTGGAAAAGCCACAGATTTGCATGGGGGCGGGAGACCAGCTGTACTTTCAGGGCAGAACCCGCAGCCCAGGCTGCACACGTGTGTTAATCAGGGCAATGCCAGCCCCTGGCAGTGGCCATGTAAGCGCTGCAGTGCTCTGCTCCCCAGCAGGTTCCTTGTGCTTGGCTGCCCTGTGCCCAGGTGGGGTTCTCCATGGAAAGCTGCAGCCCCGCTCCCTTCTCACTTCCCCTTCTCTCAGCTGAGCACTCTGGGCAGATATTTTTAGGCTGCTGCTCGTGGTCTGGTTTCCCCTGAGGATACTGAGCAGGTTTGGGGAGCTCCAGCTGCCTCTTGGGCGGTGTGAGAGATGCTCGGCTCCCCAACACCTGCAGTGCTCTGCAGCCACCCTGGCACAGGACTGCACCACACTGCCCTCTCACCCTAAAGGCATTTCCCTGCCCCAGGACTTCAGCAGCTCCAAGCCATGTGCTCGCTGCAATCTCTGCAGCACACTCGCAGGCTTTCTTCACCAGCACTGAAAGAACTGGGGACAGGGATGGGTACACGGCTGCAGCCAGCTCTCGGCACCACCTGTGTGCACTGTGATGGCTCCATAGTGCCTGAAGAGCCCAAGGATCCAAAGGGGACACTGTGCTCACTGCTGTGTCACCTGTGCCCCAACTGCTCCAACCCCTGAGGCCCAGCTGTGCAGTTCTTAGGTTAACCACGGGTTTTCACACGGGAACTTGGTGCAGTGGGGAGCTCCACCCAGGCCAGGAAAGAGATGCAGAACTGTTGTCAAAAACACGTGCCTTGTTTGTAGTCAGAGAGGGGACAAAGTTGCCGTTCCAGCTGCTAGGGCTGCTTGGGTTTCTCCTCTGGATTAAAGCTCTCCCCTGTGGGTCATCATGACAGGATCAAGGATCAGCCCCTATTGCAGCTCTGGGGCTGCAGGACCTCCCTGATCCCCTGGCTCCTCCCTGATCCCCAAGCAGAAGGGCTTTTGAGACATCTGTCTGAAGTATTGCACTTCCTGCTGAGCTTTGCAGACTTCGGAAACCCCATTGCAATAGGTGACCTGTGACCACACTGTGAGGAACCCTATGTGCATCTCCCAGGGCATCTGGAAAACCCAGCACCGGTTTGGTCATAGTGCTACAGGGGCTGAACTGAACAGGAAGGAAGACGTTAGGGAAGGTCCTCGCAGCCCTGTGCCCAATGGCACTGCCCTGAGCCACCCCTTTGGGGGCTTTGGGACAGGATGCTGACACGAGGCGTGCCAGGCAGCAGGAGGCTGTGGGGTGCAGAAAGCGGCAGCGCTGATTCATGGAGCTCTGTCACTAAAAGAACAGCCCCTGTCCTCATCTGTGGGGATTTACTGCCCTCAGCCAGGAAATACGGCTGCCTGGCCTCGCTCACACTTCACAGCCCACACGCAGCCCCGGAGCTCAGCTTTTCCCCAGGTGAAATCCTCTGGGCCGTGGCATCACCGCTGCGGTGGTGCTGTCCCCATCTGCGGTGACCCGCGGTGAGCTGGGGCTCACACCCAGCTGGGTCCCCAGGGGAGATGACAGGCAGCACCCTGCCCTTGGGGTGATGCTGCGGGGACAGTGGAGGCAGTTTCATTTCTCCCACCTACCCGTTGTGCTGCTGGGGCACATCCTTTCCTCTGGATGGGTCCCCCAGCCCTGCCCACCCCAGCAGGCAGTGGTGGTGGTGGTGACAGTTGTCCCCTCTCCTCCTGCATCCCAGGGTGAGGTGGGGACCTGGGCTGTACGTACCAGCACCCCAGTTCTGCTCACAGCTTGTTAATGTGCAACGCTGCGAGCAGCACCGGGACATGATGCACGCTGTGCTCCGTCCTGTGCTTTGGGGCACACAGGGGTGTGCAAAGTAACGCTATGCACCAGGAGATGTGCAGAGGGTGGAGCAAAAAGCAGATATGGGGTTGTGTGGGACAGGGCTGGGGCTGCATGGGATAGGGGGTGGTTAGGGCAAGGCTCCAGGTGTGGGTACTGTGCTGCAAAGTGGGGCTGGGGGGGCCTCCGGGGCGGCTCCCGGCTCTACTTCCATGTTTGGGCCACGGCTGCAGCAGAGCCATAAAAGGCGGTGTGGGAAGGGCGCTGGCTCTGTGCCGTGGGTGTGCAGGGTGTGGGGCCGGGCACAGGGTGCTCCTCCAAAGATGGGGCCCCCTGGAGTGGGGGTGGTCTGGGTCCAGCAGAGCTGCCTGTGCCTGGCTGGCCCAGGATAGCGTGTGGGTGCTGGGGAGCACTGTCCTGGGTGGGCAAGGCTGGAGCCAGAGCCGTGTTGCTGTGCCCCGCTGCTGCTGTGCCTGTGGCTGGGATCAGGCTGGGATTGCTGCAGATGCTGAGGTGGGAATTGAGGACATTATCAGGAGCTGAATGCTCAAGGATGAGATCCAGGCTGAGGCCATGCTGCTAATCCATTGCAGGGCACACTTGGGCACTGAGGGTCTCAAGGGGGAGATGCTGAGGGAAGGGGCTGAGCCAGGGAAGCAGTGTGCAGGTTGAGGGCCCGATGCAGTGAACCTGGTGCAGGTGTTTGGGCTGAGCAGAGCCAGGCAGGACCCCACAGCACAGACTGTAGGCCAGAGTTTGGCACATCGGGAGGAAATGTTGTCCGGCTGCCACCTCCAGACAGCAAAAGGGAGGCAAAAGTGGAGTCTGTGGGACTGTGGGGTGGTGTGGGAGGACTCATCCATTTGGGATCCTGCTCTAGCTGTTCGTAAGGACTTCCTCACTGGCAGGGCTCACCAAACCCCGGAGAGAACAACAGAGATAAGCAGATAACAGATCAGAGCTCAGTGACTAACTGACAGGAAAGCCCGAATGTGCCACCAGCCGCTGCCCGGGGCACAGTGTGAGCCAACCCACAGGAATGCAAAGGCAGACAGCGAGCGGGGTGATCCCCGGCACCGGGTGGGCATGGTGAGCAGCAGGGCAGTGGGAGGGACGTGGGCTCTGAGCTGGGATGTGAGGCAGATGGCTGCTGGGCACTCACAGTGCCATTTATGGGACATTTCGGGTCGGGCTGAGCGCAGGCTGGGAGATGTCCTGGGATGGTGCCCTGCTCATGGCACGGCACTGGGGCTGCCCCTCCCAGGCTGCGTCCCCCAGAGCTCCATCCCTGCTGCTGGATCAGCTTGAGAGGGATTCGTGGCCATGCAGCTGCTTAATACCAAGCACAACCGCAGCCATTTTAGACCTGGCATTGCACAAAGTGAAGTACATCCCCACTACCTGCGCTGCTGCAGATGCGTCCGTCCGCCTGCCTCGCTCAGCCCCTGCACCACCGAGGGCTCAGGGCTGATTCATCTGCTGCTTTTTCTCCTGCTTACGTACGCTCACGTTGTTCCTTCCCCGCCTGAATGGCTAAATTAAGCCCAGCAACAATGAGCCATCGATTATCCTATTGTATTCCATAGGGCCTGGTGTGGTAACTGGTTCTGGGGACAGCAAGGTAGGAACAGCCCGTGCTCACGCCTATCTCAGGAGCCCCAGAGCCGATGTCCCGAAGCCACAGCAGCCTCTGTCCTCTGATAGCAGTGGCTCAGCAGAGCCATGTGCGAGCTGCCTGCTGCCGGCAGGTCACCCCTCTGCCACTCCCATGGGATGGCAATGCCAAGCCGTGCCGTGCTGTGCCACGTTGTGCTGTGCTCAGCCATCCCACGCCGTGTAGAACATCCCTGACAGCATCGTGTCTCAGCCGCCCATTTCTTCCCTTGCCACCCATTTCAACAGTACTCGTTCCGAGTCCTTTTATTGCCTGAGCTGCTGACAAGTGATTTTTCAAGAACAGAAGGGTCAGCACACGCAGCCCTGCAGCAGTGCCCTCCTGGGGTCTGCGGGCATGGCTCTTCCCTGGGCATTTCCATAGGGCTGCAGTGCTGCTGTGCATGGCAGTGCCAGGTGGGTTTGGGCAGCAAGGTGAGGGCTGGGAGTGCCCCAATCCCCAGCTTGGTTCTGCTTCCCTAGGCTCCTGGGCAGCACTGGGAATCGGGGCCCTGTGGTGCAGAGCAGCAGCCCTGAGGTCGGAGCAGCCCTGTGTGCTGCGCGGGGGGAGCTGGCAGCACGGTGGTGACGCTGCTGCCGGGTCTGCAGCAGGGATGCTTCGCCTGCAGATCTCCTACCTGCGTCAGCAGCTGAATTCCCTCGCCTCATCCCTGCTGGCAGCTCCTTAACCCTTTCCTCCCGCTGCCCGTGGAGGCACGGGGCTGAGCACACGGGATGAAGGGCAGCCATCACTGTGCCTGTGAGCTCCTGATGTGGGTGGCTGCAGCGTGGGGCCTGACCCTCTTCCTGCAGTCCATGCCTGCAGGAGGGAACGAGGAGATTTTCCAGCTGGGGGAGCTGCTCCTCGTCCTGCTCGCTGTGCCCAGCTCCATGCCTGAAGCTCTGCCTGAGCTCTGCTCTGCACGGTGCTCCTGCAGTGGGGTCAGCTCTCAGCTCTCTGCAGCTCATCCCCAGCGGTGCCACATCCCCAAGCAGAATAGAGCCATGCACCCCGCAGGTCCCCCAGCCCCCCTGAGAGCCATCGGCACAGCCAGCGCCCGCCCAGCATCACTGGCAGCCGCGCAGCCCCCGGGGCAGATTTATTACCCTTGGCAGAAGGCCCAAAGGCCAGCTGGTGTTTGGGCCGTTTCCAAGGTTTCCAGTCACCGCTGGAAGTCCTCCCTCAGCCGCCCCCCATGCAGTGTGTGGGAATTGGGTTCCTGGGACAGGACCCAGCTGCTGGGACCACCCGTGGGCCGCCCACCCCTGTCTGTGCTCCCTTAAGGACTCTCCCTTAAGGGTCCCTGTGCTGGGGACCAGGACCACTCGGAGGGGTTTGCGGTCACCCCACAAAGGCACCCTGTGAGCCCAGCACTCCAGCAAGGTCCCCCCGTCCTCCCTGTGCCCATAGGGATGGCAGCTCCATGCTGTGAAGCTGTGGAAGTGGCTCCGGTCACCCGGCCACCGCCCTGGGCACCGCAGGGTTGGGCAAGGCAGAGGCAGAGGCAGAAGCGGCCCGACTTGTTTGTGGTTCCTGAAAGACAATCCCAACCCAAAGCAAACCAGAAATCCCAGGCACAGGTTGAGGCTGCTCCTCCTCTGCATCCCACTGCTGAGCAGGACCTCTGTGCGTCCTTGGGGCGGTCCTGCAGAGGGCTGGAGGCGCTGGGTCCAACAGTGGACCAACAGTGCTGGGTCACAGCAGGTCCTTCTTAGTGGTGCTGTCATGCTCACCAATGTGTTTTGGGGGTCCCCTGATGTGGTTGGGTTACTCACAGCACCCAGCCCGGCTGCAGGGATTTGGCTCCTCAAAGGCAATTTTCCTGCATCCAGACCTCACACAAGAACAGCTGCTTGGGTAATTCTGCTTCAGAAGTACCTTCATTAGAACTGTGGTTATAACACTGAGGTACAGCTCTGAGTCCAGCAAAACATACGTGGGCATTTGGCACTGTGTGATGGGGTGGAGCAGGTCCCTGCTGCAAGCAGATCCCAGCCCTGATTGTTGGCACACCGTGTTCCAGGTATGGCCCTGGGGAGCTCAGCAGGAAGAGGCATCTTCATTTGGTTTTGTTTTCCTATTTTTTGTGCCACTGCATCATGGCATGGCTCTGCTCATTTATTTACTTGCAGGGATGTGAACAAACCAGCACTGGGCTTGCAAAGGGAAAGAGGGAAAAAAAAAACCTCTTTGATATTCCCTTCCCTCGAGACCAACTGGGGCTTTGTTTTAAAGGTGAGCTGTGAAACATCAGTTTTAATGAGAACAGCTTGCAGACAATGATGGGTTGGAAAACAAAATGCCAGAAGTGCAGAGGTGGGCAGGGATGTCTGGTCTGGGGACTGGGGAGCACAGTCCAGGGGAGATGCACGTGGCCACACCATTGGCTCCCATCTCCCCATCCATCCCTCCGTCCATCAATCCCTCCACCCATCCATCCATCCAAACATTCACCCATTCATCTCTCCTTCCCTCCCTCCATTCCTCCTCCCTCCATTCATCCCTCCACTGCCCATCCCTGTGCTGTGCTGCACCAGGGGCTTCCCAGGAGCCTGAGCCGTGCCCTGGGAAGAGCACAAGCTTTGAGAAGAGCCCATTTTTTTTTGCTTAAACCTACAGAGGAGGATGGTGAGATGCTGGGAGGAATCTGATGTGCTGCAGAGCTGTGCTGGGCATTGGGGCACAGCCTGATGCCAGAGTGAAGGTCCCAGCCCTGTGAGCTGCAGATGTGTGGGTTAGTGAAGCAAGGATCTTAGAAGCAGAACTGTTTTCAAAGCCCTTTATAAGCATGACCTTAGAGAGAGCTGCCTTTCAGAGCTGGAGGAAGAAATCAACTGCATTCGGAGGGTGGTGACTTTTGGACACTTGGATTCTGTGGGAACTCTTGGCCGAAATGCAGACTGCAATAAAATTGGCTGTGAAAATATTTCAGGAGCTTCCTTTGGGTTTCCAGCAGCCTGGTCTGGGAGCAGTCTGTGGGCACAAGGAGCACAAAGCAGTCACAAAGCAGTTGGAAGGCGTTTTGGGCACGAGGTGACCATGATGCAGCTGTCCCGGCTGCTGTGTGTTTGAGCCAAGCAGGGAGACACAGAGGGTGATGCACCAGCTTCCAGAGCATGGTGTTCCTGCACAGCCCCACTGACAGCTCAGCAGTGTCTGCAGCCATTCCCGTGCCCACAATTTGCAGCTCACTGCCTGCGTGCAGCCCTGGGGATGGCAGCCCCGCAGCCCCCAGCCTGCTGCCCCCTACCCAATACAGGAGCAGGAGGAAGGGGAATATTGAGTGCAGCTCACAACAGGCAAACACCACGTCGCTCCCCTGAGCAGCAGCTGCCCAGAGAACAGCCAACCCCAACCACTGCCGTCTGACACAGGAACGATGCCAGCACAGAGAGCTGTGGACATTTAGTGTGAATTTAATAGAGGCACCGTGAGTTACCAGCAGCCAACACTGGGGCCACGGCGCTGCAAATGGCTGAAATCTGCTGTGGGACATCGGGTGGCAGCAGGCGGGGGGGGCAAGGAGATCCCAGCAGTGCCCTGCTTTGGGCTGTGCCACGCGTGGGAGAACCGCAGTGCTGTTTGTCACCAAACAAATCCTGAGTGATTTCCACATCGCTGCACGACATTTCAATGGCAGAAAAAATAACACCAGAAATTATCGACTTCAGCTCCTCCCGTTGCCTCCTATTTGCTGCAGCAGGAGCAGTGCTGGACCCTCTAGAGTTGCCCCAGCACAGCGTTGCGGCCTCGAGGTGCAGCCTGAGGCCAGGACTTCTCCCACTGGGGAAGCAGCACGTGCTCGGTGGGTCTCAGCACAGCACTGTGCTCTGCACCAACCTGCCTGCCAGGCTCAGTGCCACAGCGCTGGGCAGAAGGAAGCAGCAAAACCAGCACGGCCCTCTGCTAGCCCATCTCCATGTCCGTTCCTAAGGAAGCTTTCCCCAGACTCCTCTTGGCACGAGCTTTGGCTCAGCACACACCTTTGGCTGCCAGTGGATTTGGTAAAGACGTTTCGTATTTGGCAACATGGCTGCACTCAAGGCCTCAGCACAGCTTCCAGTTGGCAGATTTTATAGAAGGCAGCAGTGAAAACATGCTGTCCTTCCAAAAATACTTCAAGGGAAACGTTTACCAAAGACAGCTCAGCAAAAACAACTGCAACAAACCAAGTTTTGTTTTTCTTTCAGGATGGGGAAGAGTGCATACGGGTGGCATCAGCTGAGGAGCGCTGGGTCTGCCCCACGTGCCTATGGCAAAAACAAATAAGGACAGAAAATATTCAGTCGTTGGGAAGAGCCAAAGGGAACACGTTGGAAACACACTAGAAACAACAGAATTCCATAAACAAGGTTCTAAAGTCTGTGGCTGGCAGCATAAAGCAGCAGCTTTGCTGTAATGTCACAAAGAAGTAAACTCCAAAAGGTGTCTATGAAATACCCTGACTACAGAAAGCAGTGCTGTAAGACCCGTGGCTGTGCACTCTCTGTACAAAAGGAGAAGAATCACGCCAGCAGGCATGCCATGTAAAAACAGAGAGAGCGAGAGATGGCCTTCAGGTGACCAGCTCTTCCTCACCAACAGAACAGATACGTCCCCTGCAGTCCCAATGGTCTGCAGGTTTATTTTTGGCAGATTGTAATTAAAATGATCGTCGTGGCGTTAGAGAGAAGCCACCAAGAGGCATTGTTCTGGTTGAAGCACGTGTGCTCGGGGTGCAGGGATGCTGCAGGGCCCTGCCCCCCCCCCACCAGCCACACACTCTGCTGGGGGCACTTGGCTCTCATTAGTGTTCACGCTTCTCATCAGCAAGGTACAACTTCCGGTTCCTAATCAGTCCAGTCTCAGAGGCAGAGTAAAAAAGTCCTTGTGAAGGTCTAGAAACACTTTGTGTTCCTATGAAGATCAAATCCAAGCACGTGCAAACGCTGTTCCTGGTTGGGTGCGTTTCGCCCCCGTTCCTCCGCTCACACGGTGCCATTCTCCTGCAGACAGACTCCATCCCTCTTCCATTCTCCCCCTTCCAGTCCTCTCCGGAGCCTTGACAAACCTCCCCTCCATTTTTGTCCTCCACATTTTTCCTCTGCACATCCTTCCTGCCCTTCCCTCTTCCTCTGGCGCTCCCGGTTCCTCTCCAGCTATTTTCGGAAATTGAAGATGTCGTGTGTTTTCACTCCTCTCCTGCCTTCACCTCCTGCCTTGGGAGAAGAATCCTCCACCAGCCCCCCATAGGGGCAGCCCTCGGCTGCGGGGTGGTGACCAGAGCACTCCACTGCAGGGATGAAGCCGCTGTCCCACATCCCCGTCCCACACAGCTGGCACAGGTCGTGCAGACTGCAGGGGATGCGGGGCAGCAGGTGGAACTGATAGAGCAGGCTCCTCGCCTAGAGGGGAGAGAGACAAAGTCATTCCCACGTGCCAGGGTGCGGATACAAAGCACTGGGGTTGCCATCGGGCCCTGCTCAGCTCTGTGATAGGAGTCAAAACTTGGGGCACCCCTCCTGAACAGCCAGCTGGAGGTTAGATGGGGCCTGCAGGCATTGCCAGCAGGTGGATTTAGCAGGAGCTGCTCTCAGCATGGGATTCCTGCCCCTTGGCACTGCAGTGCCTGCATCTGCCCTGCAGCCTGGGCTTGGTGCTGCTGTGTGCTGGCACGTCCCAGCAGCATCACCCTGTTCTTGCTGGCTGCAGGCAAGCAGGGGATACAGGAGGTGAGGAAGATGAAGCACCGGTCCCTGGTTTTCTCCATGCTCTGACTCATCTCATGGGCCTGAGAGCCCACCTCAGCATGCAGACATTTACCTTCCTGAGTACGAGTTCTCCGTTCATGTGCATAGCCAGGTTGCCGAAATGCAGCAGCATCTGATCGGTGGCCAGCTGTTGTTCAATGACATCATCCCCATAAATCACCACGATGGCCACACAGATGAAGAGGTGGAAGTAGTCTGTCTGCAAAGAGAACACGGGCTGGGTTACAGCAGGTGGAAGCTGAGCTCTGGCTCCCCACCCTCCACAAGCACGTCCTGAAGAGAGATTTGTTGCTCCTTCCAGTTCTGCTTAGTGGTGCTCATAAAGGAGTTGTTGTGGATTGTGAATCACAGCTGAGTCAAAGTCTCTCACCTTTAAAGTGTGGGAGTGTGGTTTGGGCCGCAGCTTTCAAAGCAGACTGGTGGCTCTGGGAAGACATTGTCCAGCTGTTAAAGAGGAGTCTGAACCTCAGAACGGATGGTCAGCACATTCTGAAAAGCATAGGCATCCCCAAGCTGGGGAGCAGCATCCATCCTTTTGTTCTACAGGTAAACCCCTTTGGTAGTTACAGACTCTCTGAAATATCTACAGTCTCCCCACAACATCTGACAGGGAAAACTGCTGGAAGACGCCCACAAGGAACACAAGCTTGTGAAACAGACTTTTCAGGTGTCAGTGCTGCAAATGTTCAAATTAGGGGAACCTGCATTTTGATGAATGAACAGTTTTGTAAATGAAGCAGAGCCCTTTGGAGCCGATGTGTCTGTGAGCATAAAGCAGCTCAGGCAGCTCCTCAGTGCCTTCACCAGGCAGCTCCACGTGCAATTTGTATGACTTCCCATTTCTTTCAAGGTTACCTTCCAGCAAGTCAAAGCAGAACCCGGCAAAGACAAAACCAAGCTGTCCCATCTCAGCTAAGAGAGTGCTGCGGGAGAGGGAATGCCTGCAGTGTAACTTATTTCGGATACTTTGCTACGAAGGGCCTTTAAGGAACCCCACAGGGTGCTGAGGTGAGGGCTCAGCAAAGCACACTGCCTGTGTGCTGCATGGACTCGCACCTGGTAGTGTGCCCAGCAGGCTTCCCACATGCGCAGAGCCTCAGCGTCGGGGAACTCCCGTTTAAAGCAGAGGAGGATCCAGCGGTGACAGAAGAGCATCTGCAGGCCGTCCTCCCCCAGGGCAGAAAGGTGCTGGTAGAAGCGTGGGTGCATGAGCCTCAGCAGCTCCCGCAGGTACATCTGCAAGAGATGCACTTGGCTGAGCCACTGCCTGTGTGCCAGGACCCCCAGAGCCCCCCGAGCTCCCCCACATCCCCAGCACAAGCCAGGCCTGCTAACACTGGTTTGGATTTTGTCCTCCCACACAGAGCCCCAGCTCACGGCCCCGGCTCACAGGCAGCTCCTTACATTCAGCCAGGAGCAGCCCGGGCCACTGCAGCTATTCCACAAAGAAGCAGGGAGGGTGAAAAGAAAATCCTTTGACTGCTAAAAGAAGATGGGGAGAGTCGGGCTGGGCAAAGCAGCACGCAGCCCTCGAGTGCAGACAGGATGTGGCTACGTACAGCATTTCATTTCAGCGGGGGCTGAGCAATGTGTGAGTGATTTGAAGAAGCCTGATGCTATGGGCACGCTGCAGAGCATAATCCATACAACGATTGCACCTCACCTGCAGCACCCCACCAGGCTTCCATGACAAATTTACCATTTTACATCAGTGCCACCATGACCTGGACAAGAGGGTTCAGATTTAAAATGTGTTTCCCAGGATTCTGACCAGCGAGCAACTGACATTAATGTTCAAACCTAAAAGGTTTCTATTTTTCAGCAAGGTCACTTTATTTTAAGTGACTGTGCCAGATAGGAAAGGCTTTTCATTTGGATATCATTAAAAAGATATCCATTAAAAATGTTAAAACCTTCAAAAAAGCTCATACAGAGGGCTGCAGCTCCACTACTACGCCTCATTCATACCTAATGCCCCCAAATCAGGATGGAAACAAATGAGTGAGTCTCCTCTGCCTGACAGAAGCACAGAGAAAAAGGCAGCAGAATCCTAAATAAAAGATGACCATAAAAGATTCCTTGAATCAGCATCCTTCAGCACAGCCAAGGCAACTTGACTGACAACTTATTGCCTATAATTGCCCCTGGAGTGCCTCAATCACCTGAGATTCATTTTATCCATCGGATGCTTTGTGGCTTTGGTGCACGATTTCACACAGACCAGTTAACAGCTTTACGTCATTACTTCAGTTTGAATGAGGAAGGGAGAAATTACAGACAGGACCAAACCGAGCCCAGCCCTCTTCCTCACCAGCTGTTTCTCCATATCCTCGTCCCGGGGCGAGCTGATGAAGATGGTGTTCTGCATCAATCCCACAAAACACCAGAAAGTATCCGACTCATCCAGGACCTCTGCCAGGATTGGGGCGACCAGGTCGGACATGCCTTGGGAATACCCAATAGCTGGGTTAAACACTGCGTAGTTCAGCAAGATCCTCCTGGAGGAGACATTCAAGGGGAGAGGTGAGACGTGGAGGGCACGGCCCTTCCATCCTACCCCAACCATTCACCAGGAACACGTTGACGAGTCCTGCACCCATCAAGGAGACTCTGAGGGCTGGTCTTCCACCCCATCAGCAGAACCACAGCCATAAGCACCTGCCCACGACCCTGCTGCAGCACTCTTTACCCCCAGAGCTGCAGAAGGCTCCCCCTCTTTTATGTGCAGGGAAGCTAGGGGATGGCAGTAGTGAGAGCTCTGGGGAAGGAGTTATTTTTGCATCCTCTGGTCCAGCCATCCTATGTGTGATGCTCTTCAGTATTCCCAAGGCAGCAGCAGAGGCAGCCTGGGCCACAGGGAGTTCTGGAGTTTCCTACGTGCTCAGTAGGGCACTGTGTGGGACGCTGAGATCAGACACATCACCTCATTGTTTCCACATTGGGGTTGTTTTCCCCTCGGAAGAACTGGTTGCTGCGGTCAGTCCTCACAACATCCTTGTCTACTGTGAACTGCACCTTGCGCCAGAAATCCTTCTGCTCATCTGGAGACATGGAAAGCCTGAAAATTGAACAGCCACACAGGTACGTTGAGACTACAGGCACAGGACCGTCACAAAGAACAAACAGCCTTACTTCAGCTTTAGCTTTGAGAAAAAAACCCTATTTCTATACTGAGTTTTCTCATCAGTTGAAAAGCAGACAAGTGGTCTGTCCAGAACAGCACATCTTCTGTCCAAAGGCATTATCAGAAGGGGCCTCCTGGGTTCTGAGTGGGTGACACAGTGTGTTTTGTGATGAAGTCGACGTCAGGAGCAGCTGATGATGCTCTCCACTGCTCCTTGTGGGTGTCACACCAGAACTCACCACTCTGCTGCAATTTACTCCAAAATAATAATACCACAGTCTCTCTCCAGCTTAAATGTACCCACAATCAGTTTGCAAAGCACAGATAACTTCCTTAAATTTGACATATCTTCTTCTTCCCTATTTTTACATCCAGATACATTCATGAAGAAACCTAAAATCCTGTTTTCACCTTCAGCCTGCTAAGCCTAGCATGTCAGGCCATAGCCTTGCCTGTGGTGCTGCTGGTGCTGCTCCAGAAGCTGGGTGAGATAACATTGGAGTAAGACTGGCTGTGCTGAGAGCAAATCTGCTCCCCTCACCTCTGTCCCCAGCAGCTCTTTGGAGTTAGCAGCTAAAGAGAGGGGAGCAGCCGAGGCTGAAGCCACTCTGTTACCTCTTCTCCTGGATCTCAAAGTACTCCTTCCTCTTCTGCACCCTCAGTGCCTCCCTCTCCTCAGAGGTGGACTCGTAGCTGTAGTAGTGCAGCAGGAAAGGCCACACTTCCCCACGGATGGACATATCGATCCCACCAAAGAAAATGGCCTGGAAGGAAGAACAGAACCATAGAATCATAGGAAGGTTTGAGTTGGAAGAGATGCTGAAGGGCATCTGGTCCCACCCCCCGCGCTAAGCAGGGACACCCACAGCTCCATCAGTGCTCAGCGCCCCGTCCAGCCTGACCTTGGCTGTCTGAACAGAAGTTAGGACCGGTTCAGTTTTAGCATTCCCAAAAACAGCAACAAGGAACTGCCTGCCACTGTGCTGCGTGGCTTTGCAGCTCTCTCCTGACAAGTGACGCCTTGATTCAAGCTCCTGCAATTTGCACATGTTTAGAGGGAAAGTGCTGGCCTTCTATTCCCAGACGAGACACAAATCGGGCTCATTTCAATGTCAATAACCCCCCCTGGAGTGGCTCTATGATTAACGTGTCGTTCTCATGTCACGGCTTAATCCCCAATCTTGGAGACACCGCATTTCACTGCAAACCCCTCTCAAGACCCGGACCCGATGCTCCCCTGAAAGCCCCGCATTCTTTCATACAGTCATCTCAATTTTTCTTTCTTTGATTTGCTCACAGCGCGCAGAGCACAGACGCGTTGGTTTACCCACCCTGCTGCCTCCTTGGGATGATGCTCAGATCTCACCTGCAAGCGCTCTGCGGTCCCACCAACACTTCTAACCGTGCACCACGAGCAACCTTCATCCCCTCCAACATCACCTGCCCCGAAAGCAAACCAAGCTTCCACTGCAGGACTCTGCCCAGCACAGAGCAGCAGCCTCAACTCACCTTCTGCAGCTTGTACTCCTCCTCCACCTGCCCGCAGTGGTTCAGGTGGCTGAGCCATGCTGACACGTCGAGGCGCCGGTAGGCGTTCTCCTCTGGGTGAGTCTCTGATGAGGGCAGCTTGGGCCGACGGATGGAGAACTGCATGCATGTCTTCTCATCAGCGAGCTGCTGAGCGAGGGGAGCAAAACAAAACCAAACAGAACAAAAATGAAGGCGGGAGGCAGATAGCGGCACAGCGTGAGACGTGGGGAGCAGCAAAACCTTTCCCTGTGGTTCTTGTAGCAGGCACAGCACTTAGCAAGGTTGTTCTCTTAATTCCAACCATTACAATAGCACGAGTGATTAGAATAATTAAAAATCAGAGCGCCACAAAACAGCTTCATCATAAAAAACCACCAAAAACAACACAGTTTCCTATTCCTCCCCCCATCTTATCCCTGACCTGAAAGCGAATTAATGCTGCTTACAGCAAAACTTCACCCTGCCAGGAATGCCTGCAATAAATTACATATGATTGGCCATATACAAAGGGATTGCTGTTAGGCAAGCGGGGAACGGCACTGCCAGGCTCTCTAAGGGCACTCCTGATCCCAGTGCAAGACTGCAGCTGACATTTAATTTAAAAATCAAAGGTTGTTCAATGCAAAAAGTGAGCCCATGCGACCACAATAAGAAAAGCAGCAGGGGTCTCTGTGGGAAGGATGGAAATTTAAAAATCACTGTTACTAATAAGCACATATAGTATCTTAAACAGATAATTAAACAGCTCTTATCACATTTGTATGTAGATTGAACAAAATATGGCAAGATGCCTTGTCAAAACATTTTCAGATGCAGCATGCTATGCTTCACAAAATGGATGAAAGGCTCGGACAGCAGTGCACTGCTGCATTGGAAATTGGTTTGCAGCCACCTCACCACCCAGAGCACAGTGCTGATCTACCTGCACACCACAGCCAGCAAAATTACCCCCTAACGAGGTTCCTGCCTTATCTGCTCTACATTCCACAGGCAGAACAGGAATGGATGAGGATGAACAAACACAACCAAGACCTCCCAGCTAACTGCTGGCTGTATCCCAGTAACAGTCAGTGCCTTGCTGCCCTGTTTAGTGATGGAACCTCACTGCTTCATTTCCCCAACTCCTTGTGAGAAGTCCCCTGCCCCACCTTGCCCGCTACCTGCTCCTTCAGGTGGGTCTCGGTGCAGTACTTCCACTGCTGGAACACCTCTGACACTTTATCCAGGCCTCCATGGTGAAAATGGAAGATCTTGTACTGGCTCTCCCGGCTGGCGACTACCAGCTGCCCACAGGTGCATGCCTCGTCGCTGTGGGGAGGGCAAAGTGGGGTCAGAATCAGAATCATACCATCACAGGATGGTTGGAGCTGGAAGGGACCCTAACGGCCATCTGGTGCCACCCCTGCCCTGAGCAGGGACACCCACAGCTCCATCAGTGCTCACAGCCCATCCCTGCCCTTGGCTGTCTGCAGGGATGTGGCACCGTCGCCTCTCTGGGCAACCTGTGCATCAGCAGACCCTGCTAGTCTGTCCTCTTCTTCCCTACAGCTTCCCTTTGGACACTTAGAGGCCAGCACAGATCTCCCTGGAGCCTTCTCCTCTTCAGGTCACCTCGCAGGGTGAGGAGGTGCCCCGCAGGAAGGGGACATCAGATTGCAGTGAGAGGAAAGCAAACTGCAATGAAGCCCTCCCTTCAAACAAGGCAAAAACCATCTTACAGCTCTGGATGTGACCAGTGAACCAGAGGAGCACTGTGAGGCTGTTCCACCAAGAGCTTCCCTCGTGCTGCTAAGAGCACCCTTACCCTCCCAGTATGCCAAGGAACTGCATTTTATCTTTCCTGGAGAACAAACCCCTGAAGCCTGCCTCACGGCACCTCTGTGAAAGGTGCCTAAAGAAAGGTTACCTAAAGAAAAGGCGCAGGGATCTCATTTGTCCCAGGTCCACTCTGAAGACTCCGCAGATCTGCTCCAGGGCTCCCACCTTCTGCTGCTCCTCTCCCTGCGTTCTCCCGCTGCTCTCTGGGCTCTGGGTGCTGCCGTTGGGGCTCTCTGTGCAGCAGTGGGAACGTGGCACGTGGTCATCACATGCATCCCTGCAGCCATCGCCTGTGTCCCTGCAGCCATCACCTGTGTCCCTGTAGCAGAGTGAGGGGAGAGCCCAGCAGCGTTAGCCAGAAGCTGCAGTTGCATGTGACAATCACGGCTGCCACAAGGCTATGCATCTTTCCCAGAGCTCTGACATTGGAATTCAGGGCAGGTCTAGGGAATCAATAACAGGCTGCTTACAAAAGAGATTAAATGATTTTTATTGAAATCAATGCCCTGCCATCCCAACAGGCGCTCCTGGGTTTGGTCTGCTGCACACAGAACTGGAGAGGGTGGATGTGTTCCCCACCACTGCCTGGGGAGGTGAGCTGGGCACCCTGGGTATCAGCTGTGAAGTCCTTCTGAACACAGCAAGACCAAAAGAGGCTTCTCCCGAACTTGATCCATGCAAGCAAGCCCCACAAGCCTCAATTCAGACATACATGGCTTCAGGTTCCCATTTGCAAGCTTGGCACTTGGGGAGTTAAGGAGCGGGAAGTGACACATGAGCTCAAAGCCAGCCTGGAGCAGGAGAGTGAAGCAGCATGCTGCAGGGAGCTGGGAGCATGCTGCACCCATGCATCCACCCCAAGGAGCAAACTGAGCTCAGAGCAAAGGCCCTGCATGCCCGCCACCAGCCCCGATCCCAAAAGAAAAATATCACTGCTTTGAGAATTAAGTGAATCTGAAACTGTGACCCCTCGGTTCTTAAAAAGGCCAATACATGTGAACAATCTCAGAGCAAGCTCTGAATGGGTTCCGCTGTGAAATCAGGGTTTGCAAAACAAGGCAAGTAGCAGGTATAAAGACAGCCCCCTGCAATGCCACTTTATGCAATGTTTTCTAATCCGCTTATCTAACAATGTAGGCACTGAACGCTGAAAATCACACACTCAGCATGCATCTGCAGCACAGCACATCAGTATGCCTGCCGAGCCCGGCTGCGGTGCTCCTGCACAGGGCCGAGCCCCGCGCGCAGCATCTGCCCGTGGTTCAGGTCACTGCACCCCAATGGCCGGGGCTCCGGACATCCCCCTTGGCTGTGGGTTACATTTTTAACGGTTCCAACGGATGGCTCAAAGCCTCAGCGCCCACCCGCATGGGAAGCAGCCCCCAAAGCCCCTTCCTCCACTCTGCAGCATTGTGTATGGACAAACGCCGCTCGGCTGCCAGCTCGAAGAGCAGCTCCATGGCTCCATTTGTGATGATGTGCTGCTCTGTCTCGGTGTGCCCGTGCAGCACTTTGGTTTCAATAACGCCATGCAACGCTGCAGGCTTGGGGCACGGTGGTTGGAAAGCTGCCTGGGGGTGCTGGGGCACAGCTGCCTGAATGTGAGCCACCAAGAAGGCGGCCAACAGCATGTAGGCTTGTATCAGAGGTGGAGGTCAAGCTCTGCTCCCAGTTAACAGCAATGGGATGAGAGGCGATGGCCTTGCACTGCACTGCAGAGATTCAGATTGGATAGCAGGAGAAATTTGTACTCGGAAAGAGCAGCCAGGCACTGGCACTGCTGCCCAGGGAGTGGGGGTGTCACCGTCCCTGGGGGTGTTCCAGAGCCATGATGATGAGGACTGTGGTGAGTGGGCATGGTGGGGATGGGTTGGGGTTGGACTTGGAGATCTTGAAGTTCTTCCCCATGAAAACTGTACAGGTCTTTGCGAAAATTCAAGTGCTATTTTCAGCTCAAGCTGCGAAATGTAACACCTTCCTAAAGCGCTCTGTAGCTCACATGAATGCAAAAATAACAGGAGTCCTGGTGCAAGGCAGCCGTGTGGGACTGCTTGCTGTAAGCAGCTGGTATTTGTGAAGCAACACTCAGCAGGCACAGCTGGTTCCACAGGATTGCCCTGGAAGGGGTGACTCAAACCAACTCTAAGACTGAGCAGAGGTTCTTGTATCTGTGTGCAGAGCTGAACAGAGGCACAGCGATGGCTCACTGGGATCTGCTGCCCCATGCACACCGTGTGCGTTCAGGCACTGTGGGAACTGAGGGGAAAAAATCCCCGCAGTGTTTAGGGTCACTTTTTCCTTTATACATCGATACTGGGGAAAAAAAGAACAATAAAAAGGAATGGAAAGACTCTAAACTGTGGGTCTACTTCTTAAAGCACTGTTAACGTACCCAAGTAGTGGAACGTAGCACTAACAGCACTGATTCTGTGGCTTCTGGGGAGTTCTCCATCCAGGCACACTTGATGTGCAGACACAAGGGAAAAATTTTCCCATTTATTATTTATGAAAGCCAGACTATTATACCTGCTGGATGAGGGATTTGCACCAGTGCAAGGCAAAATGCTGGAGGAATATTTAAGAGAGAGCTGGGGCCGTGGGAGCCAGAGACAGCAGACTGCCAGGAGAACACATGCAATCCCCAAGGGAACAGAAGGGACAGAGGAAAAGATTATCAGGAGAATTAGCAAACCTAGAGGCAGGAAGCCCAGGGACACAGCCACAAGGCCAGTGACACCTTTTCTCTTTGCTCAAGTCCCATCACTCTCTTGTTACAAAATACATCTCAGTCTTGCTGCTGCAAGATCAGGGAGTGATGCATTTTCTCCCAACCATCAGCTGCAGCAATCAATGCCTCTATGCTCCATGAGCTTCTGCAGCATCTACAAAGCATAATGCCTGCGTGAGGCTGGCCCTGTGCTTCAGCTGCAGCAGGAACTGCTTGGCAACGGGATGACTTACAGCAGTGGGGCAGACCTGCAGGAACTGTGGGGCTGACCTGCAGCAGTGGGGCTGACTTACCGTCCAGCCAACACGCACCTGCTGCACAGAGACAGGAAACCAGTTGTTATTACTGTTACAGAGCCAGGGCAGAGAGCTGCACCAATTACATGGG
Source organism: Centrocercus urophasianus (assembly GCF_019232065.1). NCBI lineage: Eukaryota > Metazoa > Chordata > Aves > Galliformes > Phasianidae > Centrocercus > Centrocercus urophasianus. Next base: position 43,656 of record NW_024884978.1, read on the forward strand.
AAGGCTATTTTAGCGACAAAGATCTAATAACTCATTTTATGACAAGATGTGACACGTGTAATTATAAGAGGGAGGATGGCAGACGGGATGTGGCAGTTATTGAGTGCCTCCCAGCCGCCTCCCAGAGTCTCTTGCAAAAGCCAAACCCTCTCCCCTTGGCTCTCCATCACCACTGCATTCAAGCACACCTCCAGTAATTGCAGCCTGCCTCACAGCCCCATCTATTCCTGCACGCTGCCTTGTGAAGCGTTGTTTACAGACAATAAGCATCACCATAATGTATGAGCACCATGAAATGGGAACAATGTGCCCTTTCCCTCCCCAGGGCTGATGTTTCTCTGCTTCTCCACAGCTCCCCACAGGCACTGACCTTCCAGTTCCGATTCTCTCCAGCAAGGTGACGCAGCTCACGGCAGCATCAGCTGCCTGAAACGCCAATGACAGATGGCTTCAAATAAATAATCCATCAATAAAAGTTCAAAGATATCCCAAAACGCCTAAACGCTGAGTGCGGCGATGGCACAAAGTGAGGTCAGGTTGGGTAGCTGGAGCCCAAATCTATTGTTCTGATAAATAAAAGAGTGTCCTTGACAACATACATGTATAATGAATTGTGAAACGTGCTGATTTCAGCAATAGATGAACGAAGTGCAAAAGAACACAGGTAATATGGAACAAAGCAGTTTGCCAAAACAGCCCTGCTCGCACCGGATGATGCTGCAGAGCGATGGAAGGACACGGGCAGGGCAGAAAAGTCCAGTGCCAAACCCTGACTGGTGGGAACATGCAACGATGTTGGGAGCCGTGCAGAATTCCCCCTTGGGCTGAAACCATGTGGAACTGAAGCCCCTCTGCCTCGGAGAGCCCCAGTAGAATCAATCCACGTTAACCTGCAGGGAAGGGGCGGTTAGGAGCTAGGATGAGCACACAGCCAGGAATCCCAAAATGAGATGTGGGAACACCCTCGTGTGGAGGCACACACAGAGCAAAGCCAGCAGTCCTTCCCACTTGTCAGGGAGACTGCTGAAAGCCATGAGGACGTCACAGCACAAAGTACGTCAGTGTCAACATGGACTTCCCAAAAGCCTGTTCCACAGCTTCCCATTGATCTGTTTGCTTTCAAAACATAAATTTCCCCACGCTGAACTGCACTAAATGAATGCTATTTAGTAGCTAATTAACTTTCTGTGCTGAAAAGCTCCCTTAATTGCACTTCTTTCACCTTTTTTAGCCCGTGTCCTCTGGGGAACCTCAGCTGTCCTACGGCATTTGTTCTGCTCCTTCCTATGGCACTCAGCGGCTCCCAGAAATGCAGAGGTTTGTAGTGAACTGATGTGTTCTGCCTCTCCTTCCTCCTCGCAGGTCTGCGATGTGATGCCCTCCAAGTACCCAAAAAGCAACACTTAAAAAAATGCCTGAGATGGAAAAAGTGATTTCTCAGCAAAGCCCCAAAAAGAATGTTTGCTTTTCAGCCCATTTGGGATGAGAGAAGGTTTCTTACCAGTGTTTATTTTATATTTTAAATCAATGGCTTATTTTGCTTTTCTCTTTCAGTTCTACCCATGCAAAAATAAAATCCTACACTAATTATGCTAATTACAATCAAGCCTTCACACCGCCTGTCCCTTGGAAGCCCCGAAGATTACCTTTTGTCTTACACACTTGGCTCTAAGCAGTGGATGGGGAACATTGGGCAGCTCTCTGCCAACACCAAAGCTGTGCACCTCTGACCTGGCCCGCTACCACTGCCCTCGTGCTCAGACTGGGGGCCCAAAGGAGGTGGGTGCTCTGTGTTAGAAGCAAGAGGAGTGAATTACTGATCACACCACCGGTGTGCTTAACGTGAAGCAGTCTGTGGGAGCAGACCTCAGCAGCACCTGCCTATTCCTCAATTAAAATCCCAAACAAATAGCTCCACCGCCCCTTCGAGCCGTAATTCCTGATCTCAAGTTAGCTGCCACTATTTTTCTTCCACAGAGAGCTGGCAGCAAACCAACAGAGGCAAAAAAACCAAACCTGCCATAATTAACATGCTTGCTGTTCAAATATTGATACAAAGGAAGACGGAGCTGTATGCCCACACTGCTGCTCGGCTCTGCCCAACCTCACAGTGGATTGGGAGAGCACAGCCCTGCCGAGAGCCCACAGCTGCCCCACTATTATGGAGCAGAGCCTCACTGAGGGACAGTGGTGTTCTTACAGGCACTGCTCCAGGTACCAGCGGCACTTCTCAAACCACACGGACCCAGAGCCAGGCCCTGAGGCTGAAATCACCAAAAGCAGGCGAGAGTGATGCAAGACACTGCAAGAAATTACAGGAGCTGGGAACCCAGAGCCCAATTCCCTCAGCCCTGGGAACACAACCACCCCTGGCAGCATGGCAGTGGGTGTGCAGCCCCGCTGCGCCCATACGCTTCCCTGGCCTGGTCTGCAGGGGGCTGAGAGGCACCGAGGTGCTGCCACAACATCATGATGCAACAGCACGCTGTGCTATCCCTGGGGAGGCCATTTGCTGATGAGCTCCCCAGGAAGGACTGAGCAACACTAGCAGAGATTGCATCAAGCGTGCCCAAGGAGCTGCTGCTTGCGTTGCATGCTGCGCCTGTAAGAGCTGTTCACGTGCACTCATGACTCCTTCGGAGCATGAGAACTTTACTGTGGTTTAGCTCCAGCATGAAAAGGTTGTTTCATGACCCAGAGAGTGGTAGTCAATGGCTCAGCATCCTGATGGAGATCGGTGAGCAGTGGTGTCCCTCAGGGGTCAGCACTGGGACCAGTATTCTTTAATATCCTCAGTGATGCTGACAGTGGGATCAAGTGCATCCTCAGCAGTTTGCAGATGACACATCCCAGGAATGGGATGCCATCCATAGAGACCTGGACAGGCTGAGTAGTGGCCCAGGAGAACCTCACAAGGTACAACCCATCCAAGTGCAAGGCCTGCGCCTGGGTGGTGGCAGCCCCTGCTATCAGCACAGGCTGGGGGGTGTAAAGATGGAGCACAGCCCTGCCAAAAAGGACCTGGGGGCATCAATGGATGGCAGCAGGACATGGACAGCATGGTGCCTTCACAGCCCAGAAAGCCAACAAGACCCTGGGCCGCATCCAAAGCAGCATGATCAGCATGCACTGAGCACACATATCTAGATGTAGTCCCCGTTTATTGCAGGGCCTGTAAAGCTCCATTCCAACCCAAGCCATCCTGTGATTCTATAGTCGTGGTTCACTGCTGCAGTGAGAAGCCCCTCACAGCTCCACTGCCCCTGGCCTGACTAGCTGGGGACACAGATCCAAAGCATCCCTACAGAGCACCAAGTGCCTCAGCAAATGATTGGCACAGGGCTGCTGCCACGACCAGCTAAAGTGATTTTAGAAGCACTGAGTGACATCATGCAGGTGTCAGATGCTATCTCGTCGCAAGGACGTACCAAAAGCTTTTGGTTTCACTTTGCTGATGGGGAAATGGAAGCTGAGTAATCTAGCAGGGCAGCAACAGCCCAAGGCCGGGTTCAGATCCCGCTGTCCTCAACCAGTGCCCTTCAAAGCTAAGCAGATGTTTCCTGACAGATAACAGCGATAAGGGAGAAAAGGAACACAAGGAGACCATTTTATTTCCAGCATCTCTCCTCTGCCACACAAACGCAGTTCAGGATGAAGCCACTGTCTGTGCAACCACCTCCCATCAGCCGCTGCCCCCAGGAACCTGAGGGCCAGCAGGGGCACGGGAACCAGGAGGACACATCCCCCTCCTGCCCACGGCCCAACCCAGCTGCAAAGGAGCACGAATGTGTGCTGGTAATGGGGCACTGCCCTCTCCCCAGCCCCAGGAATTGTGTAAATGGGAGGAAAGCATTGATCGCTGCATGGGAGCCTGGCAGCCTTTCAAACTGAGAAGAAAAAAAACAAAAACACAACAAAACAAAACCCAACAATGGATACGTTTTTATTTCCTTATGCTCTGAAAAGCGAGTTGTCGACTTAAAATGACTGACTCATTGTGCAACTCCAAGGCTTCCCAGCTCCCTCCTGCCCCTGCTCCGCTCCCTGCCTCACACACAGTGCTGAGGCTGCAGCTCCATCCTGCCCCCAGGAGCAGGTCCCAAGGGTCCAGTGTCATGCAAGCAGCCCATCTCCATCTCATCTGACCCAACACAGCCTAATTCTTCTGCAACATCACGCTTCTCCATTTCTCATGGTACCCAACTGCATGGAAGGGACAGCCAAGCTGGAAAACCCATGCACTGCGCCGCTGCAGCTTTTGAAATAAGCACAGAGCAAAGTAGAAGTTCTCTTTATTGCAGCTCCCCAAAGGAGAGGGAAATAACCAGAAACAGTCGCTCCTCTTTGGAGGGAGGGTGGTGGCCGGGGGGCAGGGAGGGAGCTGCCGCCAGCAGCACTAACTTTGTTCGCACTCCAGCTCTGCTGCAGAGGAGCTGCCAGCAGAAAATCCTTCCGAAACAAGGAAGCTGTTTTCAAGCTCGTGGTGAATCCTGGAGCAACATCCCCTGCCCCTGAAAGCTGGGGTGAGCATTGGGAATCGGAGTTTTGGGCAAGACATTTGCAGAATATTCTGCTCAAACTCTCTGACTCGAGCAGTTTGCAAGCAGCACCCAGATCTGCAGCTATCATGCACAAGGCCCTGTGGGGAGGAACAATTTGGCACAAAAGAATGGACACACTGGACAAAAGCCTTTCAAGCCTGAAGCCCCAAACAATGAAAGGTCTGTTTAATTAATCTGTTGCAAATTATGAGAGCCACATCCACTGTAAGATGCTTCCAGGCTGCTGCCAGAGGAGTTAAAATAAAATAGAGGGGAAGGAAGGAGCAGCCCCCTGGAGCAGCAGGTAGGCAGAGCCAGCAGAGGGCTCCCCAGCAGCCAGGGCAGCATGCATGCACACAGCAGGGACTTACAGCTGAAATTGTATTTTATCTACATAAAAAGAAGAAAAAAAAAACCCAAAACAAACCAACTGTCTTCTCTATCACAGGTCAGTGCTGTGGGACATAATGCAACTGACCTCTTCGCTATTGGACTCTGCAAACACAGATGTTATCACTAAAAAGGAGTGAAATAAATAGAGGTTTCCTAAAGTTTGTTCCAGACAACGATCTGGTTGATGATCACTCAGTAAAACTCAGGTTGCAATACTTAAAAAAGGAAGTGCACTTTTTTTTTTTTGTAATAGTGACAGAAACAGCTCAAGCGTGCTCAGCATCACGTGCTGCTTCCAGGAATAAAATTACAACTCCGAAGCAAACTAAGGTGCTGGTGGCAATGGAGTTCCGATGTGCTTTTTTTGCAGTAAGTCAAATTAATCACAACATTCTCTGAAAGCACGTGCAGCTGAAGGCCCAAACAGCAGCCCAGCACTGGAGGAAAACCTCACTGGAGAAGCACACCTTGGAACCAGCAAAAGTGAAACTGCAAACCCTATTTCACGGAGTCAGCCAACACACACAGAATGGAAGAAGGAAAAGTCAGCTGTCAGAAGCTGTGTTTAACTCATTCAAAGGCCTCTCCAAGCTTTCAAGGTATGTCTCATACCATTCATCTAGTTCCCAAAGCCCTCTCATGGCCCACAGCTGTCAACAGGAGATGAGCATGCAGAGAGCTGCAAGAGCTCTCTCTTTCAGATTTCCTCTTTTCTCTCTCTCTTTCAACGCTGTTTGGAAACCTCATGCCAGCCTGAGCAGCCTGCACTGCTCACAAAGGTGCTCTGCAGGGAGCGGGGTGTCCGGGGGGGACAGGGAGCACTGCCCTGCAGCCCCAAGCTCCCCAGGCTCACACTTCATGACCGCGTGCTGCTAAGATCTGCGGCAAACATGAGGCCAATACAAACGTCTGACACCACCACACTTAGGTATTCAAAAAAAATATTCAGAAAGGGTTAAACCACTTAAAACGCTTCCTTCCATAAACTTGTTCTTACTGGTATTCTCTGGGTTTGAGATTAGACCATGAACTACAGAGGCCAACTCCTTCCGAGCGTCAAGTCTCCGCGCAGCCCGCGCGTTGCTGACACACACAAAGTAGAACTTGTTTTTCCTAATTTCAAGTGTAGTTTCAAGTTCAGCTGTATCCTTAAAATCAGCCCTGGGGTGCTTCATGAACACACCTCTCCTCTGCGTGACGGAATCGAGTGATACAGCATGGAGACTGCAGGGCAGAGAGCCAGAAACACCGCGGATCAATGTGGAAGTGATCAGGTGCACAGTGATAAAGCCTTGCTTTGCCAGGGGGCCCTCTTCCCCCATAGAGTTGACTGCAGGTGCCATCGAGAAGCACTGATCTTTGGATGCACCAATGCTGACCGTATTAGCCAGGTTAAACATCTCAGAATTCATATTTCTGCCCTAGTGTGACCTTGTTGTCAGCAAAGCAGCCTTCCTGTCCCTGCAGCGCCTTGCCCAGAAGCCAGGCTCGCAGGATGCCAGCCAGACTCTTTGATGTGGCTTTGTACCAGCAGCTAGCACAGCACAACAGAGCCAGCAAGATCCACGGAGGACCTTCCCACTTCAAGTAATGCTGCTCCCAGGCCTCCAGGCAGCTCACCTGAGAGGCCCACACGTGCACAGCCCTGCACGATGGACAAGGCCACAGTTCAACGAGCAGGACTGGCCAACAAGCAATTTCCTGTGAATTACACAGGTGTCATAACCAAGGGGAAATTAAAGCAAGTCTGAAGCCAGACAGGATATTCAGCTCAGTGTCACTGTCGAGCTTCTCGGTTTCCCTTAACGTCCCCAAGCTCAGCAGCCAGCAACCCAGCAATTCATCCCAAAACTGGAGAAATGGATGCACTCACCTGGTTTCATTATCCAGAAACACAGAACTACTGCTTTTCACAAGGGCTTCGCTAATGGGAGAGAGGCAGAACGGGGAAGAGAAGGCATCAGAATCAGAGTCGAAAGTGCTGTCCCTGCTCACATCATCAGCAAACAGCTCCAGGGAGCCCTCGTCCTCCCCTGGCTCTGGCCTGCAGTCCAGCCCTTCCTCCACCGACGGCTCTGACCTGTTCTGCTCATCCTGAGAGCTGATTGTCGATAGGATTCCTGAGTCGCTGTGCGCAGGCTGCGGGGACTGCTGGGCGCCGTCTGCTGCCACGCAGCTCTGGGGCAGCTTCTCCCCATCGAAAGAAGGGGAACTGATGTAAGCCCCGTCCTTCACGAGCTGTGACACAGTCAAGATGTCTTCCTTCAGGACCGCTGCCCCTTTTGGCTCAGTGTGGGCAATGCCAAATCCCTGAGCGTGGCGGCCTCGTTTGCGGGGAGCTTTGCGGACCGGGGAGCTCTCGGGGGTGACGTAACGCAGGGCTTCTTCATCCTGCCTCTGGATGCGCGAGTTTGGGACCCAGGCGAGGATGAGCGTGGTGCCGAGCAGCTCATCCTTCTCCATGTAGAGGCACAGATAGCCTGTGGGAGAGCAAAGCAGCAATTGGTTACAACACAGCTTCAAAGTGCCTAAGGCACAACCTTCCTCATCGCCTCCCCTCTTCACCACCACTGCAACAAGGGCAAAGTGCTTTTGTCATCAGGAGAGAATTCTGCCACATGAATTGCGGAGTTCTCAGCATCACTCAGTGTTCACAAATAATTTCAGGTCTGCACATGGCTTCTGCATACCCTAAATTCCCTCTGGCTTAAGTGAAGGAATTGCATACAACGCTTTCAACTTCCTGGCTGGATTATTAATCGAGAGTAAATTCTGAAATATGTTGCCACATGAAAAACTTTCACTGTTTGTTAGTTAAACAATGTCAAGTGCCAGCTGAATATTTCTTCTTTTTAAGAATATTTACCTTAGTATGGCCAAAGGGCTACAATTCTCACGGAAAGCCAATAGAAGAGTCACACATACGAAAGGGGAAGCGTGGGTCAACGTTCACAGAATAATCAGTTTTGTGAAGTTAAGCCAGTAGCCACAGCTCTCTTTGATGAAAACATGAAAGAGCACAGTAACAGATGAGAATAAAGGGATAGGGGCAGTATTTATCTTCATTTATGCCAGTGCATGCAGCCACAATCAGGTTTTATTTTCCCTCTACCAAGGGTTGGTGAGGCCACTCTAGCAATAACAGTTACAGGATGATACTTGGCTTCTCTGAACCATACACGTTTAAAAGAGCATCAGAAGTTCCTGCCCTCAAATGGCAACTGTTCATCTTCTGGGAATACAAAAGGATGTTCTGAAACAGGTAGATCTATGCTACCAGAAGAAGAAATGTTGTCAATTTTTCCTATTAAAAGAACAGCTGATAGATCAGCTTGTGGATGGCTTTCCTCGGTGCCTTGAAGCCTGCCTTCCTCGTGCCCCACTGGTGTGCAGATGTTGACAGGAACAAAGTCCCCAGGAACAGGAGAGGGTAAAAAGGGTGAGTGAGCACCCACTCACCTGGGTGGTGCTCCCCGATGCCCTGCAGCAGCTCAGGTGGGTGGACACAGACATTGTTCTTGGAGTAGATAATCTCCCCATCGAGTATGGAAGATGAAGTGCTGCTGCCACCAGGGTTCAGGGTCAGGAGGTCAGAAGCTTTAGAGGAGGCACGTCGGAGGAGTCGCCCCAGAGACATCGCCAAGGAAATGTTTCCATTATCTGTCAGCTTTAATCAGGAGCCAAATTCAGAAGATCTGTCAAGGAGGAGGAAAGAACGGTGTTAGAACAAACACAAGGGCAGTGCAGCACACGCCTATGGCTGCCTGAGAAGGAAGGTCTCCCATCAAGTGCTGCTCATGCAACAGCCTCCAAGTGCTCTGGACCCCTAATGTCCTCTTTGCGGGTTAAGCATGCTAAAGCACGTAATTCTGGGATGTTTCTCTCTGCAGGGAAGAAATATGGAAGCAGTGAAAAATAAAGCAAGAAGACCTTTGGTAGTTATAAAGTTTTTTCAGAGAGAAGTGACATCCCACAGACAGCCCAACAGAACTCAGCGCAGCGCAGGCACTACTGCCACCACTGCCTGCAGCTGGAACACACAGCATTGCAGCATGGCAGCTGCTGTTCTGCAAAGGGACTCGAGGAGAGGAGACGCCCACTTCTGTTCCTCTGTATTTACACGGCCTCACTTTAAAGGAGCAGGCTGGCCTGACCGTGCAGCACCGTGCATTGCCACAGGGCTGGGTGCAGGTGCAGCACTCCTTGCTCACTCTGTGGTCTGCAGAGCACACGGAGGGGCAGCCAGGGGGAAGAGAAGGAGACAGGCTCAGGTTTGTGCTGTCAGAGGCACTGCGTGCAGGAAGTATGTAGGGGTGTAAGGCAAGTTCAGTTTAACACAGAATTGCTCTGATTTCTTGAGCTGTGGTTCTAATGGATAAATGAGGAAGCAAGGAGGCTGAGAGGGCAAACAGAAACCAGAACTTCCCCAGCAGCAGAGTAAAAGCTGCTGGGAAGGAAAACAGCAGTCCCAGCTCAGAGTGATTTTTACATGTGATGGCAAATGAAACCAAGTAGCTAATGGTGCCTTCGTTAAAGAGCAAGCTATTGGTTTAACTGGCAATCGCTGCATTAGTCAGCTTGAATCAGCTTTTGTTCACTGGGACTTGGAGAAGCCTCAGCCTTGCCATGCACCGAGCCCAACAGGCTCCTATCTTGGAGGAAGTCATTTGCTCGAAGATATCTACAGAGGAAGCCACCCCTCCTCTTGCTGCACCCTGCAAGAATACACCAGTGAGCTCTGCTGCAGTTCCTCCTCCTCGCCGCTGCGTTCCAGCACAGTGCTGAGTCCAAAGCAGTGATGTGGAGCAACCTGTGCAGCATCGCTGGCCCTGAGCTTCCACCACACCCACAGGAGCTCATCTGTCTAAAAAGGCAAAGCCTGTATAAGCAAAGAATGAAGGTTTGGTCGAGGTGGTAGCAGCTGTTGACCAGGGAATGCTTCCTTGAAAAAACATTGCTACTACAGACAACAGATGGAGATGCACCTATGAAACACGAGCTTATGTTATGAATGCCCAAATGCAGCTCCCCAGGATGCAGGAAGAGGTAGAGGACTTGTCTGCCAAGAGAAGCAGCATTTAATTAGCTTTTACCTGGCATAGTGAGAACAAAGCAATAAGTAAAGACCTAAATTCCTTCTGCTTTTCAGCTTTTTTTTTTTTCCCAGCAGCTTTAAGGGAGGTATCACTTTGATCTGCAGAGCATCTGTTGCTTCAGCACTGCCTTGATGTGCAGGTGGAAGGCACTGGAGGTACATGCACACATGAGCAGGTTGTGAAGAAGAAATAAACAAGCCAGGAGGTCCAAAACATAACGTCCTGCCAACATGGAAACAGCTTGTGAACCTGCTGCTGCTCCCCAAAGGGCAGCAGCTCAGGCAACACAAACCAGCAGTCCCAGAAGTACTGAATCCAGAGGGTTTGCTCCATTCTGAGCCCTTTCCCACGTGGGACAATGTCCTGAGGCCTGGACTGTGGAAAGTGGTGCTGCCAATGCCCTGGGGCTGGGGGAGGCAGCAGGACCCCGTCACACAGCAGAGTCAGCACAGAATCCGCACCATTACAAATGTCCTTTTCATACTTTCTATTTATCCCCCTGATCTGAAGGGATTCTTTCCAACACGACAAAGCCAGCCCAGCTCTTTGGAATCCGAAGCACTGAATTAGCTGATAAGCTCCTGTAGGGTGCCAACATTTATCAAGCGCACAGACATTTTTCCTCTCCCACACATTAACTGCCATCTCTAAACACCTTCGCTGCAGCTCCTGAGCTGCCCTCACCACCTCAGCTGCTATCCCAGCCAGCACAGCCCCTCAGCCAGCAGGCAGCTTAGAGACACACCGGGCTGCCAGCTCCTCTGCAACAGCAGATGCCCTCCGCACAAGAGCCTGCCCACTTCCAGGCAGTGGCATCTCCAACAGCGCTGGCTGCCCTTCCCCTTCTCATAACCAACAAGATCCTGTTTGGCTTGGCAGACTGCACTCTCACCTTGGCAGTGGCTGTCGGACCAAATGTCGCTGCCTCCGGTTGCACAAGATCCCTGTCTGCTGAAAAAGGAATGCAAGGAGGGCTCCAGCACATTGCCACCCTGCAGCCACCCATGGGGTGGCTCTCTCCCACCAACATGCTTGGCTCAGGGGCACTCAGCGATGTGCTGCAGCCTACGGCCACGCTGCCAGCGCTCCAGGCCTGACAGCAGATCTTACAGCTCCAAGGGCAAACATTCTGTACAAGAGTGTAATCACTTCACAAGCAAAATAAGCCAAACGACAGGGCTCCTGAAGGGAAACACGAGGCTCACAGCACACCTGTGCGTAAAGGAGAAATGAGAGCTGTCAAAATCAGCACCAAATTTGAGCATGAAACGTCTTAAGAAAGAAAACCACAACAAGGTTTTTTTCTTTTTCTGCCTTAATAACTTGAAATTGATTTTGCAGATTAAAGGAAGAGTCACTGCACAGTTGAGGTCTCAAGCCCAGCAGGAGTTACTGCTTCCTCCTGCTCCCCTTGGGCAGAGCAATCACTCCATCTGCACTCTGGGCTCTGGATGGCAGAGCACAGGGACACAGAGCCAAGTATCGACCTTCCCTTTGCACTAAGAAAAATAATAGCTATCCAACCCACTAGCTATTAGCTAGAGCTATTTAAGATGCCAAATCATGGGGAAAAAAAAAAAAAAAAAAGTTTACCATGGGGAGCCATTCTGAAGTCACTCCATTTTGCAGGGAGAATGATGTAGGTCACCAAAAGCTTTTCCTTTCCAACCTGCAGGTGCAGGCGGGGCACAGAGCAAAGGAGCGACAGCAGCCACAGTGAAGCATCCTGCCTGCTCCCATGCAGCAGGTTTCACTGAGATGAGAGGTAAAGAAGGGACAGCAGACTGCACGCTGCAAGTTTGTGACTCAGAGATAAAAAGGGAAACGAAATGCCATCATCGACGCCTGCTGGCTGCTCCCAGCCACACCTGCTCAGGCATAAAAAAAGCAAACACAACACTTACACGCCTCCAGCCCTAAAAGTCAAACGGCAGCATGAAATGATTTGCTCCTGACGTCCCTCAGTCCCAAGATTAGCCATCCAAGATTAACCATCATTTCACTTAACTCATCGTTTACTTAAGGGAAGTGCTGGTGTGGTAGACAACATAACGGCCTTTTATCGGCACAGTCCTGCAGCCACTGCCCTGCGACTCTCACAATGCCCAAAGAACAGCTGAAGAAAGCCCAGAGTCTGCGGCCACACAGACCAGGACTCACTGAGCAGCCTCAGAGATGTGCCCATGCCCTCCAGCGAGACCTGCCAGCAGCTCTCAGGGCAGGGCAGCGGCTGGCACGGATTCTCCAGCTTTAGCCATGCGATCACCAGGATGAAAGCAAGTCCCGCAGCCTCAGAAGCCGCTCGAAGAGGCAGCAGCAAGCCGGGCATCCCTCCTCTGAGCTGTCAGCAACAGCCAGTCCTCCCGTTCATCCCGTTCTCTCTTCAGAGACCTTTCATTAGTTCTGTCACCGAGTGCATCCATCGAGACAGCCGAGCGCCTCGCACGGCAACGCAGCGCTGGGGGTACGGGGAGCCCCGATAACGGCAGAGGACCGACGCTCTGGGACACGGGAGGGCAGTTCGGGAGGGACGGACAGACGGACGGGGAGGGGAAGGGGGGGAGATTGGAGCAGCGAGGAGGGGAGAGACAAAGAGCGGGGAGAGCGCGTGCTGCTCCCGGCACCGGGCTGGGAGCTCTGCCTCGTGGGCCCGGAGCGTGGAACCACGGCCCGCCGAGCGCCCCTGGGCTGCTACCGACAGACAGGGCCGGGGAACTTCCCCCCGCCCCATTCGCCCCGTACCCACCGCGCGCCGTGCGGGGCTGCCCGGCTGCCCTCCTCCTCCTCCTCCTCTTCGTCGCTCCGCGCGGCCCCGAGCTGTGCCCGCCCCGCCCCGCCTCACAGCTCCCGGTAACCGCCTCCGTGCCGGCAGGGAGCGGCGGAGAAGGACGAAAAAGCCCCGCCCCGCTCCGTTCCGCCTCCCCCCGCCCGCTCCGGCCCCGTTATCCTGGTACCTGTGCCCGCAGCGGGGCCGGGGGGCAGCGCTGGGTTGAGGCGGCGCGGCCCTTCCCCCCCCGCTCCGCGGGGTGAGGTGGTGCGGTCCGAGCGCCCTCGCCCCCCGCCCGCACCCCCCCCATAGCGGGGAGAGGTGGTCGGATCCACCCGTCACGTGACCGGCTGTTGACTCGTCGCCTGGCAACGACAAGATGGCGGTGGCGGCGGGTGAGTGCGGGCTGCGGCCCGGCCCCGCTGCTTTGCGGTGCCACATCGTCTGCTGTGCTTCTCGCACGGCTGCTGTGGGCGTATCAGAAAGCAATTCACCCGAAAAAGAGAGTTATCCCAAAGAAAGTTCCTTAGGTGCACGGCGGTGTGGTGTTTGATGGTGTTTTTTGAGGTTTGACTGTGATAACAGCTCTTTCCTTGTCAGCACTGTACGGTATGTGAAGCTGGGGTGCGGCCGAGTCCCTTGCAAAAGAGGCGATTTTATTGCTGCAACCACAAAACTACAGCAGGGAGAAGAACGTGGGGGAAGTTCTTTCTTATGAGAGTGGTGAGGTGCTGGAACAGCTGCCCAGAGAGGCTGTGGTGCCCCGTCCATCCCTGGAGGTGTTCATGGTCAGGTTGAATGCACCCTGGGCAGCCTGGGCTGCTATCAGATACGGCGGTTGGCAGCCCTGCCTGTGGCAGCGGGGTTGGAGCTTGATCCTTCCAACCCAAGCCATTGTATGAAGTGCACAAAAAGGCTCTGATGAAATGGGAGATGTTTCTTTCTAGTGCCCGATCTCTGCAAAGGTTTCTTTTTATCAGAAGTGATGCTGCTTTGCCAGTATATTTGTGAGCTGATGATGGAACAGGATTCTCTTGCTTGTCCTTCATGTTGTCTCTATCTCATAATGACAAAAATAAGCAGGTTTTTAGGGGCAGACAGATTGCAAAGTTAATTCAATTGGTGAATTTCATATTCTAGGAGAAATCTTCTGAAGCTTTCTCAGACAAAATGGAATTTGGTGGTAGCCCTCCTGAACTGGCAGAGATGGAGCAGCCAGAAACAGAGAGTGAGAGCCCTTCCCATATGGCTTCAGGAACTCCTATGCAGGCACCTGCATTTGCAGGGGAGTTGAACAGCTCCACAGAGCCAGGTATCATCCCATTCCTTACTGACACTACAGTAGCTGATACCATCTAACAAACAAAATATCCAGCTTTCTTCCTTTCTGGAGATTGTGAATCCAACTTTAGACATAACACTACAAAATGTGTTGGTTTTTTTAATTTTCTTTTTTCCCTTTCTGTTCAGAATCTGCCTTGGAGCAGTTTAATCAGCTTGCTAGTGAGCATGGTGGCCAAAAATGGGAACAGGAACACCAGCAGGTTGGAGCTGAGCAAAATGAAACAAGTGGAAGAAGTAACGAAGCAGCAGAAGAAACACAGCTAGTTGTCCTGGATCCAGAACATGTGAGAAATCTCCAAATCTTGCTTTTTGCTGTTGGTTGTATTCACAGCTATATGGAATGTATGAGGCAAATTCTAAGCAGTGGTTTAGCTGTGTGCTAAGACTAGATGTTTAAAAATAGGTTCTGCTAAAGTGCTGACTCCTGAATGTCTGTTCTCAGTATTAAACTCAGATTCAAACGTGAGCAATGCTGTGGGCATATTGGCTTCTATTTAGCACTCCTGAGAGACAAGTACTCCATACAGGAGGGAGTGGATGGGCTCTCAGATGTAGCTCTGCTGATGTTTCTGACTTTCAGATATTCTTAGTTGTTTTCTGTTGTCAATGAACTCCCACTGTATAACTTGCTGCAGTGAGTGTAGCTAAATAGGAATCCAAGCCTCCATGGTAAAGAATATGATGTTTTATTCAGTAGTGGCAGTAGTATTAAGGTTCCTTCATCATTTATTGACACAAGTGTGTTAAAATCATCACCATCACGCTTTTTTACAGCCTCTGATGAGAAGATTCCAGACTGCCCTCAAGAATTACCTTACTAAGCAGATGGAAAAAGTGGATCTAGAGCTTCGAGAACTGGTAGATAAGAGTGTTTTGTTGCCTTCTCACAGCGCCCTGTGCAAGTTGAAGGGAGAGAACCAATTTCCTCTTGTATTTGCAGAGGACAGCGACAAAGAAGAGCAATGAACAGAGAGAAGAGCTTGGGGTGATTCTTTATGGTGCGCAGCAGCAGCTGGCCCATCTGCAGCTGGAGCTGGAGAAGAGCCACAGCCGTCGTTCTCAGGCAGCCGCAGCGCGTCGGCAGCTGGAAGAGGAACTGGAGGGCCTCAGGCTGACCTACCAGAAAGTGTGTCAGAACACGGATGATGAACGCAGGAAAGGTGACTGGGGCAGTCCTTGTGATACAAAGCAAGCAGTGGATTTCAGAATACAGTGAGATTCACATGGAATGATGCGCTCACTGGGGAGTTTCATTGGTGCTCCTAGTTGTTAGGAGCCGTGCGGCAGCCTCTTCTAGTCTGTCCATTTTATTTGTGCTTAAAGTATATCCTTCAAACATAGTTCTCAGTAAATATTCTTTCTCCCACCTCCTCAGTTTCTGCAATGCAGACCCAAGCAGAAAACTTGGCCTCACGTCTCTTGCACATGCAGAATATGGATGAGGAGATGCATCATAATATCTTACTGATGAAGCAGTCGACAAAGAAGGCTGAAGCAGAGAAGATTCAGGCTGAGGTGGAAAAGAAAAAACAGGTATCAAGTAAAACTGTCTGCTTTTAGATAAATAAAGATGGATAACAGTGATGAATCTTGGAGGAGGTGCTGCCTTGTCAGAAGAAAAGCTGTAATGACAAATGTAGAAAGTGCATGGGGACTTCATTCCCAAAGAATTGGAGAAAAACAAAACAAATCAACCAACCCAAACAGAACAAACACGTACACAGCACACAAAACCCACACCACAAAGCAAGTGTTTCTAAAAAAGAAGGAAAAGCCACCACGAAGATGGTGGTATGCACTGCCCACAGGTCCTCTGCAGTTCTTATGGTAGTAAATCGCTGTTCAAGCAAGCAAAGGGGGATGGGGAGTGAAGGTAGTGAAGAAGTGTCATTGTTCAAGCTTTAAGGATTACTCTGAGTCACAGTGAGGTTCACAGGGGAAATTGAACTTTGGAAAGGAGCAAGCCTGTTAGTGTGCTGGAGCTCCCTCTGCTGCCTTCTGCTTGCAGCAGGACACACGCCGATGATTTTTAATGCAGGGTTGTACACAAACACTTGAAGTAGAGTGGATTTAGATGTTTTCTAACAAAGCATTTTACATCATAAGCTATTAAGATTCTAAATGGTGAGGTGTCATAATATAATCCAAACTGACAGAAAGAAATGTTAATTCAGTTTCCAAAGTGCTGGTTTACTAATGTGAACAATAAGCAAAAGATAACAAAATCAGCAAAAAAGGGCTCTTTCTTTTGAGAGTTCTCTTCTGCACCCGTGGCAGTCATTCATATCTGAACAGAGAGGTTCAGTAAGAATCAGCTCTGATCCATTTGCCCATTCAGTCTTGATATGTCACATATGGGCAGTCACATATGGGCAATCTTGTTGCATGTATAGCTGATGAAGACTGAGACTGCATTACTCACCCTGAACTGCTTGATTCTGACTCTTTAGGATCTTCTAGTGGAAAGCTTAACAAGAAAAGCCTATGAACTACAAGAACAGATTGCTCTGTTTGAAGCCCAGTTTGTGGCCCAGGCAGAGGACACCAAAGTAACTCGGCAGGCAGTGAATGAGGTAAGAAGTGCACTTTTGTTTCTTTTTTCTTCTGGTTAACATTTCCGTTTGGGGTGACTGACCCTAAGGCTCATGTGATAGGTACAATGCAGGCCACAGCTTTATAGTCTGTTCCTGTTTGCTGACACGAAGATATTTCTTGCCTTTGTCCTTAAGAATTGTCTGTAAATCACTTCTTAGCCCACTTCCTCAGCACTTTATCTTGAAGGCCTATAACTTTTCTGTGCAATAAATCAGACGCTTGACCTGAAGCTGTTTCTGCCTGGCATATTATGTCAAGAAAAAGGTACTGCTTTGCAAAGTATATTTGGTTTCTCAACCCAGCAAAGGTTCAGCCTGTCTACGTGTTCTCTCTTCTCTAGGCCCGTATGGAGGTGCAGGCTATTAACATGGAGAAGAAGCAATTGATGAACCACTGGACAAACAGCTTAGCTGGAGTGAAGCAAAGAGATGAGGCCTATGTCGCTGCACAGGAGCTGCTGAGGTATGGCATCTGAGAAATGCCCCAGGAAAGGCCTCAAATAATTTGGAGAGCAGAGATTCTAAAAGGGGCAGTGTGTCTTCTGTCACATCTGTTACTGCATGGATATGTGAGAGCAGGATATGTTAGACAAAGCAAGTCTGCTGCTCTGAAGTACATCATAGCAAGGTTATGGGCTAAGAAGTACATTTCTTTGTTGCTGTGTTTTGATCCACAATACCATTCTCTCTCCAAGTGTGGTGTTTTGTTTTCTTTTAAGCTGTCTAGCATTTCTTCCAATTGAATTTCATTCCTTCTAAAAATCCCTTTACTTTTGCAACATCCCTCAGTCTAAAGAGAAACAAATCCTGATCTTTCTATCATTTTTGGTTAAGATTGTGGGATGCCTTTAGAAGTCTTTGAAAAAACTTATTGTTGCCAAATGAAGCATTTGTTGGATCTGGAGACAAAACCTGACAGATTCTCTGAAAGCAAGAACAAAAAAATGTTTTTGTATGGTGACATCCTGGTAAGAATGGAAAAGAATGGCAGTGGAGGAAATGAAAGATTTTCCTACATGCGTTTCCCTTCAGGTCATAATATCTCTGTCCATCTTCTGGGAACTCTGCACACTCTGCACTAGATTTCCTTATAAAGATGGTCATTTGTTGCTGCAGTAATGTGTTTGAAAGAGCAATTTCAGATGATTGTTCAGCACAAGTCAACCTATGTGAGGTTTTTCATCTTCTTTGCCGCTCAGCAAGTACAGACATGACCTCCAGTCCATAGAAACAAACATCCATGGCTATAGAAAGTCAATCAGGAAGGAAGAGGAGAAGAATGAGATGCTTGTCACGATACTGAACCGTTCATATAATGATGCCAACACTACAAAGAAACTGATTGCCCAGTGCCTTTCAAAG
Source organism: Centrocercus urophasianus (assembly GCF_019232065.1). Taxonomy (NCBI): domain Eukaryota; kingdom Metazoa; phylum Chordata; class Aves; order Galliformes; family Phasianidae; genus Centrocercus; species Centrocercus urophasianus. The sequence continues at coordinate 61,753 of NW_024884978.1, forward strand.
CAGGAGGCCTTGAAGCTTGAATCTGGCAGCTACACTCACATTCTCAACGAGACACAGCAGGCTGTCAGCAGGATCAAGATGGTGAGAGGAGTCACTGGGAAGAACAACGTTTTTGAATTGTGCATAAAGGTTTAATCTCCTTTCCCCAGGCAGTGGCAGTGATCCTCTTTGTGTCTTCCCTACCTTTTAGGATCGAGCTGCTCGTCTAAGCGAGTCGTTATCCATTAGTAAGGACATACAGAAAGAAACTGAAGCCAAAGAGCAGATAGAGAGTGAGATCATGGCAAAGCTGCAGGACCAGATGATGTCCAACAAAACAGAAAAGCACTTCTCACAGCTGGTTGCAAAACTCGATCAGAGGAAAACAGATCTGGTACAGTATGTTCTCCGCTTGTGAGTGAAACAGGCCACAATCATCACCTAGAGCAATGTCTTGCAAGTGTGTTTTGGCAGCATCTTTGCTTCTTCAGCTCCACAATTGAAGCTTTGTTGAGTTTTTGACCCCAGTTTTGCTCATCCAGTGATGCACAACCTTTACTTTAAAAAAATAACGAGGCAGTAAGATGAATAACACTGTGAAGTGTTACACTATGAAGTGTTGTTAGGTCTTGGAAGAAGTCTGGACGTTCTGGATATTCTGCATCAGCTCCTATTAGTGTCTGTGTTGCACAGTAAAATGCAGTGACAGTGGGCTTGGAAAAGACCAAACTGTAGCTCTGTGTGGAGCAGGATGGACAAAAGTAGCAGGGATGTTCTTGAAAGCTGCATTCATAACTCAAACAACCAATAGACATAGCCACTCTTTCTGGTTACTGTAGATGTTGTTAAGTGAGAAATGCATTTTGGAGGAGGTACAATATGTCCTACTGCTGCTGGCCAAGTGTCTAGAGACATCTGGGCTGGGGATACAGAAGCAATCAGCATGGTCTCTTTGGGTTTAGGGATGTTTACACTTCTTAATGTTTTTCAGCAGCCTTATGGCAGAGGTAAATATTGATATCTCCTGTTAATGGTTGGGTAAACAAAGGTACAGTCATGGTATGTAAATTGCTTACAGCCTGCAGCACAGACCTGGGTGTAGAATCTAAATTCCCTGATTTTCTGTGCTAAATGGGCATTAAAACGTCATTACTGCTGGTGATACTGACTTGTCTTCTGTCTGCTACTAGGAGCTGCATTTTGCCAAGGTTGAAAATGATATGAGCCAGGTTATCCTGAACACAACTCACACTAACTGCAGGCTGACGGTCCTCCAAAAAACACTGTGTGAGCTGGACAAGGAAATAAAAGACATCCACCATCTAATCAGTCGTGCTGAAAGTGAGATCTCAAAGGGCAACCTCCTGATGGAGAATAAGCAAGGGCTCATCAGGCAGTACAACCAGAAGCTGGAGGCACTTCTTTCTCAGCAAGGGGTTCGTATGTTTGCGTTTTGATCCCAATTTGATCTTATTCTTTGTGTTGGCTGCAGATGTCCTTGATAAATGTAGCTGTGTGAGTGCTGTGTTGTTAAAACTTCCAGGCATCGGGTTCAAAAGCAGCACTGGTTGATGTGATGCTTCTGTTTGGCAATCAGTGCTTAATGTGTGCAAAGAGGAACTGAAAGCAGGGAATTGCTGTGCAAGGAGGGTGTGCCTGGTGCAGGATTCAGCACAGAGCTGTCTGTACCTGAAGAAAATGTTGAATGACATCAAGCTCTGGGAGTAAATAAGGTAACGGTGTAGAATCTAGAAAGATCGACAAGGGGAGAATGGGACAGACAGTGACTTGATTTCATTGAGAGTTGGCCCTGTCTGGATGGTACCCAGATCTGCTCCTGGCACTGAAGTTCATCTGGATACCAATGTGAGAATCAGTGCTGTGGCACATACTCTGTAAGCTTCTGGATGTCCAGCTGGGCCTGTTGTTAGCACTTAGGTGGCCCTCTCACTATAGAAGCTGAGGACCTTGCAGGTTTCTGCTGCATTTATGAGGTCGTGCACTCCTATTAGTGCCATTCAACTCATGGGAAACAGAAGCAGGGAGTTAGGCACTGCAGCACCTGAACTGCCCTCTGCAATGGTGCTTTAAACAAGTGCTCCAGAACCTTCCATCTCATTGATCCCAAACCTTGCCCTCGTACAGGGGCAAGAATTGGGACCTTTGGAAATTGAGATCAACAAGCTGACCAAGGAGGTAGAAGAATGTAATTCTGAGGTGATGATGCTGCAGAAGTACTGGCTCAATCTGCAGAGAGAGCTGCTCAAGCTAACCCGTGAGCAGGAGGAGCAGCTCACCTCCTTGGACACGTTAAAGAAACAGATCACAATAATGCAGCAGAAGAAGCTGCGCACTGAAAGTGAGTAATTCCCCAACTCCTCCCTAAAATATTCGACCACGAGTGGAGGTAAGAAAGGGAGAAAAGGCTCACAGGCTCTGTGTTAATCCAAAGAATGCCCTCAGTGCTCACATCTGTGTGCAGGCAGTAATGCAGTAATGCACGTGGCCCCATGCTGCACTGTGAGGCTGAGAGCCAGGCACCTCCTGCTCTTCTGTTTGTTATGTTTCCTATAATGATCTTAACTGAAACTGCTCAACCCAAAGTGGCAACGTCATGAATTCCATGCTTTTATCCAAAGCTTGCAGATAGTTGGCAGGCCAATGTTCCCACAGGTGATAGTTTCCTAACCCAGCTCTTTTTCACTGCAGCAGTCTTTATCGAAAGCTTTATCTCAGTTTTGGGCTGTGTGGAAAAATGTTTTGGCTGGGTGTGTGGCACCCAGATGGCTCCACGTGCAGGGCTGTTTGCTCTACCAGCAAATTGGTTGGACTTGGTTGGACTCGACCTGCTGCTCACAGGAATTCTATTTACATTTCTTTTTCTGTTCACCTGTAGATGAAATCCAACAGGAAATAAAAGAGCAGAAAGACCTTGAACGTCACATGAAGAGCATATCCAATGACTTGATAAAGCTGAACGTGTTGATCAGCAAGAACAACAGCAGCTTCACAGAGCTGCATTATGGCAACATTATCACAGAGAACGAGTTTGTACGCTCTCTCAAGGTACAGAAGCTCCCATGGTATGGTCAGACTGGGCTTTTGAGAGACCTTTACAGCAGGAAAATGGTTTTGTGCTAGAAAACAGTATGGCTAAGTGGAAATTACATTGTTATGCACAGAAAGAGCATCAATTTCTTTACTGTTTCAGGATGATGGTTCTTTATCTCACAGCGGAAACTCATGTGCCACTCGTAGAGCTAAGAAGCTGACAATCAAAAGGGATACACAGCTCAGAGATAGTAAACAGTGATGCTGTGAATCTTTCTCAGTCTGACAAATTTGTATTGTTTTACACTTCCCAAATCCAGGCAGCAGAAAAGGAATCCATTGAGATGCAGGAGAAGCACAGCCAATTGACTGAGGAGAAGGAAAGACTCTTAAACAGCCTGGTGGAAGCAGAGTGGGTACCAGAGAGTTTCTTGCTTAATGCCACAGTCTTAGAACTGCTGTATAATGGCCCACATTGCCTTTTTTCCTCCAGTCACCAAACTCAACCAGCACCTGTAGTTGTGCTTTCTGGGAGAAGACGAAAGGAGTTGAATGAATTTTTGAAATGGAGAAGCTGAAAGGTGCATTAGCTGTCCCTGCAACCAGCAAGAGCTGGGAGGATATTGGTTCTAATGATCCCAGCATACTTGTTCTGGATGTCACAGCGATCTGTTATTAACCCAAAGCCAGTGTGCTGTCCTGGGCAATTAATTGTGCTCCATCAGTCCTGTCAGTCTGGGCTTGCTTGTTTTCAGTCATCATGACAGCTTATAAATTGTGGAGCTTCCTGTCTGACTTCACGCTGTGCTGTTGCTGCCACTTTACACGTCTTGTGTGCAAACTTTTAGGTTGCTCTGTGTTCAGAATCAGCCTCAGCAGCGTGCTGCCAGTGCTACACAAAGAGAGCATTCTCTCTGTCGTTTACAAAGGCCCTCCTTTCCCTTTTTGTCACTGAAGGCATCAAATCATGCTGTGGGAGAAAAAGATCCAGCTGACAAAGGAGATGCGCTCAGCAGTGGATTCTCAGAGAGGGCAAGGAGAAATCCGAGCCATGAGAGCAGAGATTCACAGAATGCAGGTGAGCCATTGTGTGCTGCAGCAGCATTTAGAAATACCTGCTTTCTTTTTCACTAATGGAATACATCCTTTTATTTTGTGACTCCAATAAGCAAAGAAATGTTGATTACTAATACTGCCTCATCTTAATTACTGGTTCCAGAAGTCTTCTGGTGAATCAGCTCTTCCTTTCATTCCCAAGATATTTCTGCTCTTCTGCTTTTGCTACTGCTAATGATATTCAGTAAAACATTCTGCTTTAGATATTGTAGATAGGTTTAGATAGATATTTAGATATACACGTTGATACAGAGCTGGTAACTAAGGCAGTCCTTTGCCTTCCAGAAGTATACAGGGCCAAAGTAGGTTTTGATTTAGAACAAAATTTGGCTTGCAAAGGCTTCTGTGTCACATAGATCTGATTTATGTTGGTGGGATGTGCCACGCAGAAGACTTCAACGAGGTGCCATTTGTGACCATTTGTTATTTTTGTTCCCCTTTATATTTTGACAAATGCAGGTCCGCTACGGCCAGCTGATGAAGCAGCAGGAGAAGATGATTCGTGACATGGAGGCATCTGTTTCTCGTAGGGAGGCCATTGCAACTCGTGGGGAAGGTCGGAACAAAGCAGATAAGAAACATATCACCAAGAGCGACTTCTGCCGCAAGAAAGAGGAGCTGAGAAGGAAGATTGCTGAAAGCCAGAAGGTGAGCAAGCAAAGCAGTGCTGCACGAGTTGACACAGCCAGCCTTTGCCTTGTAATGAGCACCAGTGTGTGCTCAGCACAGGTGCATGGGATGGCAGTACGCAGATCAGGCCTGCACAGAGGGCAGGCGTTGGGAATTCATTTTAAGTAGCTGAAAACCTTTGAAGGTAGCAGGCTTGCTGGCGGGGCAGCGTGAGAAACAAAAATGTCCTTCACTCAGTGTAAGCACTGCTCAGCAGTAACTAAAACAGCAGTGTTATTTTCATCCTAAATCCAAAACTGTGCTGCCTACTGTGAGGAAAACAAACTGTCAGCCCCAAACCGTGGTGCTGGGAGTGCAGCTGAACTCAAGAACCACAATCCATAGTCTGCCCTTTCCTTCTCTTGCATTTACTAGAATGCTCAAGACTGCAACAAAATGATCCTGGAGCTGGAGAGTACCCAAGCATCCCTTAGTGCCAGCCTGGTGGAAAAGCAACAGGAAATGTGCATGCTGCAGGCTGAGTCCCATGGCCTCGATTCACACACGGAATGTCTTCGGTACAAAAAGCGATGGGTGAGTGGAACCTGCTGCCTCCTTGTGCTGCCAGCTCCTGTCTCCTCGTCTGCTTGAGCTGGACACACTTGATGTTAGCAGCACTTTGAGTTATCTAAGCTTGTTTTGGGGACAGTCCTGAACTGATGCTACAGGTATGCTCTCGGTGAGGCAGCGTTCACCTGGAACCATCAGCCTGCAGCATTTTCCTTGGAAACACTGCATAAAACTGTGTGGGTCAGGGGGAGAACTCTAATTTGAAAGCCAGCTCAAGGTCTTGAATAGCATCCTATGAAATTTTAAGCTTGTCAAACCTTGTCCTGGCAACGACCCCAACATATCCTTGTGTGCACAGGTATTTCTGTGCTTTATGACTGATGTGATGTCACTGTACATCTACAACACTCGATATGAAGGTGCACCCTTCGATTTCACAATGGTGGCAGTACTTCTGTGCCTTGAATCGTGTTTATGTTGTTTTCTTTGCTGCGTGCAGCTCGCTATCAAAGCAATTTCTGTTCATTGCTTTTCTCAGAACCTTTTGGAGATTGTGGCCTATCAGACACGGCAGAAGCATCTGCAGGCGCTGAAGGAAGGGAAGTACACACCCCTGTGCAGCTCCGAGCAGAGCTGCAGAGACGAGCAGCAAAAACTGCAGGAGCGGCTCCGCGCCGTCAGTGCCATTGTCCACCGCGTGCAGCAGGAGCAGCCGCAGCACCACCCGGCCCTGCAGTGGCTCGAGGAGCGCCTGGAATCCGGGCTGGGCTCGCAGGAAGCCTGATAGGTGTGGGACCAGGTGTGGGCAATGCAACCAAGGGCGAGAGGTGGGTAGGTTTTATAAAGAAATGTTAAAAAAAAAAAAAGAGAGAAAAAAATGCAAATCCTCATTAAAGACGTGCTCCTGCAAAGCGTGTTTGGTTTCTTTTGCTTCATCCGTTTCGTGTCTTCTATTTTCAGACACGGGTTCGTCTGTTCCGCGCATTCAGGCGGCGCTCAGCCCCAGCGCTCCGGGGGGCGCGGGGTGCGGAGCGGAGCTGCGGTGCCTCGGCGGGAGCGGGAGGCGGCGCCGCGCACACCGGGAAAGGAAAGCGGAGCCCGGAAGAAGCGGAGCCGAGGCCATGGCGGGGCGGCGGGCGCTGCTGCTGGCGCTGCTGCTCCGCTCGCTCCCCTCCGCCCGCAGCTCCTCGGACTCCGCCTGCGCGGTGCCACGGGACGAACGCTTCGACTGCGGCCCCGAGCGGCTGCTGGCGCGGGCGGGCTGCGAGGCGCGGGGCTGCTGCTACGCTCCGTCCGGCCCCGGCGACGGCGGCCCTCCCTGGTGCTTCTTCCCGCGCGGCTACCGCAGCTACCGGGCGGACAACGTAACGGCCACGGCCGGCGGCTACGCGGCCCGGCTCCGCCGCGTGGTGCCCAGCTTTCTGCCCGCGGACGTGGGCACGTTGCGGCTGGACGTGACGCTGGAGACCGAGAGCCGCCTGCGCTTCACGGTGCGCCCGGTGCTCCCCCATCCCCTCCTTTCCTTCCCGTTCCGCCGAGCCCCGCTGAGCCCCTCTTCCCCGCAGCTCCGTGATCCGGCGCGGCAGCGCTACGAGGTGCCCATGGCCACGCCGCGGGTGAGCATCCGTGCGGCCGACGCGCTGTACGGGGTGCAGCTCCGCCAGGACCCGTTCGGCATCGTCGTGTTCCGGCAGCCCGGCGGGCAGGTCCTGTAAGTGCAGGTCCTGTAAGTATCGAGCCCCGGTCGTGCCCCGTGCCGTGCCTTGGCTGCACTCCCCGCTCCTCCCCGCAGGCTCAACACCAGCGTCGCTCCGCTGTTCTTTGCGGACCAGTTCCTGCAGATCTCCACCTCTCTGCCCTCCCGTTTCATTTCTGGGCTGGGGGAGCGCCTGTCCCCTCTCATCCTCGACACGGCCTGGACCAGGGTCACACTGTGGAACCGGGACATGGCACCCGCGGTACAGACGGGGCCGAGGGGTGATGGGGTTGGCGAGGGGTGGGCGGGCACTGGGGTCTCACCTGAGCTCTGCTCCAGCCCCAGGTCAATCTTTATGGTTCCCATCCCTTCTACCTGGTGCTGGAGGACGGTGGCTCTGCGCATGGTGTCTTCCTGCTGAACAGCAATGCCATGGGTGAGTGCTGCCGGGCACGTGGCCACACCGGGACTGACCCTGCACTGACCACTGCCTGCACCCCCAGATGTGCTCCTGCAGCCCAGCCCAGCCCTGACCTGGCGCACAACAGGAGGCATCCTGGACTTCTATGTCTTCTTGGGCCCCGACCCCCAGAATGTGGTGCGGCAGTACCTGGATGTCGTTGGTAGGATGGCACAGCATGGCAATGGGGTTCGGGTGCTCACAGCATGTCACCACCCCTGCTAGCAGCCGCTCTCCTGCCCCACAGGGTTCCCCTTCATGCCCCCATACTGGGCCTTGGGCTTCCACCTGTGCCGCTGGGGTTATTCCTCCTCTGCCACCACCCGGCAGGCTGCAGCCAACATGTCAGCTGGGCGCTTCCCCCTGGTACGTGGCAATGGATGTGGGGTGGCTGTGGGCACCGTGTGGGGCTGCTCCTCACTGAGCGCTGCCCTGCAGGACGTGCAGTGGAACGACCTGGATTACATGGATGCAAAGAGGGACTTTACCTACAACAAGGAAACCTTCAGGGATTACCCCGACATGGTGCACGACTTCCATCAGCGTGGACTGCACTATGTCATGATCGTGGTGAGGGACGTGGCCTGCTCACCTCATCGGTTGAGTCCTACACGGCTTCGGTTTAGTGGCAGTCTGGGGTTTATTCATACATTTATGATAAATCATGAGGTGGGGTCGGATGATTCTTAGTAGCCCTTGATCAGTGCTCCATCATCGGCCAATTGAACGCAGTGAGTCAGTGGTGAGTGCTGCACTCAGCTTTGGGTTCTTCACTGCAAGAAAGGCATCGAGGCCTTGGAGTGTGTCCAGAGAGGGGCAGTGGAGCTGTGAGGGGTCTGGAGCACGACTATTATGGGTTGGCATTAGGAAACTTTTAATCTCCAAAAGAGCAGTGATGCATTGGCACAGCTGCCCAGCGGAGTGGGGGGGGTTACCAGCCCTGGAGGTGTTCCAGAATTGTGGAAATGTCGCACTTGGGGGCAAATGGTCAGTGGGATGGGTTAGGGTTGAGTTTGGGGATCTTAGAGATCTTTTCCAACCTTAATTACTCTGTGATTCTAATCACCATGGCCCTAATCATCCTAATCATCCTCGCCCTCTGCTCTCCTGGGTTTTATAAAATCTCATACAGGAGTGGGGCTGGGAGCCGTTCCCTGTCCTTGCTGGTGATGCGTGGCTTTGTGCCCTGCAGGATCCTGGCATCAGCAGCTCGGGGCTGCCTGGCACCTATCGGCCCTATGATGATGGACTGAAGAGAGGAGTGTTCATCCGCAACGCCACGGGGCAGCCACTTATTGGGAAGGTGTGAGGGGCACAGCTCTGTCCTGGAGCGTGGGGGCCGTGTGGGGGCTGTGGGGAGTGGTGAGAAGGAGGGGAGCACCCAGGGGGGACCAAGGGATGCCAGGGATAGGAATGGGGTTCTGCTCATCACTGACCCTCCTGCAGGTGTGGCCAGGCCCCACGGCTTTCCCAGACTTCACCAACCCTGAGACACACGAGTGGTGGCACGACATGGTGAAGGACTTCCACCAGCAGGTGCCATTCGATGGCATGTGGATTGTGAGTGGCCAATGCAGCTCCCAGCTCCTTCCCCACCTTCCCCGCTCCCTACTTCCCCAGCAGTGAGGGCTCCTCCTTGCCTTCCCCAGGACATGAACGAGCCATCCAACTTTGTGGAGGGTTCCCAGGATGGCTGCCCTGACAGCAGCCTGGAGAAGCCCCCATACGTGCCGGGTGAGCAGCGCTGGGGGTGCTGCCGTGGGCAGTGCTCTGTTGGCAGCCCCCAGCTCACCCTCACCTCTCTGTGCAGGTGTGTTTGGGGGCCGCCTGCAGGCAGGCACCATCTGCGCCTCCAGCCAGCAGCACCTCTCCTCCCACTACAACCTGCACAGCCTGTATGGGCTGACAGAGGCCATCGCCTCCCACAAGTAAGTGTCAGCCCACCGGGTGGGAGCTGGAGATGCTGGTGCCATTGGGGTGGAAGTGTGGGCTCAGATTTGGTTGGAGATGCAGGGAGCAGGAGGGGGGTTGGTTTACAGCACAGCTGCCGTGCCCCCAGCACAGGGCTCAGCCCCGGTCTCTCCCTGCAGTGCACTGCTCAGGGTGCGGGGCACGCGGCCCTTCGTCATCTCGCGCTCCACGTTTGCGGGACATGGCCATTATGCAGGGCACTGGACAGGGGATGTGGAGAGCAGTTGGGAGCAGCTGGCCCGCTCTGTGCCAGGTGGGCTGCGGGGCCCCGTCCCCTTCTTCGCTTTGGGGCTGTTCAGCCATCCCTGTGCCGCTGTGCCATCGCTGTGCGTCCCACAGAGGTGCTGCTCTTCAACCTCCTCGGGGTTCCGCTGGTGGGTGCTGACATCTGTGGCTTTGCGGGCGACACATCCGAGGAGCTGTGCGTGCGCTGGACCCAGCTGGGTGCCTTCTACCCCTTCATGAGGAACCACAATGACCACGGGAACCGAGTGAGCACGGGGCCGAGGGCCGTGTCCCCATCCATCGCTGCATGCGTGCATCCACGCACTGTCTGAGCTCCCGCTTCTCACAGCCACAGGAGCCCTATGCCTTTGGCCTGGCTGCACAGGATGCCATGAGGAGGGCCCTCCGCCTCCGCTACTCCCTCCTGCCCCACCTTTACACCCTCTTCCACCGGGCACACGTGGCTGGGGACACGGTGGCACGGCCACTGTTCCTTGAGTGAGTGCCAGGTGCTGGGCATGGGGCAGTGGGTGCGGGATGGGCTTTGCTGTGGTGCTGCCCCTTCACTCCTCCCCAGGTTCCCCACAGACCCCAACACGTGGAGCGTGGACCGCCAGCTGCTGTGGGGCGCAGGGCTGCTGATCACGCCGGTGCTGGAGCAGGGACAGACCAAAGTCAGTGGCTATTTCCCAGCTGGGACGTGGTACAGCTTCACAGGGGTAAGTGCTGGCTGTGGGATGGTGTGTGTCTTCCTCCATCTCACCACAACATATGACCTGTGAGCTGTCTGTGACACTTCCATCCCTCGTGGCAGTCTGAGGGCTGTGATGCTCTGCTGGGATCCCCATGGATGCGTTGATCCCCAGGATGCAGCCTTTCTTCTTTTTCTTATTTAGGACTCGACCATCCACAGCAAAGGGCAGTGGATCCTTTTAGCAGCGCCTCTGGACACTATTAACGTGCACATCCGAGCAGGGCACATCCTGCCCCTGCAGGTGAGTTCTCTCCGTGTGACACCCCAATGACAATGGGACCCGGCCACTCCATGGCTGTGCGTGGGGTTGGGGCAGGGCCTGGGTCTGACCCTGCACCCCCAGGAGCCTGGACTGAACACAGTTGAGTCCCGCAAGAAGGGGATGACCGTGGTGGTGGCATTGACACCGGATGGCTTCGCCCGTGGAGAGCTGTACTGGGACGATGGGGAGAGCTGGCAGAGCTTCGAGAAGGGGGACTGCACTGAGATCCTCTTCCTGGCTGCACGCGTGAGCATGGGATGGGGCTGGGTGTTGGGGGGGGGGGGGCACTGGTGCACCCACATCATACCGAGGTCCCCAGGGTGAGCCCGGCCATCACTGCATCCCCTCGAGCTGCTCGCAATGCGGTGCCAGCGGTGCTGGCTGGGGCAAGGAGGGGGTGCTTGGGGGGGGCCCCAGGGGCATTGGATGACCTTCCCTGTTTCCACAGGGTGCCGTGCTTAGCCAGATCTTGCGGGCTGGCGGCCATCTGGATGGGATCCTGCTGGAGGCCGTCACCGTGCTGGGTGTCCCCAGTGCTCCACAGCAAGTCCTGGCCAATGGCATCCCCGTGGAGGACTTCTCATACCGCAGTGACACCCAGGTGAGTGCTGCTCTTCCTGGGGGAGCCCCGGGCCCATGGGATGGGGCTGACTCTGCTTTTGCCTCCCCAGGTGCTGCGTGTCTCCGTGTCGCTGCCGATGTGGGAACAGTTTGTGGTCGCTTGGTCCTGAGCAGGTGATTGTCCCAGGTGTCACTGTGCCATTGTGCTTTGAAACCGTCCATCCCTTCTGAAGCAGTGTTGCCTCTTGCCCATGTGTTGTAGCTGCTGAGCCTGGCATATTTGTGCTGAAATGAACTCACGGGAGGTGTAAGAACGGGGCTGGCACAAGCAGGCCTGCAGAACTTGAGGGGACGGGGAAAAACTCATCGACAGAATGGGGAAAAAAAAAGACCCAAGTGCCTTCTGAGACAGCAACCTGTCAGTGTGAGAAACCTGGCACCTGTCAGGGACTGTGGGGATTCTCCTGGTTGTGCTTTTGGGATGGATGTGGGAGAGTCCCTTCTGCACACTGGACTGTGGTGGTCGGTGTGTGCTGGGTGTGGGATGCAGTCTGGAGCTTTTCCACGAGGGCTGGGAGTAGGGTGGGGGCCTGGGGAGAAATGCTGTGAATAAAGAGTGGTTGTTTGCTCCCAGCAGTTCGTGTTGCTGTAGCCATTGGGCTCAGTCCCAGCCTGTCCTGCTATCAGCTCTCAGCCCTCCCCTTGGTTGGGGCACCCTGGCTCCATCCCCAGCATTTGGGAATTCTGGAGCTGTGCTGAGCTGTGGGGTTTAATTACAGCCTGGCCCCACAAAGAATAGAAGGGTGCCTAGTGGTTGCCCCTGTCCCCTCCCTGCACCTGAGGGTGTCACAGGGGTGACAATCAGGGCAGCCCCAGAGCATGCACACCACAGCAGTTCTGCATGCTGCGCGCATTGTGCCAAAATGAGAACTACACCACTTCTGTGTGCCCACCAGTGGCTGCTGGCTGCTTCCCAGTGAGCTGCAGAGGGACAGCTGAGCCCCAGCTACACCACACAGCTCTCCACCAGAAGCTTTATTGAGCATCAGTTTGGCTTTACAGCTTCTCAGTCTGAGCAGAGCCACGAGGATCCCCGTGCTGCAGGCCAGGCAGTGCTGGTGGAGCGGCTCACAGCTCGTTGTGCAGCGGCTGGCACTGCGGGCTCAGCTTCTCCTCCAGGACAGCATCAGGGGCGCACACCCAGGGGTCCCCCGTGTCCCACTGCCACTTCAGCAGCTGCGCACGCAGCATCTGGAAGACGGCAGCATAGCGTGGGTCAGAGGCCAGGTTGTGGCTCTCGGTGGGGTCCTGGCTGCAGTCAAAGAGCTCCCAGCGGTCCCGGTAGTAATACTGGTGCAAGGTCTTGTTCCAGTGCGTGGGCTGCCCGGCCCTGGTGCGGTTCAACAGGTCTTGAAATGTGGGTGAGACGTAGAAGTCCTGGTCGATGGGGAAGGGCATCTTGTAGTTGAGGTTGTGGATGAGGCGGAACTGGCGGTGCTGGATGGCACGCATGGGGTAGTACATGGTGGCCTCGTGGTGGCTTTGGCTGCTGAAGGCGGTGGCCCAGGGCTGCTCTGACTGCAGTGCTGGCAGGAGAGATTTACCCATCAGCTGCACCCGCTTTGTGCCAAAGATGCTGTACGAAGGGTAGGGGATGGAGAACCAGTCCAGAATGGTTGGTGTGAGATCTGCAGGGAAAGAGAAGGCGAGGAGGGAGCTGGCACCCATGGGAGCGAGCTCAACCCGAGAGGGTCACCCGTGCTTATCCCACCTATGCTGGGGTGACTGCAGCACAGAGATGCAGTGCAGGAGAGAACTGGCACAGCTCCGCTCCCTCCTCACAGGCAGCACTTACCCAGGAGGCTGGCAAAGGCTGAGCTGACCTGGCCCCAGCGCCCGGGGTGCTCCGGGGAGGAGAGCAGCAGGGGCTCAGCTGTGCCTGACCAGTAGAGGTTGGTCCTGCCGCCGGGAAAGGGGATGCCGTTGTCAGAGGTGTAGATCACCAGCGTGCTGTTGAGGACTCCAGCACGCCGCAGCTCCTCCAGCACCAGCCCGATCCCTGTGGGCAGCAGGCAGAGCTGGGCAGCTGCAGGACAGAGCTCTGTGTGCAGGCACCAGCCTGCTCCCACACCCCTTACCTTGGTCCATGCGCCCGATGGTGGTGTACTGAGCTGCCAAGTCTGCCCGGGCAGCCGGTGTGTCTGGAACAAAGCGAGGGACCTACATGGAGAAAGGGGAAGTGGTGTGTGGGGCCATGGGAGGGGTGGCATCGGCACACCACGGCTGGTGGCTGTTGTGCAACCCCATGGCCCCAACCTGCACATCCTCTGGGTGGTAGAGCTGTGGTTTCCAGTCAGGGATCCAGCCCATGCCACTCTCTCCATTGCCAAATTTCTCACAAAAGGCTCCATACTGGGGCTGGGAATGCCCGCAGCGGTGTGGGTCGTGGAAAGCAACATAGAGGAAGAAAGGCCTGGAGAGGGGGGAGGCAGCGGAGCTGGGGATAACCTGTGTGCCCCATTGGCCCCCCTAGTCACAGCCTTCTGTGTCCCCCCTGCAGGGTGCTCAGGGCTCCCAGGCACACAGGGCCCCATTGCACCTCGCGTCCTGGCTCTGCAGGAAGCGCCGGACCAGCGCTTTGATGCGGGTGATGTTCCTCCCCACCTGCAGCACCGAACTGTTTTCTTCCGTGTAGGCAAAGTCGAAGGGGTACACAGCCTCAGGCCCAACGTGCTTCTTCCCAATGATCCCTATAGAAACACAGATGTGTGCTGTGCCAAGAGGAGAGGGGCAGGGCACTCTCGGCCCCTCCTTCTGCCCCAGGGCTGGTGCAGAGATTCTGCTCCATCACAAATGATGCCCCAGTCCTTGCTGCTGTATGCAGAGGCACTTCTATGTGTGGTCAGAAAATGGGACCTGCCTGGGACTGCTCTGCCCCGGCCACAGCGTGCACCAGCACTGGAGCAGCGAGCAAATGGGGGGAGGTGTGGGTCCGGCATGAGGCTGGGAGCCAGAAAGCAGCAGGAGAACAGAAGTGGAAGCAGTATGGAGGCCGGGGAGGGAGCAGAGCAGGGGCATAAACCCGGCACCACGCAGGGCTGCAGTCAGTGTTTCCCTCCCTGTGCCGGGTCCCCACCTGTGCGGATGTTTGCCTGGCGGAGCAGCCACGGCAGGCTGCGCACGGCGTCGAAGGAGTTGAAGTGGTGCACGCCCTGGTGCAGCCCGTACATCCCATTCTGGTGCTGCAGACGGGGGGAGGCCACGCGGTGGGACGATGCCCAGCGTGCTGACCTCCAGAACAGCACACCATGTCTGCAGTGCAGGGCAGGGGATGCCCACCTGGGGCAGCCCGGTCAGCACGCTGGCCCGGCTCGGCGAGCAGCTGCTGACGGACGTGAAAGCGTTCTGGAAGAGCAGACTGCGCCGTGCCAGCGCGTCCAGGTTGGGCGTCCGGATGGCCGAGTTGTTATAGGCACCGCTCTCGAAGCCGCCGTCGTCAGCTGCGGGAACAGGAGCGCGGGGTGAGCCCTGCGGCACGGGGTGAGCCCGGCCCGGCCGAACCCTGCGGGCAGCAGAACCGGCGGTGGGCAGGGAGAAGCTCACGGTCATCCCGCAGCACAGCCGCGTTCCCCGGGCGCTCACCCAGCAGGAGCAGCACGTTGCGGGCGAGGGCTCCGTCGAGCCGGAGCGCACCCAGCAGCAGCGGCAGCGCCCAAACCCGCATGGCACCGACACCGGCCCCGGCCCCGGCCCCGGCCCCGACACCGACACCGGCAGGGCTCGGGGGCCGCAGCTCCTCCTTCTGCTCCAGTCACATGAGCCGGCAGGAACGGCTCACATCCGTCCCAGGCGGAGCCGCCCGCCGGATGCAGCGCTGCGGGTGTTTGTGTGCCCGAAGCTGTCGGGAGCGCCGGGAGAAACGGGGCGGCCCGCGGGCGGAGCGGCCCCCGAGGATGCCGTGAGCCCAAACTGAGCCATGTGGGGCCCGCGGGAGCCCGGGCAGCGCTGGTGGCAGCGGGCGGTGCTCCGGAGGCTGCCCGTGCTCGGCTGGCTGCCGCGCTACTCGCTGTCCTGCCTGCGGCTCGACCTGATCGCCGGCGTTACCGTGGGGCTCACGGTCGTGCCGCAGGCGCTGGCGTACGCCGAGGTGGCCGGGCTGCCCGTGCAGGTGGGTGGCACAGCCCCGGGCTGCCTTCGGCCCTGCCCGTGGGGACCCGCGGGTTGGAGGGGGCAGAGCAGAATGGGACGACTGGGATGGTCGGGTAGGGCTGGGTGCAAGCACAGGTGGCATAGAATCATACCATCACAGGATGGTTGGAGCTGGAAGGGACCCTAAAGGCCATCTGGTGCCACCCCTGCCCTGAGCAGGGACACCCACAGCTCCATCAGTGCTCACAGCCCATCCCTGCCCTTGGCTGTCTGCAGGGATGGGGCACCACCGCCTGTCTGGGCAACCTGTGCCACTGCCTCACTGCCTGTATTGTTAAAACTTCTTCCTTGTATCCAATCTGAGTGCTCTGTGTCCCCGTGCAGTACGGCCTCTACTCTTCCTTCGTGGGCTGCTTTGTGTACTGCCTCCTGGGCACCGCCAAGGATGTGACGTTGGGCCCCACTGCCATCATGTCCCTGCTTGTCTCGTCCTACGCCTTCCATGACCCTGCCTATGCTGTGCTGCTCGCTTTCCTGTCTGGCTGCATCCAGCTGGCCATGGGGCTCCTGCACCTCGGTGAGATGCCTGTGCTGTGTGTTTGTGTTCTAGAGATGTGTCCTGCAGTCACTCCCTCCCCTGTGCTCTCTGAGATGCTGGAGTTGTGCTGCTGTCACTTGTCACAGCTTTGTGTGCACCCCATGCTCCCCTTCAGTGCCAGCAAAGCAATCTGTGTCACTCATCCCATTCAGGTTTCCTCCTGGACTTTGTTTCCTGCCCAGTCATTAAGGGCTTTACGTCGGCTGCTTCCATCACCATTAGCTTCAACCAGGTCAAGGTATGGGCTCAGCTCTGCCCCCCTCTCCTGGAGCCCTGCTGGCTGCTCAGCAGTGGGCAGCACTCTGGCTCTTCTGGAGCTGCAATGCTTCCTTTGTGGTTAACCAAAATCAGGCTCAGGGCCACAGTGTGAGATTGTGCAAGGAAGCAGGGGATGGGTCTGGCAGGGGCTGCCTGGGATGGAGGCCTCTCAGGGCTTGGGGCTGAAAGAGAACCAGAGCATCCCTGGGGCAGCCCACGAGGTCTGTCCTCACTGTGTGTTGGAACTCAGGGAAGTTGCTCTGAGCTGTCCCAGCCTGCAGTGCCCTGGGCTGGCCATTGTGTGCTGGGCTTGCATGAAGTTGTCTTTCTGCACAGAACATCCTGGGGCTGCAGGGGATCCCTCGGCAGTTTTTCCTGCAGGTGTATGAAACGCTGAGGAGGATCGGAGAGACCAGGTCAGCACCGTCCCTGCACCCTTGCTGCTCTCAGGCTTTGCTGCTTCACTACACGCCTCTGGTCACCCCTTGGACGGTTTGTCAGTCCATGCCCAGCACTGTGACATGAGAGTCTGTTCTCTACACTTCTCAATTTTTCTGGAAATTCGAAGATAGGGATGCACATGGGCTCCTAAAGAGGGGCACAGGGCAAACTTCTCCTGTTCTCTGCTCCCCATTAGGATTTTGCCAGCCCAAAAGCACATCCTTGGGGCCGTGCATCTGTCACAAGTCCTCCCCCAGTTTTTGGTGGCCCAAGAGAGGAGCTCCCAGGTTTCACACACCTCATTGCTGTAGGGAGGGGAGGTGGTGGGTCTGGCTGCACGAATCCTGCCTACCGCTGGCATCCTTCTTCCCTGTCCCCAAAGAGCCCACAAGCGGTGTGGGGGGCAGACGCTCTCCTTCCCCTACAGAGAGGTGATGAGTTTTGCTGGTGATTCATTTTGCCAGCAGTGCTGCAGCATCCCTGCAAGGCAGCAGCCCTGACACATCCCATTGCAGGGTTGGGGATGCCGTTCTGGGGCTGTCCTGCCTGGCTGCACTGGCTGGGCTGAGGGCCATGAAGAGCCGCCTGCACCCCGCTGCCAGCACGGAGCCACTGGCTACCAGGGCCAGCATCCTGCTCATCCAGAGCTGTGCCACAGGTGCGTTGCTCCCTGCCCCCTGCTCTCCCAGGACCTCGGAGCCTGGACTCCCCTCTTTGCCCCAGGTTTTCAGGGCTGTTCTCTCCCCGCAGCACGCAATGCCCTGGTGGTGCTGGCTGCTGGCCTGGTGGCATACTCCTTCCAGGTGAGCGGCTCCCAACCACTGACGCTCACCGGCAGTGTTCCCTGTGGGCTCCCCCCGTTCCGTCCACCACCCTTCTCCAAGGCTGTTCCCAATGGCACTGTGCCCTTTGGCAGGATGGTGCAGGTGGGTGCCGGGCTCTGGGGCTGCTTTGTCAGCACCTCGGGGCTTGCTCCTCTGTTCTGATGCTCCCCATCCTCCTCTGCAGGACATGGGGGCTGGGCTGGCCGTGGTCCCCCTGGTGGGTGTGCTGGAGACTGTCGCCATTGCCAAAGCTTTTGGTATGCTGGAGGGGGCCCTGTGAGGGGTTGGGGGCTGAGGGGACCTTGCAGTTCCCATGGGGGCTGTGTGCTGAGCGCTCTGGGCTGTGCTTCTCTCCTTGCAGCTTCACAGAACGATTACAGGATCGATGCCAACCAAGAGCTGCTGGCCATGGGTAAGGCTGTGGGGCTTGTAGGGATGGGTGGGCCCATCCGGAGCAGAGGAGGTGACAGCGGTGACACAGATCGAGTTGTGCACCCACAGCCCCTCTCCTTCCTGACTGCAGGCACTGCCAACATCCTGGGCTCCTTCTTCTCCTCGTATCCCATCACAGGAAGCTTTGGCCGGTGGGTGTATGGTGAATACATGAAGTGGGGCTCATCCTGGGGGGTTGCACAGAGACCTCAGGCAGAGCCTGTGTGGTGCTGGTGGTTCCCATGCCCCGGTCCCCGGCTGGCAGCAAGGCAGGCACATCACACAGCTGCTTTGCCCCCCAAGTCCCACAGTGGGTGGGGGGCACCAGGTTTGCCAGCAGCCCTCAGCGGGACCTGCCCAGGGGCTGTGCAGGCAGCAGGAGGGGCAGCGTGTGGCTCTGTGTTTCAGGACAGCAGTGAATGCACAGACAGGGGTCTGCACCCCCATGGGAGGGCTCGTCACAGGTATTGCCTCTCACCTTGCTGCTCCTGGCCTCGGAGAGCCCCAGTACATGGGGGGGCATGGCTGAGGCACCGCTGCTGTCCCACAGGCACCCTGGTGCTGCTGTCCTTGGCCTACCTCACCTCGCTCTTCTGCTACATCCCTAAAGCAGCGCTGGCGGCCGTCATCATCTCTGCTGTGGTCCCCATGTTTGATGCCAGGATCTTCAGGACACTCTGGAGGGTTAAGAGTGAGGGCACAAGTGGGGTGGGTGATGCCCAGACTGGGTGAGATGGGGTGTTTCAGCCGTTGCCCCAGAAATGCCTGAGCCCTTCCCAGGGGTTGCATGTCCACGGCTGGGGGTTTCTCCTTTTGCTGACCCAGTGACTGTTTCCTCCTCAGTTGTTCTGCCCTTGGGTCATAGAATCAGAGCATGGTTGGGTTGGAAGGAACCTCAGAACCCCCCTCAGGCCCACCGCCTGCCATGGGTTAACTGCCTGCCACCAGCTCAGGCTGCCCAGGGACCATCCATGGCCTTGGGAACCTCTAGGGATGGAGCACATACACTTCTCTGGGCAGCAGTGCCAGGGCCTCATCACCTCTGGCTAAAGAATTTCCTCCTTGCATCTGACCTAATTCTTTCCTCTTTTAGTTTAAAACCATTCCACCTTCCCTGTGGGACCAGAATTGGGTTATGGAGCATCAGAGTGCTGCATCACCTTATCTATTTTCTGCTGTGCTTCCCTCTGCTTATCCACTGCTGGTTACCAACTTGACACTGAGGTTCTGGTGGCTGGAAGATGAGGCACAGCCAAGCCTGAGGCTGTCTATTTTGCAGGGCTGGACCTCGTCCCCCTCTGTGTGACATTTCTACTCTGCTTCTGGGAGGTGCAGTACGGCATCATGGCTGGCGTGCTGGTCTCAGGCATCCTCCTGCTCTACTCCGTGGCCAGGCCCCCGATCAAGGTGGGCTTACACCCTGCTTGGGCTCTTGCTGGCTCCCTGAGAGCAGCAGGGAATGGTGCAGGGCCCTGTCCTGCTCCTGCCCTGTCCCATGTCCCCAGCCAGCTGTCAGCACAGCCCAGGGTCTTGTTCCAAGGAGCAAAAGCACAGGAGGAACCCAAGGAACTAGAGGCAGGAGAGTGAGGCATTGCTTCCTTGTACCTTGGGTGTGTGCAGGAGGGGAATTCCTGTGAGGATGGGGGTGTGCTCACCCAGCAGGAAGGACACTGGCTCACTTTGTCACGTGTGCCATTTCCTGGCTCAGGGCAGACCCCAGCCCTCAGCCCACTGTGACTCAGTCCCATGGGCCCCGTGCAGGTGTTGGAGCAAGGTGTGCTGGTCTTACAGCCGGGGAGCAGCCTGCACTTCCCTGCTGCTGACCACCTCCAGGACATCATCCGTGACCGAGCGCTGGCAGGTATGGTGCTCCTCAGCCATCAGATGGAAATGGGGACCCCCAGTGCTTCCCAGATCACTTCTGGGGGAGCTGAGCCTTGTAGCTATGACCAAACACAGCTTTGGGCTGCCTGATCCGCAGGGCTGTGTCCCCTGGGGCACCTGTACTGCTCATGGAAAATGACCATGCGTTCTCCCAGCAGCATCCCCACCGTGCTCTGTCATCCTGGATTGCCACCATGTCAGCAGCATCGACTACACGGCAGTGGTGGGGCTGGCTGAGGTGCTGCAGGACCTGCACAAGCACGGCATCTCGCTGGTGTTCTGCAGCCTGCAGGTACATGGGCAGCCATGCAAAGCCCCAGCCCTGCCAGCACCATGCTGGTTCACACGTGCCAGGAAGGGTTGGTGCAGGTGGCTCAGCCTTCTTTGCTCCAGGGTGAGCAGCCCATGTGCAAAGCACAACCGTGTGGCTGCCTCTCTTGGTAGCATCCTCGTCTCAGAGAGGTGGTGGCTGCAGCCTCTTGAGCCACACTGTGGGGTGGTGAGGAAGGGCTGCATCCCCCGCACAGCACATGTGCTGCCCTGCCCTGCCCAGAGGGGCTCCTGGCACAGAGCTCCCCAGCCCGTTTCTCTGCCCTCAGGACCCTGTTCTCCGAGCCCTGCTGGCCGCAGACTTGGAGGGATTCCAACATTTTCTCAGCTGGGAGGAGGCAGGTGAGGCTGCTATGAGATGCTCTTATGGCTCTCAGGGAGCTGGGGCAGTGAGGCTGAGCCCTGGCTTAACCCTGCTTTTCCCCCTTCCTCACTCAGCACGCTGTAGTGAAGCAGAGCTGGGGGTCAGCAGGACAGCCTACATTGACAGCACCGATGAGAGCTCACTGCTGCCTGCAGGGCTTATCCAGTGAAGCAGAGCTGCGGTGTGGGGCTCACTCTGTGCCTCAAGAGCTGCTCCCAATGGCCCCAGAGGCTGCACATCCCGTGCCTGCAAGGGCAGGCAGTGCTTGGGGGAGAGATGTGGGGACAGAGCAGCGACCCGATGGACTCTGGGATAAAGTCACTCCCTCAAGATTGGCCCCATCCTGGAAGAAACTGCTTTTTAAAATCAGATGTTTTATTTCTGGAGGCTTTTCTTACTCCGATACACTTCAGAGAACTGTAAAATCTTTGGGTTCTGACACACAGATGCACATTTCAAGGACGTCGGAGCTGCCCTGCAGCTTAAGGCCGCACTTCAGCTCACACTGCCAGAGGAACTGTAACAGAGGAAATTAAAGCCTCTGTTATATGCTCCTTAGCTATCCCTCTGCTCTATGGGGTCTTCTACCAGGCTCTGTCGGGCGGTCCCACCCGTGAGCTGGGTTCTGCCTTGTGTAGGGAAGCAGTTGGCTGACCCCCATCAGGGGATACAAGAAAACAGGAACTCCAGTTCCTGACTCAGCACATCTTTATCTTGCTTTGGAGAAAGCTGACGTGCGGGAAGGAGAAATCGACCTGCAATTTCTTGGTACAATTGAGCGCAGCATAAGGAAATGAAAGCGAAAGTCGCTCTGCTGCCCACTGCTCAGCTCCCGCACTCCGCACGGCTGCCATCAGTCGAAGGGCGGGGTGACATCGCAGTGACATCGCGGCGATATCGCGGTGGAGGCAGCAGCGCCGGGCGGGCGCTGAGCGGCTCATGTCCGTCCGTCCGTCCGTGCATCCGTCC
Organism: Centrocercus urophasianus; assembly: GCF_019232065.1. Classification (NCBI taxonomy): domain Eukaryota; kingdom Metazoa; phylum Chordata; class Aves; order Galliformes; family Phasianidae; genus Centrocercus; species Centrocercus urophasianus. The sequence goes on from NW_024884978.1 coordinate 83,256, forward strand.
TCCCGTCCATGCCCACAGGTGAGGTGAGCACACCTGGCTCCAGCTGCCCCTCGCAGCTCCGCACGGAGGGCCGGGAGGGGACACATCAGTGGCCCCGGAGGGAGAACCCGAGCCCGGACGGGACAGCGGTCCCGGGAATCGCGGGAGCAGCGCTGAGTCGGGGAGAGAGCGCACGCTGTTGGGTTGGGGTCTGCGGGACTTCGTGGGGGATGTTTATTGTGAAGACTCCGAGATGGGAAAAGTGGGGTGGGTTTGGTGGTCCGAGTGGAACAAGAGCGGCAAAAGAGGCTCCGCTCCACTCCATTAAAGCTCTGCCCGGGACTCCCGGCCCGGTCCGCAGCCATCAGCCGACACGGGAGCGGCGGAAGCCGACCCGGAGGAGGTGTCCGGAGCCGCCCCGTGTGCCCCCCCGCCTCCCCCCGAGTGGCGTGGATTGGTCGGGAACGGCCCGGGGGGCGGCGGCGGTGACGTTCCGCGGGGGAAACTTGGTGGCTCCGTGGAAAAACGAAACTTCTCCAGGGGCGGCGGTAGCAGAGCGCTCGGGCTGCGGGTCTCGGTGCCGTCGGTGAGTGCTGCCGGTGGGTTCCGCGGGTGGGGCAGCACTCGGAGCTGTGCTGTTGTAGCGGGACGATCCGATACACGACCGCGGTGCTCGGCGACCCCCCGGGCACCCCGCTCCTCCCGGTACACCCGGAACTGCTCAGCCCATGGGTCATCCCTGTTCTCCCCACGGTGCACCCCGGCCGTACCGGCACCTCCTCGCTGCTCCCCTCCATGGGGCATCCCCCTTTACAGCACTCCGGTGTCCCCTCCCCGCGGGTCCGGTGTCCCGGTCCCCAGCTCCTCCATCTTCCCCTCTGTTCTTCGCGGTGCTACCCGCCCTCCCCCGACGTCCAGCTCCCGGTTCCTTTGGCAGCACCCCCGGTCCCGCTGCCCCCGTTTCGTCACGGACCGGACCCCGCAGGCAGCCACGCCTCCCTGTCCCCCCACCTTACCTAACGGGACTCATTAGCATTCTGCCCGCCCTTCGCCACGCCATTGGCCCATCCTTCCCCTTCGTTTGCATATCAAAGAGGGAGGGAACGAGCGAGCGCCTATCTGCGAATGAGTGGGCGGGGCGATGGGGTATTTGCATATAGGCCACGCCCACAGCATCGCTGCACCTTCACCGCGGGGCGCAGGTGCGGGCGGTGCTCGGGACGGGGCTGCCGCTACCGAGCTTTGGACCCTGCCGGTACCGCTCGGTCCTCCGCCCTTGTGTGCGGGCAGTCGGCCCTGAGTATGACCCTGGACCCTCTCTGCGTTCCCATACGCGTGTAATATTAACAGGCTTTTGCGCAGAGCCGCTTATCCTTCTTTATTCCTGTGTAGCTGTGGTCTCCTGCCCTCGTTGCTGGCTGCAAGGCTGAGGGTGATGGGTGCACACCGTGCTCGTGGCCCAAATTGATTCCCAAACATAAACACTGGGCTGTGAGAAGGGTCATACGACAAAGATCCTTACTTCACATTGACATGTGTTTTTCTCTCTCACACAGCTTCCTGCAGAGCATGGAGTGCCCCACAAGTCTGCACATCCCTGGGGTTGGGGCAAGCTGTGCTCAGTGTGGGGCTCAGCCCACTGCTGGTACAGGGGACCAGGCTGCAGGTAGGGGGCTGCAGGGTGAAGTGGGCTGAGGGCTTCAAGAGGGGCGGATTGGACACGGTGCTGGTGCTTTATTTAGATCTGAGCTGCCATTTCACCAAAGGTTTTAAGTTTGGGTGAAAAGAGAACTTCCTATTCCTTGCTGGGTGCTGCTCTCCTCTATGTGGTGCAGGTCACAAAGCCACTCACCAGGAGGTAAAGAAAGCTGAGAAATGGCAGCTATGCTGTCAGCGCACATCCCAAAGAGCCTCGAGCCTTTTGGCAGGCAGTTGAGGCTCGCAGTGCCTCCTGCTCCATCAGTAGTGCGTTAGCTGGAGCTTTGGTGGAAATGCATCAGTGCCCCAACGCAGGGATTTCTTCTCTTATTCTTCTGCCGATTGCTGGAGCTTTGGAGAGGGGCTGCTATGGAAGGAGGGTGTTGTCATCAATAGCAGTGGCTGCTGGATGGGGAACAAAGCTACTCTTGTGCCTTCCAGTGCTGCATTCAATCAGTAGCTGACCCTGCTTGCTCACCAGCTGCTGAGAATTGTTTTCTTTCCTGAATCACGTAGTGGAAATGCTAAATGATTAACAAAAAGCAGTGATGGAGCACCTGGTGGGAAGGCAGGGCCAACCCAGGGGAGCTCAGGTGTATGCAATGAACCTGAGTGACCAGAAGGGCTGGAGCCAGGATCCACCCCTTCCCTGCCCTCATTTCAGGGTTGGTAGTGGAGTTGAGGGTATCTCACTGGAGATCCCTGCATACCTGAGGCTTCCCAAGGGTAAGCAGGTTCTTTCCTTTGTTTCTGTGCTCATGGCTGCTGTATTTGAGCATATCCTCACCTGCTGCAGCCTAGGACTTTGCTACTACGCTGTCAATGCTACTCTTTCCATCCTATTACAGCCTCTAATTTAACAATGACCATTCTTGCTGTTGCAGAAATAGGAGATGTGAATCTCACTCCTGACCCCGATACAGGCCCAGAGCCTGGAGGAGAACCAAGGCACAGAGGTGCTGCTGGGCCTCCTTCCACCCCTGGAACAGAGGAGGAGGGAGGAACACTGCAGGAAGGCACAGCAGTTCTGAGCAGTGCCTCAGAGACCGCGTCTGAAGGCGCTGCAGCTGAGTTGTTTTCTGCTACTGAAGGGAAGGGAGAAGAGGAGGGAGGAGCATCGCTGCAGGAGGAAGTAACAGCTTTATGTGATGCCTCAGAGACTGATCCTCAGCACGTGGCAGATGCTTCTTCCCAAAAATCAAAGAGAAAGGTAAAGTTCTTTGTCAGTGTTACACTGAATACCACTGGCGGTGTTCCTAAGCAAACTGGAAATGTGTTCTGCTGACGCTGTGTTGCAATAGGCAGACAGCTGATGTACTGACCAGCACTGCTTCCCTCTTTGCTACACTGAGGGTGAAAGTACCAAATCCAGCTTAGCAACTGCTCTGATCTTGTTAGCAGGCATTATGCTCACAGCTGCTCTGCATTCCTGCTTAGGAAGTTTTGAACATTAAAAATACAGCTTTCTCAGAAGTCAGTTGTGTTTCTCCTAATATATAAGGCTGTAGCTGGTCTTGTCCTTTTTCTTCATGGGCATTCTCCTATATCCCAGTGTAGCAGAAATCACAGAATGGCCAGGGTTGGAAGGGACCTCAAGAATCACAAATCTCCAACACTCTGCCACGGGCAGGGCTGCTGACTGACTTCCCCATTTAATACCAGACCAGGCTGCCCAGGGCCCCATCCGATCTGGCCTTGAATCTCCAGGGATGGGGCATCCACAGCCTCTCTGGGCCACCTGTGCTAGCTGCAGTAGAAGAGGTGACAATGAGTTTCTCTTCAGTGATGAGTTAACTAGCATTTTCCTACATCTTTTTTTTTTTTTTTTTTTTCTTCTTAAATTGCAGAATAGAAAGAGGAATAAAGCAAAGAACAGTCCTTCTGGCCACGGGGAGCAGGACTCTCTGCCTCCTGGAAGCACAGCACCAGCTCCAACTTCAGACTTGTCTGATGAACGCCTTGTTTCACAGGAAATCCAGACCTCAAGCAGTGAAGCAGCCAAACAGAGTGCTGACTTAATTGCTGGTGATGGCAGAGGTGTGCAGGAAAGTGACAGTGCTGTGGGCTGCTTGGGAAGGGAAGCTGAAGGTCTGGAAGTGGTCTCAAGAGGCAGCCACAGCAGCGTGGCTGTGATGAACCCATCAAAGGATAACAGCATGGATACTGGGGCTGCTCCATCTCCCAGCTCTGCAGCCCTGAAGGAGAAGGTGAGAAGTGGGAGCACAGCACAGCATGAAGTCTGGAGTGGTGTGAAAGAGAGGAGTGCTGCATCTGATGCTGGCCAGGCTTCAGAATCCGGACAAGATTCCCAGTCTTTGGATGGCAAAAAGAAACCATCTTCAATGGGAGAGAAAACAGATGTTTCCTCTGGGATTTCCCCTGATACTGAAGTGCCTAAAAGTAAGCCTGCAAATTCTTGTGCTGAACGTCCAAGTCAAGACACAAAGACACCTGTTGTGTCCAAAAGCTCAAAGACTGAGAAGGGTAAACAAGAGAACAGCCAGAAAGTGAGCTGTTCACCTTCCAAGGTAAGTGTGTGAGTGAAAGCTCCAGTGAGTGTTTGGTTGTGTTGGAAAGTGTTTGTTGTCCTTGTGCTGTGATTCTCTCGTGCTGTCAGTAAAGCTGAAGATGGTAAGGCTGGGAATACAGGGTGAAAGCAGGGAACAATAAAATTCCTCTGGAGTCTTTGCTTTTCTGTGTGTCAGTTCCAGCAGTTCTTTGAGTGGTTGCTCAGTTACTCCGGCTGTGTTCTCCAGTACCTCCATTGGCTTGGGCATCTTCATGCTTTTTATGCATCTGTGCTCCAATGGTGGAAAGGACATATAAGCTGTGAACTGCTGTTGGTTGTCTTTTATATTCTTTATGCTCCATCCTCTGGGGATTTGTGATTTACCCCCCTGACTTTCTGCAAACGCTTACAGATTGAATTCTTTCTGCCACTGGTGCACTGTTTTCCCCAAGCAGCAGCAGGTTCTCCTTTGTCTCAGTGAGGGATTAATGTTTTCAGAAGTGCAGAGCTAGCTGGCATGCTGTGATTTCTGGGTATCTCTTGCTCTCTGAAGAGATGCTGTGTGCTTCTGCAGACCTACTTGCAAGGTTTTCTGTTTCATTTGATGTTTTGTCCTTCTAATGCAGGAGAAAGACACAATGGAGAAAAAGACCTCAAATGAGAGAGCTCAGGAAACATCTGAGAAGACAAAAAAGACGAATCAGACCTCACACAACGGACCTCAGGTTGCTAGAAAGAACAATGCTCCCTCTGTAACAGACAAGAACAAAGAAAACCATCAACAAAATAACCAGAAACCTGTGGATAAGGAGAAACAAAGGTGAGGATACCACTGCTGCTCCCACACTTATAGGTGTGCTTTGAGGTGAGCCAGGGGAGGAGTCGATGTCCTAAGGTTTGCTCTGAGTGTATCGCGGTTCTGTGGACACAGAATTGATCTTAAAACTGACACCAACTGTTGCTTGTGATGAAAGTCCTGCCAGGGGAGTTTGAGCGAGATATTTCTGTGGTCTCACCAATGCAGCAGCCCAGCTGGATGTGAACAGAGCATTTTGTGCTTCCCTTAGGAGCCCCTTCTTCCTTTCTGCACTGGGCTTTGCGTTAGCTCTGCTGCATAGCCTCAGTTTTAGTGAGCTGCTGACTGAGCCCTGAGTCTTGCCTCTGTTAAACTGGCAGCTCAGAGCTGTTTTATCATTTACCATGACTCGCACTATTAAGAAAAAATCATTTCTGTGTTCTTTCCTTTATTGCTCTTCCGTGAACTGCAGGGTGGGTGTTACTGTGTACTTCCATGCAATATTGTCCAAAGACTTCAAGCTAAATCCTGACACCGATAAAGTGTGTGTCATGTCCGGAGGCTTTTCTGGCAGTGGAAAGTGGGAGAAAGTTTGTGAGATGAGCTGTGTCAGGTAAGTACCCTCGGAGTCACGAGGACACGGGAGTGCTTTGGGTCTGGAGGGCAGGAAGCAGCGTGGTGCTTTAACACAAAGGCTGTGGTTATCAGTCCGTGGCTGGGTGGGTTTTGCTACAAAATGATTTCGTACTGAAGTATTGTAAAATTTTTCAGGGAGGAAAAATGACTGCTACTCCTATTAAAAGCTGAGTGATGTGTGGAGGGGGAGGTATGTGGGCCAGCTGATGTTGCACCTGACCTCTGCTGTGTATCTGTGCTGTTTAGGCTTCTGAACGAACACGGGTACCTCATTGAAGGCTATACAATTCTCCCAATGAGAAAAGTGAATGAACGCATTCCTTACAAATACTGGATTTCTTGTGGTGAAGGAGAATTTGAAGTTATTTACAGGAAATCAATGGTAGATATTGTGAATCGATGCTTATATGTGGATCGCGAGTTGGTCAACAACGGAGGTGAGCTTTTTTCTTATCTGCATCTGCACTGTGCTGTTCTGTGGTCTTCTAGTGGAATGGCTGCTAGCACCAAGGGGAATAGCAGTGTCTGGAGCTGGGCATTTAATGGGTCTGCTGGTACTCCTGCAAACAGCTGACAGAAACCAAGGCACGAGCAAATGATGTTTCTCTCAAATTGTTTTCCTGTGTTCTTGTCTCTCGTTTATTCCAGAATGGCACCAGTATGATGACATTGTGTGTAAACAGCCTTCTGTAATAAAAAGCTTGTGGAATGCTTTTATTCAAAATAAGAACAAAGATGTTGTGAAAGGGAAGAAAATAGCTGCAGAAATCATGTTAGAAAATATCTTCAGCATTCTTGGAACCTGGAGCTCCATCAACATGAAGAACTTCCTATGCCAGCTAAAGCAATTTTATGTTGTTACGAAGGACCCGTGTGTGTTTGATGGAATATATATGAAATGGAGTGAGCTGGACTTCGGACCGCAGCAGGTGATTTGTTTTAACAGATACTAAAAGGCAATTTGGTGGCAGAGCTTTGGTTTTGTTCTTGAGTTTGGATTGATTTTTGCTTTCCCAGTCGGAAGGTTCGCATGATGACCACCACGGATCCTTTCCTGCTGACTGCCACTGTTCACCTTGGGAACTTTCCATTAAGCTTTTGCAATTAATTGCAGTTCTGGATATATCTCACACTGCTAAAAGCAGAGAGATGACGTGGGTTTTGCCTCTCGATATTAATTTCTTCTGCCTGTCCTAAGAGCTGGTTTGCTTAGGAGAACCATCAGACAGGATTTCTGTAGTCCTGAACTTCTTACCTGGCATAGTTATGAAAGGTGGCAGAAATAATCTTTGTTTCAGGAGCCAAATGCCGTGGTTGTGGCTGCTCCTTTCTGCAGCTTCTTTCCTGCTGGCTACTGGGGAGAGGCCACAAGATGGCACGCTGGCCTAGCAGCTCTCCCTGGCTGCCCACGCTCAGCTGATAACACAGATTTCATGCCTGCCTGCTTTCAAAAGGCTGATTTTTGGTAGCGTGGCGCATCACCCGGCATCGCAGTATTATGAAACCTTCTGGATGTGCTTTCAGAGTAGCTTTTGTGGGCTGTAGGTGAGGACAGCCTTCTCTTCTCACTGCCACAGCCAAGTCTGAGTCCACTGGGTAACAAACCTGCTCACTTGTTAAGGCTGGGGCACGGAAGGGCAGCCTTGGTCTAAGACTGTTGGCTCACTCGTTGCCTTGGAGCCCTGCTCTGTTTCCTTGGCTCTCTCCAGCTCTGCTCTGTTGGGTGGGGGAGGGTGCACAGTAATTGAACAGTGGGACCTGGGAGCACAGAGGTGGGCATAGAACAGGCACCAAGTGCTGCCGTGATGTTCTGTGATGATGTGATGATGGTCTGTGCTACGGCTGCTTATGTCCTGGTGTCAGCATCGTTGTGCTGTGTAGGGAGTATCAAGGATCCTAGCTGTGACAGAGGGAAATAGCTCCAAGAGAACAAGACTGACTTTTGGGGGGCTAATGCTCTGCTTGATTTGTTTCTTCCCTCCTTTCTCTTAGGTGAATGATTTGATGCTGCAGTATATCAGGAAAATAGCCCGCCCTTTCCTTCTTCCAGAGGGTGCAGAAGAATCACAGAAGAGTGTGATTGTGAAAAGTAAGCTAGCTCTGGGGCTCACCCTGCTCACCGTGGTCGACTCTTTCCAACTGCCAGCATCCCAAGAGGATCTGGCTGGCCTGTGTGGCCTCTTGTGCTTGGAGAAGAAGTCACATAAAGCCGTAGTGGATGAATTTCATCAGACCATAGAGGTCTTTGTGGGTGTTGTAAGGTATGTGTGTTGCTGGTCCACTGACTAACAGGACTTGTTTTGTTACAGTGCAATAGGTAATAAGTGCAGCACCCTGTGATAAAAACAGAAAGGGATCCAGCTCTTCAGTTTCATAGAATCACGGAAAAATCCAGATTTGAAGGGATTTCTGGATGTTTCTGTTCTACCTTCTTACTCAGAAATACAGCTAACATCCAGGCAGGGTTGCAGTCAGGATACGGAAACCTCCAGGGATGAAGATGGCACAACTCCTGTGCCATTTCCTGATGTGAAAAATGTTTTCCTTCTGTCCAAACAAGACCTCCCTCTCTGCAACTGCCTCTCCAGAAGCCTGCTGGATCCAAGCTATTGGTTTTTTCTTTATATTTAAAAATCTTGTTGCCACTTTCTGTCAAGCAGTTCCTTATCTCTTTGCTGTTTATCCTTACAAACTCTGATCAGTATCCTCACGTGCTTACGCCTTTAAATGCCATATCTGGATTGCTCTTGTTTCCTCTGATGTGCATCATGCGTATGGTTTGTGTCAGTTCTTTCTTAAGGCTGACTTGGACTCTTCTCTAACTGCTTATCTGGCACTCTTGAATCTGTAGTTCTTTGCTTGCACAGCTGCATCTACCAAACTTCCTTTTGGAGGCACTGCTTCAGCCCAACCTGAACCTGAGGAGGTTGGAAATTGTCACTAAAATGCGTGTTCATCTTTATGGCTCTGCATCTCTGTCACTCAATCCCTCACTGAGTTATGGGGGCTCATGTGGGATCTGTAGGTGAGCCATTGGCACTTCTTAACCCCTTATCTGTAGGGTCTGTGCTGGGGCAGTTGGGTGAAATTACAGTTTTGAGTCTTGAACTCTTTATACTCTTCAAGAAAAATAGGGTTTAACTAAAATAATTACGAGAAGTTATTTGAAGGTCCGTAGTGAGGTTGAGGTGTAGCCTTTTTTCTTTATTTTCCTTTTGTTTCTTCACAAGGGCGTTTTTTCTTCCTGTAAGAAGCTGTTCTGCTACTGTTTTGTTTGCTTCAGTATTTTCAGGTTGAAACTTCAACTGATAAACTTGTGTCAGAGATGCATTGATGGCAAAGTAGGCCAGTGGGTGTGGATTCTTCCTCTTCTGCACTTGTGTACTGCTCCTACACAACACGACTGCTGTGCAATGGATGAAGATTTCTGGGCTGGGCTGGAAGGACTTCCATTTGTTGAAGCAAGGAAGAATCATGATGTGTGAGTTCTCCAGACCTACTGGTTTTACACAATGCCTTGACCTTGCAGTTGGTGATGGTTGCTTTACTTCATCTCTTTATCTTTGTCTTGTATTTGAAGAAGAATAAGAGATGCAGCATGCTGATGGTGGGTATTTGGGACACACAAACACGGTCTCTATTGGTTGCTCAAAGCCTGTGGTGTGCAGTGAAGCTGTGCATTGTGTTATCTTTCAGCCATAAGCCAGCCCTTAATTCTGCAGGCTGCAGAGCATCTTGTGGGATTGGTTCTGCCTGCTGTGAGTTACAGCAGTTTGATGTGCGTGGTGCAGCAGTTGAGCAACACGTGGAATTTATTTCTATTGAACGTCTCTGTTGTTCAGTGGCTGGGTCCTGGGGTCCCTTACTGATCTTCAGCTGCAAATGAGAGAAGTGCTCAAGTCAGGATGAGAGCTCTCTGGGCTCCATGAGCCTTCAGCCTTTTGTACTGTGAGAACACAAAGACTTTGTTTTGCTTTCCATCCAGGGGGATCCTGCTGGAACTCATGAAGGAGAAGAAATACCTGATGGAATTGGATGTGACTCTGGTCAAATCGTGGATGTGTGTGCTGCCCGCGGAGAACCTTGCTGAATTTGTTGAAGAGTTCTCTGTTGATATACTGATTTCCCTTCAGGGTGTTTCTTACAGACTGCAGAATGCTGACCCTTCATGCAGGAAGTCTGAGGTTTGTCTCTTTGTTGCTTCATCTGGCAAGGAGTCGAGGGGAGGAAACGTGGTTGGTAATGAATCAGAGCACAGCGAGCTTAAAACTTAGCTAAAGACAAATTGCTCTGAAGCAAAGTGGGGAGGGTGTGTGTGAGCAAAAAGCCTCACTGGAATAGAGGAGAGATGCACCTGCTTACCTGGGTTTGCTCTTAGTTACTGGTAGCAAATGCTCTCATGCTGGGATCCCTCTGTGCTGCCTGAAGCTGTTTTTCTGCGCGGTCCTTGGGGCTGCACAAGGCGCTGCTGATGTGAGATGTTCTCCTGTTGTGAAAACGTGTTTGTGTGAAGACAAGAGGGGTTCCTTATTGCATTTGATAGCAATGAGCTTAAAGACTCTAGATTGTAAGAAGTGTGGCTGTTCAGAGAAATTATTGTCTCCTATAAGTTGAATCTAACATCCAGGAACACATTTTTAGCAGTTTCATTTGTATGAGGGCATTGGGAAGCTTCCTCTTTCACTACGTCCTCCTCAGTTAATGAGAAGCCAGACCATAGAGGCCCTCCTGTGGTATAATATTTCTCTCTCTTCATTCTTAGGTAATTGTGAAGCTTCTGAAGATGCTGCTGTGCATCTTGGATGGCGAACGTGCCAGGTAACAGAAGTACTTCTCTGTTGGGAGAACAATCTTCATCCTGTTTCCGTGTGTATTATGGGATTGCGTGGGATTATGCTTGATTAGCTCGGGCGTGTGCATTGAAATCTATGGATAGAAGGGTCCTACATTTCTACACCCATCAAACTGAAGCTTTTTCTTAAGTCTAACTGGGGGAAGGGTTGCTAATTGATGCATTGTTAGATTTGTTTTTTCTTTTTCCTTCTGAACAGCAGATAAATTCTCATTTATTCCTGTCCTCCAGAGCTCTGCAGGCTCGCTCGTGGTTGCTCTGCCTGACCTTCTGCTTCAAGCTGCACGAGAGTGTCTGCAGGTGCATGAGGAGGGTGCTGGATTTCAAGGTTCCTGCCACTTCAGCTATGTTGGTGGCAAAAGTTGCCAAACTTCAGCCCACAGAAGTGAGTACCAGGCAGTCATTCACGGCTTGTCATGAGTGGGGTATCTGGAAATGTGACAGCAATGGTATAACCAACTGGTTTGGGGTTGTATCTGTTCTCATTTTGGTAACCTTGGTACTCCAAATTAACACAGTAATGTGGTTGGTATGCCCAAATAGCTGTGAAATCACTTCAATGGTTTTTAATATTATAGAATATTATAGTTATAGTTTTAATATATAGTTATAGAAAATAAGATCAAGTGCTTAGGCTTGCTGTCATGGGTTCCTTTCTGTCTGTCCACTGGCTCTTCTGGGGGGGGGGGGGGAAGGGCAGTTATTTCTCCTCTTTATATTTGTTCCCTGGAATGGAAGTTGATAAGTTGCCTGTTTGTAAGCTTTGCATTTCCAGTCTCTCTTGCTTTTGCTCAGTTGCTGGGGAGGTTGCACCCATCTCACATGGCTTTCTGATGCATGTAGGCCTTCTCTTTTAGAAATATTAATTTGAAATCAGTTGCTGTCCCGCTTGAACCGATCTTCCTTTTTTCTTCACTTGTGTGCAGCAGGTTCTGAGCGATGAAACAGCACTGGAAAATCCATTGGAGGAGGTGCTCAGTGCAACCCTAACACACGCTCGAGCGTGGTTCAAAAATGCTCTAAGCCAGAAGTTACTGAAGGAACACCACCGCCATGTGATGTTCACTTTTAATGCTGAACCTGAGGTTTGTCAGCTTCCAATAATCAGAATGAAAATATTTTATGGTCGCTTGACTGTCTGTGTGTAATGAGTGTAATGAGGAGCATAGCTGCTGTGCTGGGGAGGGAGTGAGGCAGAAAGAGGCAACGCGACAAGCTGAGGCGTATCACAAGCTGAGATGCTTTTCAACTCAGCAGTTTTAGAACAGCACAGCAGAGGGCTGTGTTGGGTGCTTTGAGGCTCATTTTTGGCTTTTTCTCTGCTGCTCTGAGGGGCAGTGCTGGGATGATGATGATCTGCCCCTTGCTGGTGTTTCCTGGACATGTAATTTGCTCACTGGGCTCGTAGGGTCCTCCAGCACAGAGCAGCTCCTTACAGCCTCAGCCTGGGGTAGGTGCCAGTATCAAGGTGGGAGCTGTTTATCCACATCTCCTTTCATAGCAGGGGCACGTTAGGGCTGTTTGGGCTCAAAGATCACGTTCTGCAGCTCCAGAAGGGATTTTTTTTCCTTGGAATGGAAACATCTGAAAGGGCTGCAGGCTGTTTGAGGAGTGTGGACTCCTCAGTGTAGTGATATTCTCCTGATTTGAGCAGTAGCATTTAGTGTTCTGGGCTTGCTTGCTTCTTACCTGCAGGCCTGGGATGAGTTTGTGAAGATCAGCTTTCCAGATGAGCAGTTCACTGAGAGATGGAGGAGCACTCTGCTGGAGGATTTGGAGAGAAGAATTCAGGAGGTACTGGGAGCCGTGGGATGGATGGTTTTCTCCTGTGCCTGCGGAATGAATTCTAGAGCCTGAATGGGCACATGAGAACACTGGCTTTTGTCATGCAAATGGACACTGTTGCTACAAGCCGTGTTCTGGAGGCTGAAAAACTGGCCATGAAACGTGAACTGCAGCATAGTGTGCTGTGTTCCTGGTGTCGGACTGCAGGGTGCTGACAGCCCGGCTGCTGTCCTGCCATTTTTGGCGTTGACTGATAGATATCCTGTTATTTTAAAGGAATTCGTGCACTTTGAGCAGTTACCACCCCGTTAGTTTTAAAGAAGTGTAAATTACCACTCGAGGATTTGCAGAAGCACCCTTATGTAGGTGCTGTTATGTAGGTGCTGTTGTGGGGCTCTCAGCTGCACGCACTTTGTGGGTCCCTTTGAAATTGAGCCATTTAATCTCCTCATCTGCTTTCTGCCTTGGCTGTAAAGATTTTTTTTTCCATCAGAAAAAAGTAATTCCTGATGGAAACTCAGATAGGAGAGACTTACTGCCTGCTTCAGAGGGAAACTAGGAGATTTTTCCAGCATTTATGCTTAATCTTTTCCAGTCCCTGGTAAGCGATACACGGCCAGTGCTTGGTTCCACTAGGAAGCTCACATGTTTGGCTTAGTTGCTGATGTTGTCTTAATAGCACTCTTACAGAAAGAAAAAAAAGAGAACGTTGGGAATTTGATGAGTAATCTCTTGTTTACCCTGCAGGAGGATCCAGTTAACCAAATCTTAGCTTACTGCTGTCAGCACCACCGACTTCAAGATCTCGACCGTTCCATTGGCTGCTGCTTTGAAAACTGTGCCATAGAGGCTGTTACTGCAGCTTGTCAGGTATTGTTTTCCCTCAGGGCAGGAAAAGCCTTTCTTTTTTCAAAGAAAACCCCTGTAGGGATGCATGTCGTGATGGAAGGAGTGTTAGCTACCTTTTCCTGATGGCTTGAGTTGCTGTGGGCTGTTTTAGTTCAATCTGACCAGAGTATGGCCAAGAAATCGGGATCCACTTACACAAAGTCCATGAGAAATGTCTGCAGTGCTCATCACGTCGCGGCTGCTTGCATCACTCATGTCATGTGGCTGTTTTAGAAAGCGCCTCAGCACTGCTGAAATCAGTGCCTGTTCCTGAGGCAGACCTGGCACAACCCAAAATGCTGATGCGTTCCTTCCTTCTGGCGTGTGTGCTTTGTGCAGACCCAGAGCAATCTCCTGGATATGATATCTTCCTACAACATGGACCAGTTCAGCCAGCTGGTGTCAACTATCATTGTGAAGTCGTGGCCCAGAAGGATTCAGTGTTCTCAGGATGATTTTGATGAGATTTTGCACCACTTGCTTACCTGGCCTGACGTCAGATATATCTTCAGCTTTAATGGTATGTCTGTGTGTTCTGACTGGTTGCTGCTACCTAAAAATGCAGGTCTTTGTCATGTGAGTGGGTTGAAATGTGTGCCATGAGTTTGGGGTATGGGATCTCTGTGGGAAGGTATCTGAAGTGCTGTCCTGAGGTCCTGGCAGTTTCTGTTGAGGTAAATGTGGAGGATCAGAGGATGCTGTGTTGAGTTCATACACTTTTGGATGGGGATTCAAACGGGAAATTGAAATACTCTGTTTTATGACATAAAAATCAGGCAGAAGCTATAATTTAGTGAAGCAGGACCGATCTAGGTTTTCTACATGTTGTTTCTTGAACAGGAACAAACACAAAGCTCCAAGAGCAGCTTACAAACGAAGCAAGAATTGTAATGGCCAAAGCAGACTCTGTGTTCGTGAGCATCACCAATGACCTCCAGGAAGGGAGCATCCTCATCAAACATCTGGAAGAGATTTTTCAGCATGAGAATCAGTTTATCTTTATCTGGGAGCTAAGTAAGTGTGCTGCTCAGGGTGGCCTTGTGGTTTTGCTGCATGGTTGCAGTGACTGATGGTGTACTCTGTTAAGATTACTTCAGTGATTAGTTACTCTAATTAGGTGCTTCAGCATTTATTAGTGCTGCCGTTCTCTGTATTCTTTGTGTAGAGCTCACAGCTTGTCCTGCCTGCATTGCAATGTTGGTGGCTGTGCTGATCCAAACCCGAGCTACAGGTGCAGAGGGGGAAGCACCATCCTAGTGACCACAGATGGGTTTTCTTTCAGAGCACAAGCAGCTGTTAGATGGGCAAAAAGAACTGCTGAGACAACTGAAAGAAGTGCTGCGGAGGAGACGAGAAGAAGTAACACACATCATGGAAGAGAAGAAAGCAATAGGAACCTTTCTGAACATGTGTAGGAGGGTGCAGGCATCTGTGACAGGTAGTGCTTTGGGGAAGCAATCTTCAAGTGGTGGCAACACCAGAAAACGCAATTTTTGTTGAAAACTACTGAACTTTTAAAGCAGGTTTTAATCTAAACTATAGGAAGAATGGGGAGGGATGGGGAAAATAAACCTGGAGCATCTGTGGCCATGGGTGAGCACTTGTGTGTCAGACGGTGTTTGTAGGGGTCTGCTGACACTACGTGCATTGCATCTTGCAGCACAGATTAGGAGAATTAAGGCTTGTATGGGTGAGGCATCTGACCTCTGACCTGTCTCTATTTTCAAGTGTATGTTGGTGAAGTGGATCATCAACACTCAGAAGATCTTCACTCAGAAAAACTGAATAGAGTTGTGAATGTGGGAAAGAGACCCATACAGACCTACTTCAGGCTGAGCCAAGAGCTGAAAGAATGTGCCCAGAAAATGCACACTTTTAAAGACAGCCTGATCTTCCAGCAGTTCTGGGAGGAAGCTGCCATGGAAGCAAGAGAGGATTATGGTAGTTCAGACGAGGAGGAGGCTGTTCCTGTAATGGAGCTCGTTGATGTTCTTGATGAACTAATCTCCCCTTGCTTTACAAGTTACAAGAGGTTGTATGAGGATCTCAAGTCTGGAAGTCTCACTCTGTCTGAAGTTGATAGAATTTTTCGGGATTTCACCGATCATCCTGAAGATATCAAAGCAGAGCTGAACATCATCTGTGAACTTCAGCCCGAGGAAGGGAAGCGTTGGGTTGATCGGCGTTTCCAGCAGATCCAGCAGTATCACGAAATGCATTTAACTTTTGATGCTGCCAAGATTATTGATAATGTCAAGGAGAGTTTGAACCTTTCTGGTGACTTCAGTGTCCTGGAAAACTTGCTGTACATGGTAAGTGTTTGTTCTTTCAGCTCTCTGCTATCAGGGTGTTGGCTGGAGGTTTCAGTAGAGCTGATCCTTCTTGGTTCTGTGTGATCTGTCAGGCCAGTCTGTGCCCTAGAATACTTATTTGGGATAACTGTAGTGTTCAAATGAAGTGCTTGTGTGTAATCTTTCTTAAAAGAGAGAAGATGTATTCATCTGATGTTGTTTGGGGTGTGTCTTTGCAGAGGGCTTTCCTTTCCCTTGGAAAACAGGCTGTATTTCCCATTCCCAGAATGAATGCTTGTTTCTGCTGCTTGCTTCATAGACAGAAGAGCTTGAATCACGCAAGACACAAAAACTGGACTTCATCAGCTCTGAGCTTATACGTGCCAAGGAACTTCTGCAGGGGATCACTGTGAACCGTCGGGAATGCCTGAGGGAGCTGGCCCAGCAGAAGGAGTTTGTCTGCTGGGTCAGAGAAGCACTGAAAGGTGTGTGCTGCTCACCCTGAAATTAGGCAGATGGTACCAGAAGGGATGCTAGTTTGTGTGGGGGGCAGGAGGAATGCCGTGTCCCTGACCCATCTGTTTTATGCTTTCACAGCTTCTGTTATTACAGTTACCAGCATCCCTCACGACTTTCAGCATGGAACATGCTGTGATGGAGCCCCTGTAAACATGCCATTGTAGTCTTGTGCTGTACACAGTGGCTACCCTGATACAGAGCAGGGCTTGGTCTGAGCAGTGTAACTCCTGCCACTGTTGGTTGCTTAAGAGAACAGAGGTTATCTGTGTAACAGGGTGGCAGCAGTCTGAATTCTGTGTCTGTTGGGTCAGCTGTCTTACTCTGACACAGACACACACCCCTTCACTCCTGGCTGTGAGCCTGTGCTATTCATGGTAATGCAGATAGAAACCAGAAGCCAAGGATGCTGTTAATTCAGGTGAAATCCTAATGAAATGGGTGATGGTATGGGTGGAGGAAAGCTGCACTGGAGATTTTATTCAAAGGTTCTTTCTGCATCTTCTACAAAAGCGTGTCAGGAAACTGCAGTAAATCCACTTCATTCCTTATTCACGTGTTTATCTCATTGAAGATATAAACGAGCTGAAGGTCTTTGTGGACTTGGCCTCTATTTCTGCTGGGGAGAATGACATGGATGTGGATCGTGTGGCATGTTTCCATGACACTGTGCACGGCTATTCTTCCCTGCTCTACGAGCTGAGTCAGGAGTCAGGGTTTACTGACTTCATGCGCTGCTTACGAAAGCTGTGGCGAGCCCTGGACACAGATGAGAATCTTCCCAAAAAACTGGTGAGTTCTGCTGTGGCTCAAAGGCTGACTGCAGCAGCTCTTGTTGTAGGAAAGGAAATATCTTACGTTCACGTAGCACAAAAATTCACTGCAGCAATTATTGCTCGTATAGCACAGGTTTCTTCAGAGTACTACTGAAGCTTTTAAGCATGACATAGTGTAGTTTTGCTCTCTGAAAGAGTTTGATGGTGCAGAAGAGGGAAGGCAAATGAGTGGGAACTCCATTTTATTCTTTGCAGCAGGGCAGTTCTACGGTTAGAGGCTCTGAAGCGCTGCAGGCTCTTTTCTGCAGCCCAGTGTTGGTGAAGAGCAGCTGTGCTGCAGGGTTGGGCTGTGGCCCTTTTCTCCTTCCCCATCCTGAAGCTCTCTGAAGCCAGCCCAAGCTGTTTTTCCTGAACACAGATAGAAGCCTGGATAGAAATGCCAAGTCAGAGTGATAAGGGCAATGCCACATCTTCTCTTCCCACAGCGTGCGTCAGCTCAGCACTTGGAGTGGCTGAAAACAGTGAAGGAGAGCCATGGGTCTGTGGAGCTGTCATCACTGTCCCTGGCAGCCACCATCAACAGCAGAGGACTGTACATTCTTGAAGCACCAGCTGATGGCCGGAAGGTGAGGCTGCTTCTCTCTGCTTGAGCTGCTGCTGTGTCAGACTGCTGTTTTCTGATCAATGTCACCCACAGGCAGCACTGCTGGCATGTCAGTGACTGTCAGAAATGGGCTGTAACTTCACTGCTACTTTACATGGTTTCTTTTGGGGGACCGGTGGCTCTTAAGTGCTCTTCTTGCTGCCTCAGCCGTGGAACCTCATTGCACGTCAGCACTGATTTACTATCTGTTAGGTTTGTTTGGACAACGTCCTGCACCTCACCCTTCTGGAGAGCTCTGATGATCACAAACTGTCGTGGAAATACTCTCTGGCAGAGCTTCGTGAACTGCAGAACAAACTGATGCTCATGTCAGCAAAGGGAGAGCAAGGCCTGGAGGTGGAGAAGTTCTCTGAGGTCAGATTTTAAACCCAATGGCTTATTGGTGTTGAAGCTGAGGTTGCATTTTGCTTGAACATCAGCTTTTAGGACTGTGATTTACAGCTGAGTTCTGGGGCTGGGCAGTAGCAGACAGATACTCCTATCTTTTTTTTGGTTCCCTGTTGGAGGGGAAATAAACTGGAAATGGAATAGAAGATGAGCATCCTCATCTTCCGTCTGTGCTGGGAATGTTCCTGGCTGAGGGGGTTGCTGTACTTGTGTAAAAACCAAAGGATTCCTTACAGGCTTCCTGAGGTTAAACCTCTTCCAGGGAGCCTTTTGTACAGGGCCTGACATACCTGGTACAGAGCCTTTGTAATTGGAAGTTTCTTGGGTGGTTTTGCTGGCTGAGACTTGGTAAAATCAGTTGTTTTTTTTTTTTTTTTTTTTTTTTTTTTTTTTTTTTTTTTGTCCTCACACAGACCTTTTCCAATGTCCAAAGGCTTGCACAGGCCTTTATAGACCTTTACTCAGCTGGGAACATGCTCTTCCGCTCCTGGCTTGCTCAGGTACACTGTTCCCCAAAAAGCGAGTGGTGTATTCTTATAGACTTCACTTTGAGGCTGATCCCGGGGCTGGAAGGGCAAGGGGAGCTGGCAGATGTTCTCCCTCGCCTCTGCAAGACGATGGAGAGCTTTCTGGAGAGCTGGCAAAGCTTCATGTCCAAGAAGCGATTCCAGCATTTCTACTTGAACTTCTACACAGCTGAGCAGCTGGTTTATTTGTGCACAGAGCTGGGGCAGGGGCAGCCCAGCCAGAAAGCCCTGATGATGCTTTCGTTCCTAAAAAGTAACTGCACCGCAGAGGATGTCCTTAGAGCCTCTGAAAGCCACGAGCCTCCCAGCTCAACCAAGGCTCTTTCTGACTTGCCTGCACTGCTGGATGAGGAGAGGGATCTGACCACCTGCCTGGAGCACATCTGGGAGTGCTATATGAGCAACATGGGCGCCTTCCTTCCAAAATGCCTGGATGTGGACACGCTTGGTGCGTGGCTGAAGAGCCTGGCCAGCGGGGAGAGGGAGTGTGTCACCAGGGACTTCCCACAGGATCTTCTGCACGTTGGTCAGCCCAACCTCATCACGTGCCCTCGCTCGGAGGTGCTCACTTCTGCTCTGGCTGTTTACATGAACAGCCCCAACCAGCCCCTCCCCACTTTCGATGAAGTTCTCCTGTGCACTCCTCAGACCACTGCTGAGCAAGTGGGGCTCTTCCTCAGGAGATGCCTCATCCCTGGCAGCGAAGGAGAGAAAATTTACACCATGCTGTTTGCAGACGAGCTGAGCTACGATGTCAGCTGCAAAGCAGAGGAGCTGTTCCAGCATCTGCAGGGCTACAACAGCACCTATCGCCTCATCATCCTGTGCAACTGCGAGAGGGAGCACTGCTACATCCCTTCTGTCTTCAGCCAGTACAAAGTGCACATGATACCCCAGAGACCCCTCACTGAAATCCAGCAATACCTGCAGCATCACTACAGAGTTGTACAGCCTTCAAACTCAGCCGCTTGCGTGTTCAAGGGCAGCTCGTGTGTTGGGATCGTGTCCTCCAAAAGAGCTGGTGTGGGTAAGAGCTCTTGTGTAAAACACAGTATTGAAAACAAGAATGGGGTTCATTTTGCCTGCTTTTCTGTCCTAAGTATCTGGTCAGGAAGAATGATTCAGACTTCAGGCAGTAGTGAGGTGATAGGCATCTCTAGAGATGGTTTCTCTTGCTAATCTGACACTTCTCTCTTTCTACTGACATGAATTATTAACACAAATTAACTGGCTTTGATTCCAGGCTGTGACTACTGCTCTGACAAGATTTAGGCTTTCTTTTTCTGGAATATACTTTAGAAAGCTTCAGAGATCTCAAGGAATATCCATATCTAAGCGTTTGTTTCACTTCATTCTATGATGTCTGTAGTGCTATATAGCTGATACTGATTTAATTCTTGCGGTGTTTTTATGATAACAGGGAAATCCCTCTATGTAAAGAGACTACATGAGAGACTGGAAGCACAGCGGCCTGACTGTACAGAGCTTCTGAAAACCATCAGGCTAATAGAGCCAGCAGTAGATGAAGATAAAGTGCTACAATCTCTTCTGCCTTTTCTGGAGAGCCAGCAGCCCACAAAGCCCATGATATTCCATTTTGACATCACCTCTTCAGTAAGTTCACGTCTCCTACCCATGCCTCTTCCTTGCAGAAGCTTTTGTTTCTTAGTAAGCTATTTAACTAGGCCATGTTTTATGATGACTGATTGTGTAAGTTAGCAAAGGGCTCTTCTGAGCGTTGAGGTGGCTGTGAACACTGAAACAGGTTGCTCAGAGGAGCTGTAGAATCTCCATCCTTGGAGACGTTCAAAACCTGACTAGATGTGATGTCGGACAGCCTGCTCTGAGCAGTGGGGTTGGGGGGCCCTTCTTCAGAGGTCCCTTCCAACGTCAGCTATTCTGTGATTCTATGAAGTTGTGATGAGTGAATAACAGGAGATGTCTTTCCCTTTATTCTAACGACAGGTACAAAGTGGAGTTCCAGAGTTTCTGTTCAAGCTGTTGGTTTTGCAGTATCTGACAGATGCTAAAGGAAATATGTGGCTGCGACAGAAGTGCCATTTGTACATCATTGAAATCCTTGAGGTGTCACCTCTGCCACAGCAAACGGTAAGGCACGTCTGTACAGCAGTGCTTATCTCTGAATTTCTCAGTCATTTGGCACCGATGTTGGTATGTAGCTGGACACGAGCTGTGGAGGCTGTAATGGTAAATACAGCTCAGAGGTTCCCTGTTTGTCTCGGGGGTGTTGCACATCTCCATTACAAAGTGGGATGGTATGAAATGATATTAAAACACAGCAGAGCTGTTGTGGTTTCCTTGGATTATTCATTTTTGAAGGTGTTTAGCTTGAGCATCACTGGTCCTGCTGTAACATTTATAGGAAAGATAAAAACACAAAATCCAATCTTTGTGTAGCTTTGCATGTTTGAAAGTACTAAGACTATTTATACTCAAATATAAGAATGTTCTTACAAGAGGAAATGGATGAGTAACAAGTTTCTGTGGTTTAATTTTCTTTTTCCTTGAGGTAACTCTGAGAAGGGATTGAGGTTAACGAAGGACTGATGTTACAGGAAAGAGACTAGAGGGAATGGGATCACCAAAAACACCGGGAGGGGAACATTATGGTTATGTAGAGTAGTTGCTGTTCTGTTAGGTCTGTGATCTTAGGTGAGGTTACTGTAAGAAGAGATTAAAACAGATGAAGACTAGGGCAACGGGTTTGTGATGAAATATTTTGCTTTCCTCTACTCCAGGTATCAGTGAGCCAGAAGTATAATTTCCTTGATGCGTTCCCTAAAGTAACATGCAAGTCTCCCAAGGAGGTACTAGAAATGGAGACGCTTGGGAGGCAGCCCAGGGATGCTTCAGACCCAGGAATGGACGAGGAGGAATTTCATAGTGAGGCTTTCCAGAGACCTTTCCAGTATCTGAAAAGATTTGACAACGGGTGCAATCTGGACACGTTCTGGTATACAGAACACTCTGTGGAAGGGAGCCCAGCAGAATGCCTGCAGGTTTTCCTCCTGCACTGTGGGGTCGTGGATCCCTCCTGGTCAGAACTGCGAAACTTTGCATCATTTCTCAATGTTCAATTGAGAGATTGTGAAGCTTCTGTCTTTTGCAACCCTGAATTTATCCAGGACACTCTGCAAGGCTTCAAAAACTTTGTTGTTACCTTCATGATTTTAATGGCAAGGGATTTCGCGACGCCCTCCCTACACATTTCTGATCAGAGTTCAGGAAGGCAGCCCTTCAACCTGGGGGATGTTTCCGAAGATGATCTTCTTCCTTTCCGCGTTCGGAAGAAGTGGGAGTCTGAGCACCACCCCTATTTGTTTTTCAATGGAGACCGTGTGTCCATGACGTTCATTGGCTTCCACTTCCAGCCCAATGGGGCTCGTGGTGTTGATGCCATTAATCCTTTGAACGGCAGTATTATCAAGAGGAACATCATGTCTTCACAGCTGTACAATGGCTTGTTGCTCCAGAGAGTTCCCTTTGATATTTCTTTCGACAGCTTGTCCCGTCTTGAGAAACTAGACAGGCTGTGCATGGTTTTGGGAATCTCGTACATAACAGACCCTGATGAGACCTATGAACTCACCACAGACAACGTGCTGAAGATGTTGGCTATTGAGATGCGGTTCAGGTGCAACATCCCAGTTGTTATCATGGGAGAAACAGGCTGTGGGAAAACCAGGCTGGTAAATTTCCTGTGCAAGTTACGCAGGAGCTTTGTAGAGGTAGAGAACATGAAGCTTGTGAAAGTCCACGGAGGTACAACTGCAGAAATGATTTATGCCAGGATCAAGGAAGCAGAAGTCCTTGCTATAGCCAATAAGAAGCAGCATGGATTGGACACAGTTCTATTTTTTGATGAAGCCAACACAACAGAGGCTGTGAGCAGCATCAAGGAAGTTCTGTGTGACCACACGGTGGAAGGGAAGCCTTTGGTCTCTTGCTCTGGCTTGCAGATCATAGCAGCCTGCAACCCTTACCGAAAGCACACGCCAACAATGATTCAGCGCTTGGAATTAGCTGGGTTGGGCTACAGAGTCAAAGCCGATGAGACAAAGGAGAAGCTTGGATCTATTCCACTGAGACAGCTTGTGTACCGGGTCCATGCGCTCCCACCCAGCATGATCCCCTTAGTGTGGGATTTTGGGCAGCTGAACAACTTAACTGAAAAAATGTACATACAGCAGATTGTGCAGAGAGTTACCGAACATTTCCGAGTGGACCAAGCTGACGTGAAGGTAATTGCAGAAGTGCTGATTGTTTCCCAGCAGTACATGAGGCAGAGGGATGACGAGTGCAGCTTTGTCAGCCTGCGGGATGTGGAGCGCTGCATGGAAGTTTTCAAGTGGTTTTACAAACGCAGTGAGCTGCTGTTGGAAGAGTTGGAGAAGTACCTTGAAGAAAAAGGAGGTCTGAAGAGCCCTGAGAGAAACAACGTTATCTGGTCCTTGGTGCTAGCAGTTGGGGTCTGCTATCACGCGTCCTTGGAAAAGAAGGAGGCCTATAGGAATGCTATCTGCAAGGTCCTCCCAGAGCCTTATGATACTCAGAAAAAGATTTTGGAAGAAATCAGCTTGATGCAGGATTTATTCCTGAGCGGCGTGCAGCTCCGAGACACCATAGCAAGAAACTTGGCCTTAAAAGAAAATGTCTTCATGATGGTCATCTGCATTGAGCTGAAAATCCCTCTTTTTCTTGTTGGGAAGCCTGGCAGCTCCAAATCCCTTGCAAAAACGATTGTGGCTGATGCGATGCAGGGCCAAGCTGCTCACTCAGATCTGTTCAAGGACCTGAAGCAGATCCATCTGGTGTCTTTCCAGTGCAGCCCTCTCTCTACTCCGGAGGGTATCATAGGCACTTTCAAGCACTGTGCTCGGTTCCAGGATGGGAAGAACCTGGAGGAGTATGTCTCTGTGGTGGTTTTGGATGAGATTGGGCTGGCAGAAGACTCTCCCAAAATGCCTTTGAAGACTTTGCACCCGCTTTTGGAAGATGGCTGCATAGATGATGACCCTCTTCCTCACAAGAAGGTTGGCTTCATTGGGATTTCCAACTGGGCTTTGGACCCTGCTAAAATGAATCGAGGCATCTTTGTCTCCCGTGGTGACCCCAGCAAAGAGGAGCTCATAGAAAGTGCAAAGGGAATTTGTTGCTCAGATCGGGGGGCTTTGCACAAGGTTGAACAGTATTTTCGTCACTTTGCAAACGCATATGAAATCATCTGCAAGGCCCAGGACAGGGAGTTCTTTGGTCTGCGTGACTACTACAGTCTCATAAAGATGTTTTTTGCCTTGGTTAAGAGCTCTAAAAGCAAGCCCACGCCTCGAGACATAGCTGAAGTTGTTCTCCGTAACTTCAGTGGCAAAGATGATATCAACGCCTTGGAAATATTCACCTCGCAGTTACCAGAAAAAGGAAAGGTAAATGCTCACGATATCAGTAGAATTGAGCTGATACAACAGAACATTTACAGCAGCAGTGAGGATGGTGATTGCAGGTACCTGCTGGTGTTGACTGAGAATTACGCAGCGCTGCAGATCCTCCAGCAAACTTTCTTCACTGCCCGGCAACAGCCGGAAATTATCTTTGGCTCCAGTTTCCCCAAAGACCAAGAGTACACCCAGATATGCAGAAACATCAACCGAGTGAAAGTCTGCATGGAAACCGGCCAAATGGTCGTGCTCCTCAACTTGCAGAACCTCTATGAAAGCCTCTACGATGCCCTTAATCAATACTACGTGTACCTCGCTGGCCAGAAGTACGTTGACCTGGGGCTGGGCACCCACCGGGTGAAGTGCCGGGTGCACCCCAAGTTCCGTTTGATCGTCATCGAGGAGAAGGACGTGGTGTACAAGCACTTCCCCATCCCACTGATCAACAGGCTGGAAAAGCACTACCTGGATATCAGTACGGTCCTGGACAAGGAACAGAGAGAAAAAGTGAAAGAGTTAAAGAAGTGGGTGCGTGACTTTGTTGCAGTCGACACCAGGGAGCACCTGGTGAACCAGCAGAATTACAGCCCTTCGGATGTGTTTGTGGGCTACCACTCTGATACCTGCGCCTCGGTGGTCCTGCAGATCACGGAGCGGCTGAAGGCAGCGTGTCCTCCCAGCCAGCTCATGGCACGTGTCAAGGCTGAAGCACAGCTGGCACTGCTCAACTGTGCCACCCCTGACTCCGTGATCCGTCTCTGCAACTCGGGGGGTTTGTTTGGGACCAATTCTCTGGCCAATGTGTACTTCAAGCAGCAGCAGCACTCGTCTTTTGCAGACTTCCTCCGAGCTCACATCAGCTCTGGGTCGCAGTGCCAGACGGTCTTTACAGAGGTGAGCGTCCTGCAGGGTCCTCTCAAAATGCTCTGTGCCTGTGCTGAGGCTTTTAGTTTGTGTCTGCTCACACACAGCCATAATACAGCAGCAGTGACTTTAAACAGCCCTGCTGCTGAGGTGTGCAGGGGTGGGTGTTAGGTTTTGCTTTGCTCCTGCCTTATTCCTGAACTAAAGAACTTCAGCTAAGATGGGCTGGAGAATTTTTCTGTCTCCTGACTTGCTTGGGGAGAGAGAGCGTGCTTTGTCTTGGGGCTGTTTGTGGGAAAGGTTCACTATGGGGGCTGAAAAGCCATTTCTTAAAACCTTGACTGCTTCTCCTCTGCCCAGCACTGGCAGCACCAAGTGACGCTGGTCACACAGAGGGCGCTGAGGCACTGGCACAGGTTGCCCAAGGAGGCTGTGGATGCCCCATCCCTGGAGGCATTCAAAGCCAGGCTGGATGTGGCTCTGGGCAGCCTGGTCTGCTGGTTGGTGACCCTGCACATAGCAGGGGGTTGAAACCAGACGATCATTGTGGTCCTTTTCAACCCAGGCCATTCTGCAATTCATTCTAAGTACGCTGCACCCAGCAACACAGCGCTGGCCCTGGGTTGGTGTAGCAGCCCATATTGGCAACTTGTCTGCTTGTGGGTCAGATAAATTACTTTTGGGGTGCAGTGGCTCTACAGTGAGACAGCAGCATCTGGGAGTGCAGGCATGTGAGTCTGTACTGCCTTCCGAAGCTGATAACAAACCTGTGTCTTGCACTCCCAGGTCACCACCTTCTCGAGGCTCCTCACCAGCGCTGACTCTGCCTGCCTGGAGAGAGAAGTGCAGGGTAAAGCACAAAGGCCTCAGGTCCTCTTCCTGCAGCAGTTTGACACAGAGTACTCGTTCTTGAAAGGGATCCGGTGAGTTTGTTTTGTGTTTCGTTGCTCTGAGGTGGTCATCTGTATGGAAGATGCAGTGGCAGGACTTTGGGGTAATGTACTGAAAGGGGAACCAGAAGCCATGTGGTGCTGAGCTCAGTGCAGACTAAGTTACTTCTACTGTACTAAGCATGAGATTTGCTTTTGGAGGTATTCTGTCCCTGCAGGATAGCTTTCCTAGCTTCTCCCTTGGCCTGTGGCAGTCAAAGCTAATCTGAGCTGACTGTCCACATTTTCTTATGTTTTGCTTTAACTCTTCTTTTAAATCCCCTTTCACTCTTTAGAGATTTCCTTGAAGCTACATCAGGAAATAAAGTCCTTATTATTCAGGCAGACTTTGAAGATGGCTCTCAAAATGCCCAGCTCGTCGCCTCGGCCAAGTAAGTCCCTCGTGGTTCCCTGCTGGCTGTGCTGCATGGAGTCTGCACTCTCTTGTTTGCTATTTCTGGAGATTTCAGAATCAGGAATTCCTAATCGTCTGTTTGTGCTGTAGTTAAAGGAAATTGAAAGCGTGGATTGAATTTTGAATAATAATTCGTAATCCAAGTCTAAATAAACCAGTACTGGGCTGGCTTAAGTCATCGAGCAATGTCCTGTGAAGTGCAGGTTCTTGCTTTTGGCTGTGTGATTGAGTGAAGGAGGCAGAGGGACTTAGGGAGCGCAGGGGAAGGAGGGTGCCTTGTCTAACGGAGGAAAGACTGGTGGCCTTGACTTCTGTCTGACAGCAGCACTTCTCTTTTGTTGCAGATACACTGTTGTTAATGAAATCAACAAGGCAAACTTGGGAGAATGCTCAGTCTTTGTTTACTTTATTATGAAGCTTACGCGGGTGGAAGGAGGAACATCGTACGTGGGATTCCATGGAGGTGGGTTTGGCCGTCTGTCATCTCCAATTCACCTTCCTTTCTAATGCTGAAGACCTGGAATCAGTGTGTCCAGCAGCTTGTCTGACCTGCTTCCTTCATCCGTGTGGGGGCTGTGTTCCCCAGGGCTTGACATCACTGTCGTTGTGCCTGTAGGTCTGTGGCAGTCGGTGCACATAGATGACCTCCGCAGGTCCAAGGACATGATCTCTGACATGTCTGTGCTGCAGAACCTCACCATCAGCCAGATGCTCTGTGAGGATTTGGGTAAAGCCAAAGGTGAGCTGTGTGTGCGCTGTGCCAGATGCTCGAGGGGCGTTGTGTGTCCTTCCCACCTCCCCCCTCCAAACTTGGTACTGGGAGATCCTATGCTGAGTACAACATACCTATTTCCACTGCTAAATATCTCGTGTAGGGAGCACTACATGACTGTCAACTTTGCCTTTCTGTTTAGTTTGTTTCTGAGAGGTTTTGGTCGTTTTCCCTGACAAAAATGCAGTATTTCACTGCTCATTGTGCTCCTACCTCAGCATGAGAGAAAGCAGGTGCTGCAGAGTGGGGCCCGAAGTGTACAGCCAGTGTGCAGTGGCAGCTCAGAGAAGGGAGTGCTGATACTGCACACATCAGGGACCACTGACGAGGAACCACCCTGGAGAGCATCTCACTTGCATCAGTGTAAACCTGTTCGTTTAAACCCATAGGAAGATTTTCTTTCTTGCTTAGTTTTTTCTTGGATTCTTTTTCCTTTTGCTATTTTGCCTTACAAGAGGCAGAATACAGCTGTGAGGGCTCTGGTGCAGCTTAGTGCATTAATTCAGCATCATCACTTTTTTTTTTTTGGTTCTTGCTGCATAAAGCTTGACAGCCTCAGCAGCTGTAAGTGCATTTAGAGAGATGGAGCTCAGCTATTTGTGCAAGCGATGATGGATCTGACAGATGTCCTACTGCTCTCAGATGCAGTCACTAAATAAACTCTTATGTGATGGATGCAGCAGTGGCCTGTTGTTTTCTAACAAAAATTCTGCACCTTGGATGCAGATCCACCTGTAAACGGAGAAGAAGAGGAGGAGAGAGAGGGGGAAGCTGAAGCATCAGTGCCAGCAGCAGAGCACTGTGAGGTCAGTGTGGGATGTATTTGTTTGCTCCTCAGCTATCAGTACAGCTCTCTGCTCTTTTGTAACCCACAGATGCAATGTTCCCTTTGCATCCATGGTCACTTGAAATCCATCTCTTATTTGTTTACATTGAGAAATGTATGAGAGAGAAAATGTCCCCCTCTGCTGCCTGGTGAAAACTAGCATCACTAAAAAAGCAGATGAATGGCAGGACTCCATAATTCCTTACTTGTTTCTTCGTTTGTTTTCAAGAATTAGGAATACCAACCCTGTATTTAAAGCTTCTGCTGTTTTATGGACCTGGAACCTGAGGACTATGGTTCTGAGCCTTCCATTCCAGGTGTCGTTGCCTTCTGTTAGAGAGCTATTGGAAACTGTGCTGGAGTTGGCCGCAGACTTTGCAGCAGCCATGTTAAAAGTGGCTCGTGCTCCTCAGGCAGTGTGATTCCAGAGGATGCCCACTGTCAGCATGTGACCGGATTTTGTCCTTCTGACGCCTAAGGGTCTTCCAAGGAGGGTCCATCAACCCTCAGCCCAGTCGGGTTGATTGGTTCCACTTTCATTTGTGAACTGCTTTCCCCTGCAGGAACTGTATTTTCACAGAAATGCTATTTTACATGCCAGGTTAAAAGGTTGCAGAAATCACAGTGTATGCTTGGATGGAAAATGAGTGCTTAAATTTGTCACCAGCGATAACAGAAGAACTGCATTACGGGAAGCAAATGACACGGACTCTCTAGAGAGCAACATAATCCATAATAAGATGGATGTAGTTGGGCCAAGGGAGTGAAACCAAATAATGAGCTTTTTTGTCTCTGCTGCTGAGAAGGGTGAAGTGCTGGACATCGTTGTGCTGCTGAGGAGCTGCGTGCAGAGTGCTGTGGGAATGCTGCGGGACCAAAATGAGAATCTGAGCCGAAGCAGAAAGCGAATTGAGATTCTCCTCAGCCTTCTATCCAAAGAGAATGGCTTGAAAGGTATGCACTCCTCTGTAGTGCAGCTGGTAGTGTCCCTCAGCACCCGGGGAGCCACCAAAACATGCAGGTTAACTCACTGGGGACCTAAAGGTTGGTGGCTTTCACTGTAGTGTAGGAAACTCCTAGGCTGGCTCCTGAGTGTGTGTGCTTCAGCCTCGCTACTTGTGTGCTTGCAGGACTTTGCCTGGACTTCTGGCTCCTGGCTTACTCTATGCTGTATCTGGTGGCTGGTTGCTCCCCATGGATTGATTACTGAAGCAAATATAAAATACTGTGCTTGCTGTGATATTTGTTTTGATCCAAGGCCAATAGGAGAGGAAGTACAAATAACTTCTTGTTTTCCAGCCTCCTTCCTGAAGACGACAAGGGCTCGTCTCTCCAGCCTTTTGAAAAAGCAAGAAGAAAATTCCTTTCAGCCCAAAAACTGGGTGCTTCGGGCAGCTTCCAACCTCGGTGCCCTGCAGGAGGCAGGAACCTTCAGGTAAGGACAGCAGCAGTATCTCATAGCCTGCGCCAAATGGCAGTGGTGGAGTAGGGGCAGCAGTTCTGTGGAAGCTGAATATTTGCAGTGTCACCCTCCAGGCTGTGCTGGAATCTCTCTGAAGGCAGTCTTGCCTTCCCAGCTCTTAAGCATAAGGCAGCTTGCAGCTGAATGGGCTGTGCTGGAACAGGAGAGCTTGAGTGCACGGGGAGCTCTTAGCAGATCAGTAGGATCACAGAGTCACAAACAAGAAATGTGGGGTTTTCTTCCCTCGTGTCTTTTTTCTTTCTCTTTTAAAGATAGGATTAGGGCTCTCACAGACAAATGCCCGCAGGTTTTTAGGACGACCACTCCTGATTTGCTGATGCTGTTGTTCATGTTCCCTCTGGATTTCTTGGTCTCTTTCTTCCCCCCAAGGCACACCTTGTGGAAGCGAGTTCAAAAAGCCATCACTGAATTCCTGGCTCTCCTAATTGCTGTCATAGACAGAAATGGCAATCTGGAGCTGTTGGCCAGGCCAGCGCCTGAGTGGGTGACAAAGCTGTGGATGTTCATCTTCAGTGACACAAAGCTCCTGACTGTCCCTTCTGGTGGGGGTAAAAACAGGTGAGCCTTGGAGGGAGCTGCAGGAGGGCTTGGCTGGCAGCACTGACACCAGTCCCACACTGTCTCTAAATCCACGTGGGAGATGAACACTGTTGGTTGCTCCCAGTGCTGTGCCAGAGGCAGTGGGGAAGGTCTTTGACTGCAGAAGTCTCTTTTTCTTTCTGCCTTATCCCAGTCACTCCTGGGCTTTGCTCTGTGGTTCTTGGCTTGCTCACACTTCTTACTCATCCCTTGAAGCCTGTGTGTTGTGCCACTAAGTCTTTTCGCTAGAGAACTCTCATGAATAGGTCCTAATGCTGTATAACTGGCACAAGGAGTTCTATTCATGAGTCCTTCAATTCTTTTCTCCTTCTAGGGCAGCTTTCTTTCTGGATCTTAACTGCCTCTGTCTGAATGTGCTTCTCAAGCAAAAGCCTGCTATATTAAAGATCTTTTAATCTCCTAGCTCTCAAACAGAGATAATTCTGGTGCAGAACAGCATGATGGTTTCTGCTGATGCTGGGAATAAGATGCCCTTCAGCTGGAGGATAAAGGAGTATTTGGATGAGATGTGGCTGAAAGCTCAGTACATCCAAAACACTGAAGGTGAGCACCTGGTTTGAGCTTGTGATGCTCCATCCATCTGCCCTGTGAACTCCAGTGCATTGCTAGCATGCCTCGACCCCCCCCACCACCCCGGGATCACTTTCAGTCCCTCTATACTCATACAAGCCAGCAGAACTCTGCTTCCCAGTATTTGTCTCGTGTCCTGAGTGCTGTGGACATACCAAGGGTTGATGTTAAGATTCGGTAAATATGGCAGTGATGCTTGGCCTCAAATTCCTCGTTAGCACTCTGAATGAGAGGAGTGCTTTATGCACCAGTGACTGATAGGTGTCCAGGTGTCAAACCCAGCTTCCTCCTGACATGCAGAGCTTTTCTCTGCACTCTTGTTTTCCAGACCAAGCGGGGAACTTCGTGGATATATTCCAGAAAACTGCGCTGGGAGAATTTATCTCTGCTCTGACTGAAGGAGAAAGGCTGGAGCTCTTCCAGTGCTACGTCACTGACTTCATTGTCCTGACCATCGGTGTCTCCTCCGCAGAGGAGCTGCAGGTCAGTGTGTGGAGAGGAACTGGGAACCCCTTGGCTGAAGAGAAGGGCGTGATGCCTGTGAACGGGCCCTTTGCTATCAATGTCATAGAATGGCCTGGGTTGAAAAGGAGCACAATGATCATCTGGTTTCACCCCCCCCTGCTATGTGCAGGGTCGCCAACCACCAGACCAGACTGCCCAGAGCCACATCCAGCCTGGCTTTGAATGGATGTTGCCTTTTCAGAGCCAGTCCTCCCCTCAGATGAGTGATGAGCTGTCCCCAAAGCAGATGTTGGATTCTGAATAGCTGCTGGAATTACTGAGTGCTTACATTAGGAGCCACCAATAGGAAAAATGCTAGCCATTTTTTTTTTTTTTAGACAATTTTTGTATTTTAATACAAAATAAATTATAAAAGTAATTTTTTTTTTGGTAAATTTTAATTTGATTTAACTTTTTTCTCAACTTTTCAGTGTCTGCAACTTGCTTTTCTCTCCTGTATCGAGGAATGGAAGGCAGCTTCTTCCAGCAGACAGGAGGCAGTGCCATGCCTGCCTTGGGTCCACCTGGGCTACAATCAGTTCAAGAGCCGCCTGCAGAACTTCTCTAGGATCCTGGCTGTACACCCCAGAGTGGTTGACTCTCTTCTTAACCTGAAAGAAGAAGGAATGTCCCATCCCAACATGGTATAGTCATCACCAGGCATTTTGTGATCCTCAGCCCTTGCAGAGGGCTGTCTTCATTGACTTAGTTTGTGTCCAGCGTCCTTTTGATTTCAGCTGAAGTGGGAAGCATGAACTCAGACAGAATTCTCTGTGTTAGGAGTAGGCAGCTGTTAGCAGCCTTACTAGTAGAGCTGAAATTAGGCTGCCATGCTTTTGTGTTAATTAGTAGGGTGTGCTAACGATCTGAGCCATGAGCATGGGAACCCTAGGGCTTAAGATCATCAAGTAAGGAGTTATTCAGTGCTACGTAGCAGAGCAGATTATGAGCCTTGGGCTCCCAGATAATTCTGAAATGCTGCTGCTGCATTATGCTTACACTGTGTGTGCAAATAGGTTTTAGACATCTTAGCTGCAATTGTGTGTGCTGAAGAGCTGGAGAACCAGATGGAGACAGCTCAACCAGAGATCTGGCTGCAGAGAGTGAAGAATCTTCAAATGCCAATTGAATTTATTTGTAAAGACAAGTTCTTACAGAGAAGTGATATTTGGTGCCATCGGCTGCTGCAGCAACTCAAGTACGTACCACGGATCTGCTCACAGTCTTGATCTTTTGCCTTGCTGTTAGTACAGACTGAAAGCTGTTCTGGTGCTGCTTTTCTCTGTGAGAACTCTGTATACCTTCCCAGGTTCCAGCTCTGAGGGTTGTTATCAGTTGCCAGGTTGTTTTTCCTTTCTTTCCTTCCGCAGACGCTCCCCTGCAGTCTAGCAATGTTATCCAGTGCATTCCAGCTGCATTCAGGGCTGATTCAAAGCTTGTTAGTTTGATGTTAATCAGCAATGTTTTCCTGCTTTACTTCATTCTTGTAAAGGCAGAGATGGGGAAACTTTGCTGCATCTGGGACAGGAGATTTATCTCTCTCAATTCAGACCAAGGGAGCTACACTGGTATCTTGCAGACCTTGTTTAGTTTAACCAAAGAGAAAAAAAAAACCTTAGTTCATGGTGACTTTTCTTTTTATAAGTTACTTCCCATTCTAACAGAAACAGATAAGATGTTTGTTGTGGTCTTTGCTGTGCTGCAGTGCTGTCTGCAGGACAGATTCCCATGCCATAAACTCGCTACGTACTGCTGTGTGTTTTGTCCTTGACAGAAAGCCAGGCTTTGGTTCAAGGGCAGATAACCAAAGGGCAAATCTAAGAAGCTGCATGAGAACTGTAAGAAGAGCTGTAGTGGTGAGCATGAGAAGCAGATCATTAGATTGACCTGATGCTGTTCTGCCTTTCATACTCATCGCACAGCCATGTCAGCTCTGAGCTCCTAACTGTACTTCTGAAATCATGCTTTCCTTCCCACAGAACCTGCTGGAACCGTGTTTTCTGCATGTCTCTATTTGTAGAACATGTATTGCTTGGTACTAGTGCTTTGATGCCAGAGGTTGAGAAACTAGTGAAAAATCATACTTTGCTTCTTGCCAAGGTAAGCTGGGATGTGATTTTTACCTCTTTCCTGTTTGCTTCTGCCGGCTGTGTTAGCAGAGCTGAGCCACTTAGCATTGCTCCTTTCTTCTGCAGCATTTTGAGGAAGGTTCAGACATGAAGACTCATCCAACTTTCGTTGCAGTGATCAAAGTACTGTGCAAATGCAAAGAGGAAATCAGCAGCAGGCTCTACAGGTAGTGATGCTGAGACAATCTGCACAATCTAGGAGAAATTTTGCCTGTATTTGTGAGCATAAAAAGCATTGCATTCAACGTACTGAAAACCAGATGGAGAGCACTATATTCTATTTTATTCTGCACCCTGGGGCTGAGTGGATTAGCCAACAGGTCTTAAAATGTCTTCTCTGATTCTAGTTGTATCTGAACGTCTCATTCAAGAGTTTCTTGGTAAGGTAGCATTGAAGCAATCATGTTCATTGCTGTTCCTGAATTACAGGTACGAGTTGAAGCCGTGTTCCATCTGCCACGGAGAGCTCAAGGATCCAGTCGAGCTGTGTTGCAGCCATGCCTTTTGTGAGAAGTGCATCAGATCATGGCTAATTCCAGCACACATGCATTGTCCGATATGCAGAGTTGCTGTTGAAGATGATAATTTAACTGTTAACAAGGAGCTCAGGTACTCCTTCCCGTCCAAGGTGTCAGCATTGCAGTGGGGCTGGTTGTGTAAGGAAATTCTGATTTGCAGCTGTGAGGTCGTCAACTCATGCACAAAGGGTAGAGGAGGAAGCTCTGCTCAGCTCTTCCTCATCTTGGAATAGATTCGATCCATTTCCCCTTCATTGTTTCAAAAGAGGAGAGAAGTTGCCTTTGGCCCATGTGATGAGACTCATTGCAAAACCCTGCAAGCTGAGGGCTGAGGCAGCGCTCAGAAGGCTGCAAGGCCCTCTCTGTGGCTGAACTGGACAAGGGAGCTGCTCATCACCTCAGACTGCTTTGTGATAGCGTAGCAAAAAGCTCACAGTGCATGTATCTGCCATCGCTTGGACAGCTAAGATCAAATGGCAATTTGATGTGGCCTTTTCACTTGGATGCTATCGACGCATTACATAAATGCAGCCTCTTGGAAAGCTGGGAAATAGCATCACTTTGAGTTCTGCCTGTGTCTGCTTTGCTTCATCTGTTATTTAGCTGGTTCTGTATTTGAACATTTTCCTAATGCTTTTCACTCTCTACCTAGTGCTGCCATAGCAAAAAACGCCCTGTTCCGACAGAGGTGCAATAACTTCTTCATAGACGTGGTTACCACCATGTGTTTTAAGGACAATGAGCCCCCTGACACAGCAGTGATCCAAGAGCTCCTCAATCTGCTCTTTGTGTACAGGAGGTTCCTGGAAGACTCAGGTGAGGTCCATTCCCAGAGCTTCATGGAGCCGATTCCCCTGGCAGCTTTTCTCACCTGCCCATCCCTTCTGTATTGCCACAGATCGCCCTGCTGCTTACACCAAACTTCTGTCCCCATTTGATGAGGAAGTGGATGAAACTCCTGTTATCCGCTCAGTAATGCTGAAGCTTCTCTTGAAGTACAGGTGAGCAGAGTCAGTTATTGGATGTTACACTGCAGGGAGGAGGTGGTGGTTCACCTTTTTCTATGGCATCATCAAAACAGCGTTTCTTCTCCTTGCTTCCTTACTGCTTGTTGAATTTGTACTATGACAGGTGAAATTCATCCTGCACCTTTGCATCAGTCTTGCAGGTGGGCTGACCTGCACGTGCCTTGTGTGATGTATCTGATCAGTCTGTGCCAACACGTACCTATTTGTTCTTAACATAAATCTGTGCAGGGTGTGGATGGCTCAGGCAGCCTTGGAGATAGCTGATGGTTTTTCAGATCAGCAAAGCAGCACTCCTGATCCGCAGGCAATCAAGGACAACAATCTTTTGTATGCTTACACAGAACTCTCCTTTCACAGAAGTTCCTCCACCTTCCCTTTGCAGTCAGTACATACAAAGAGCTGTTTCTCTAGTGTGATTGTTTCCTAATTCAGATGCCTAAAATAGAGCAGGTGATTTACGCCCTGGAAATCCTTATTTGTCATCTTTGATAAAAGCCCAGCTTGGAGGAAAGAACTGGATGTTATCTGGTAGAAGCCAGCACAGCTGCTCTTCCATCACTTCCAAAGTGATCTCTGCCTGTCTGTGCCCTTAGCTGGTAGTTTGATCACATTTTAGAACAGAATTAGCAGCCACCAGCATTGCAATTGTGATAAGGGAGTGTTTCTCTCTCCAATAGCTTCAGTGAAGTGAAAAATGACGTGCAAGATTACCTGTCCCGGGTTGAGTGCAGCCACATCCTGGACAAAAGAGATAAAAAAGAGCTCTACTTACTTTTTGTCAACTGCTTGGAGGTAAGACTTTGGCAACAGAGCAGGTACAGGGGGAATTTAGGTCCACTTGCTCAGAACCTGCTCTCCAGTACATAGCTATGCTTCCCAAGGTTTGTTTTTGCTGCGTTTCATAAATGCTTCTTTCCCTTGGGCGCCCCACACAAGAATCATAGAATCATAGAATCACCAAGGTTGGAAAAGACCTCAAAGATCACCCAGTCCAACCGTTCACCTATTCCCAATAGCTCCTACTAAACCATGTCCCTCAACACAACATCCAGCCTTTCCTTGAACACCCCCAGGCTCAGTGACTCCACCACCTCCCTGGGCATCCATTGCAGTGCCTGACCACCCTTTCTGAAAAGTCATACTTCCTCATGTCCAGCCTGAATCTCCCCTGCCGTAGCTTGAAACCATTCCCTCTGGTCCCATCACTGATGACACGAGAGAAGAGGCCGACCCCCAGCTCACTACAACCTCCCTTCAGGAAGTTGTGGAGAGCAATGAGGTCTCTCCTGAGCCTCCTCTTCTCCAGGCTGAACATTCCCAGCTCCTTCAGCCTCTCCTCATCAGCCCTGTGTTCCAGACCCCTCACCAGCTTTGTTGCCCTCCTTTGAACACGTTCCAGGGCCTCAATATCTTTCTTGCAGTGAGGGGCCAATGTGCCTTCTTGTGAAGGGAAAGGTAGAGCTCTTGGAACATACGCTGTGTGTTTCAACGTGATCGTGCTCAGTCAGCGTGCTTTTAGCTCTCGTGCTCAGCTACACATGTGGGAAATATAGGAGAGCTTGGGTGTTTTGCTGAAGAAGTGTTTGGTGGTGCAGTAGTTTTGGATAAGTAGCAGAAGGATCCCAGGAAGGAGCTGATGGCAGCTGAGTGGAGGGAGTCACAAAGAACGTGGAAGCTTTTTGGCAGGGGAGCACTGGAGGCATACAGCACCAATGCATGGGGTATTGGAGTCAAGTGGTTCTGGCACTCATGCAATGTTCTGCTTCATCTTTAGGATTCTATGTGTGACAAGTTTGAAAGCAGCCTTGGATGTGAGTGTGTTGACTCTCTGCTTGGTGACAGAGGCTTCCCAGAAAACTACCTCCCAAGAAGCAAGCAAGGAATCAAGCAAGCTCCTCAGGAATCATCTGTGGAATACCTGCAGGCAGTAGCCAAAGTTCGCTTGTACCTGACTAAGGCTGCAGAGCTGCTCTATGACTTGTATGAGCTCACAGGTAAGTAATTATTGTGCTATCAAATGGAAATGTTGTAGACAATGTAAAGTCACCATGGGAGGTGAGCTGGGCACAGTCAGTGCTCATGCTGCTGTGCTGGAATATGTGCTGATGTCCAGCTGAGACAGAGTGCTTCAGCAATTTTCCCTTTCATTAGGAGTGCCAATCAGTATTGTCTTCTTCAGCAAGTGTTAGAAGTGCTCTGGTAAGGCTC
The DNA here is from genome assembly GCF_019232065.1 of Centrocercus urophasianus. Taxonomy (NCBI): domain Eukaryota; kingdom Metazoa; phylum Chordata; class Aves; order Galliformes; family Phasianidae; genus Centrocercus; species Centrocercus urophasianus. The sequence continues at coordinate 119,862 of NW_024884978.1, forward strand.
TGCCAATGGCCTTAAGGGCATAGCTGCATAGCAGTCCTGACTTTGAGAAAGATTCTATGCCCTGGATGCTAACAGTGCAACTTCATTTAGGACCAAGTAAATTAAACTTCATTAAGTGGATGAATGAAGCATAAGTGATGCTTTAGATACATTGAGATTGTAAGGTTTAGTGAGCACCTGAAAAGGAGGAAGAGGTACTTCCAAAAAAACAGACCTTAAAAGAAGGTGTTGAGCTGCTAAGAGAAGCTAACGCAGTCAGTGAAGCATCAAAGCATGAAAATGACTTCAAAGGGATTTCAGAGTCCAGCTCTTGCACTGAGGATGTCAGGCCAGTGGAATGTATGCAGGAAGCTGTTCTTAGGGCACTTCATCACGTTGGTAGTTGAGTTGATGGAAATACTAAGAAAAATGGAAGAGCTCTGAGAATTAATACCAGTTCCTTAGTGCTGGAGGAGAGCAGTAGAATACAGGAACAATCCTGAGCTTGTCCAGGTGAAGTTTTGGTAGGAGTCACAGGAAAACTTTTTCATGTATTTAAGTCCTGGTTCCGAAAATGTTTGGAGCCTGTGTCCCATGGGAAACGTAGAGCAGATTTCCATGTAATCTTAGAACACTTTGGAAATAACATCATCAGTGTCAGGAATGGGTTGTAGGCCAGAGTTGGCTTGAGGGAACACTCTAGATAATCAGCAAGGTAGGATGTATTTCTTTTTTTTCCAAGGTAGGATGAATTTTTTGCTTTTCCTCTTCCAGAACAAGGCCAGGTGGAGGAGAAGAAACGTTACCTGGAAAACGTGAAGGTGTTCTGTGACCTCAGCAAGAATGACTGGCACCGTGTTTACCTGGTCCGGAAAATTGCTCATCTGTATGGGATGGAATTTGCTCAGAAGCTTGTAATGGAGGCAAGGTTCAACTGGGTTTTCCCAGAGGAAATTCTGCGACAGGTAAAGAAGGGTCTGTTTGGAGATGGCTCCCTCCTGTTGGTCCTCAGTTGGTTCTGATGCTGCCTGGTTTTGGGGAGCTTGCCGCAGTGGGAGATCTGTTTGGGTTGCTGTACTGTGTGCTGCCTCTTTGTGAGGGTTGAAAGGCTGCATCTGTTGGGAGAAATGGTTCCTGCGAAGAGCAGGTTCTGCCTTGTGCAGTGGCCAGTTAACATCCACAGTGCTCACCGTGGGCTTTTCCCTTTGCAGGTACAGAGCAGTCAGTCTAACCACATCGATCGTTACCTGGCATGTGGCAAGGGCTACAAAGACCTGCGTGATGCTGTGGGGAGAGCCATGATAGAGTGCAAGCCTGAGGATCTATTAGAGGCTGAGAAGGTATGGCATGTTCTTCTCACCACAACCCTCTCGAGGTTTCTAGATAACCAGCATCGAAGCTTTATATGTTGGTGTTGGCAGTGTCTCTTTGCAGTGGAGATGCCTGGGTTGCCTTTACTTGTGGAAGTTGCCATGGCTTATCCTGGCAGAGATTCAAACATTTACTTCTTTTTTATCATGTGTTCTGGCATCTGTAACACTGAAATTCTGTTGGTCGCTTCATCCTTGCTTTTCTTCTCCTCTAATAAATACAGCAGTTTGACTTACAGTGATGCTGCTTGCACTTTGTAGCCAACTGCCAGGAGAGGGCCATGTAAAATCAACCCAGAGGTTTCAGTGCAATTGTAACCTTTTTCCAATCCACATTTTGTATATGAAAGTGTTCAGGACGTTCGACAAAAGATGCCCACTGGAATTTCTCCACATCACCCAGTGCATTCACTGGTGGTGATATTTTCCATCGCTTGTGTATTGATTTGGTTTGAAGGCAGGGAAACTTTATGTGCTGCACTGTGAGATCACAATTCCAGCTAGACGAGAATAAAATACTGAAGTTTCTGACATCAAATCAGCTTGGAGGCTCAGATTGCTCTTCCTGTGGCTTGGACAGCAATTTCTGCATCGTCCCTTCATATGTGGGGAGAGCTTTAATGCAGACCAACTGAACCCTTGTGAATGTTCAGCCATCACAGTGCTCACCTCTTTTCCACTCTACCATGAATTCACCTTTTCCAGGCCTCTGGCAGCACCCCAGCTGTTCGATCTGTCCATATGCTCCTGGCTATTTACAGAGAGGTCACTGCCCTGTATGGATTCAGCGACTCCAGTTTTCATCCCAAACAGCAGGTAAGGTGCTGCCCTTTGGGGGCTTGTGACAAACATGTTTCATCAATAAATGAGATATGAATCATTGGTGGAGGAACTTTTTGTTCTGGCTTATGCCCTGGGCAGGGCAAAGGGAAACTATTTTCAAAGTGGGGGAAAATGCAGCATGAGAAGCGGCTGCTAATCCTCCTCAGTTTTCACAACATCACGGTGGTTTTATTTCTTTTAAATATGTGCTTTCAGCAAACGTGTGCTCTGACTGAGTTCATCCAAAACTCCAAAGTCCTGAGTCCTCCAGACCTGCAGAACTTTGCCACATCTCTTGTGATGAATGCACTGCCCTCTGTTCTGAGTGTGGATCCTCAAAGCTTCAGCAAGAACGGAGCACTCATTGAGGTGGCTGTTCATACTATGGCTGTCTTGCTGTGCGGGCAGAACCCCATCCTGCAGCCACTGAGGAATCTGGCATTCTCCCCAGACATCATGCAGGTAAAGAGATAGAATCATAGAATCACCAAGGTTGGAAAAGACCTCAAAGATCACCCAGTCCAACCGTTCACCTATTCCCAATAGCTCCTACTAAACCATGTCCCTCAACACAACATCCAGCCTTTCCTTGAACACCCCCAGGGTCGGTGACTCCACCACCTCCCTGGGCATCCATTGCAGTGCCTGACCACCCTTTCTGAAAAGTCATACTTCCTCATGTCCAGCCTGAATCTCCCCTGCCGTAGCTTGAAACCATTCCCTCTGGTCCTATCACTAATGATCAGCACATCAGTTGTACTTTGATGCATCTGCTGGGCCCGCTGTAACATCATCATAGCAGCAGAAGACACCAGCTTGTTGTTTTAGTTGTGAATTTCTGATGGGTGTTTGAGTGTTGTTGGCATTAAGGAACACAGCACTGAGCTCTGGACTGGCACTTTTTCAAAGTACTTCTGCAGACTGAGCAGTTCCAGGCAAATACTTGTGCTGGTGTCTGAGCAAGTCTGAAAGCAGTTGGCTGATAGCAGTGTGGAAACCTGTGTTCTAGAGGGTAATTGAACTGTAGGATCTGAAGGGTCTGCTGCTCTGCTTCTTCTGGCTTTCCAGACGTGAGGAAGCACACTAGTAGACACCAGGGTACATGAGGTCACTCCAGGAGTTTAGGATGTCTAGAGTCATGACATCTAGAGATGTGTAGACATCTTAGGATGTCATGACTCTAGAGAGTGCATGTGCAAGTCTTGACAATATTGAGGATGGCATTTGAAACCATGCACGTGCATCACGCCCTTCATCTGCACTACCTCTTCTTTTAGATACCACAATGGGGAATGAGGACAAAGAACAAATGGGCAGCTGCTGCAGTAAGGAATTAATTGAGATATTCATTTGTCACCTTTCTTCCTCTTTAGCACTCTTTTCTGCCTACGATGCCAGAAGATCTGGTGGCTCAAGCGAGAGCCTGGCAAGGACTGGAAGGTCTGAAGATGTACAGTAAGTGCTTCTGACTGACTGGCTTTGAAAGAAACTGAAGAATCCTCATTTTTAACAAAGCAATTCCTGATATGAGAACAGACATATTCTTCTTCTCGGCATGAGTTTTTCTTCAGGTTTCCATGTTATTCAAGGAGAGAAGCAATAAAAGCTTCCTCCAGTTTCAGCATGGGTCTTTCACTCTCTGGACTTTGGGAACATCTGTGCTTTCCATTAGGCCTTGAAGCATATTTCTAGCTTGAAGGTGTTGGTCCCCGTGATAGAAAATAACAGGAACTTCATAAATAGCTTTGTTAACACTGTTGTACTTTTTTCTCTTTCTTCATAGTATGCCCAAATGGCCACCCCTGCACTGTAGGAGAGGTAAGAGTTTGAGATTGGTAGTCTTTTTTTTTAAAAAAAAAAAAAAAAAAGATTTGCAACAATAAGCTTCCATGTTTTAGTTACTGCTGAAGTTCTGTTGTACTGCATTTCATCCTATAAACTCTCAGCAATGCTAGCCATTTTGCCACTGTAATGTAAAATTTAGAGTGGCTCTAACCCAGACGGTGCCATAAACCTGGGAAATAAGTCAGCCAGAGGTAGTCTGTCCAGTATACAGCAGTTTTCAAAATAAGCAGCTGCAGTCTGGATTTCTGCTTCGTTGTCTCTTACTCTGGAATTCACTGTTCTCTTTTTTTGCTTTTTGATAGTGTGGCAGACCCTGGGAAATTGGCCGTTGTATTGAGTGTGGCTTAGAAGTTGGAGGGCTTCACCATAACCCACTGCCTGGCTTTAAAGAATTCCGGTAGGCTTTGATTCACTCACCTTCTCAGTGCTGAATGGTATTGTACTTGCCTGGTGTGCCTTCAGAACAAAAGCTATTGCCTCGTGCTGCACCTGAAAGGTGGCACAAGGGGTTCCCTACCAGCTCACATGTTGGCCTCTTGGAAGTGGAATGGCTGAGCCATGAGGGATGCTGGTAAAACTCTGGATTTCCAAAAACTACATTAAAATAAGAGCTTGTTAAGCTTTTAGTTGAAGCTTTTCAACTCTGTTTGTCCAAGCTGATGGATGTTGTGTGGTTCCATAGTGACATAGAGCAAAAAGCTACGTTTTGTTAGATGGCTCATCAAGGCTATAGAACTTCTGCTAAAACTGCAGGAACTACAACTTGTGCTCCCTTCTCCTCTTCTGGATTTGCACTTTCAGCCCTTGCATAAAAACCTTAAGGTCTCCAAGTCTGACAGTAGTGGCTTTTCACCTGTCCTGAATGGTGCTGGCTAATCCTGCCCAGCTGGGCTGGGCATTGCCTCTTTCATAAAATATGTAACAAGAAGAGATGTCTAAGAAGGAAATCAGGCAGCACAGTTAAGGGAACTGGCTTATTTGCATACAAAACTTACTGAAATTCTTCATTCCCACGCAGCGCTCTTGATTGGTACTTTTTATGGCATTCAGAGAGCTCATGATCAGAAAGATGTTGCTGGGTGTTGATAACCTCATGTGTTCTCTTGTTGAGGCAATAATTGCTGTATACATGCTTTCCAACAGGAGTATTGAAGACAGAACTCAAACTGGCCACATACTTGGAGATGCAGAGCACAGAAGAGGAAAGGGAGTGTGCGATCGGTCCATGACCCCGGCTGTCTTCGTTCTGATCCGCTTGCTCACACATCTAACGATGCTGCTGGGAGCCACAAAAGATCCTCAGGTATTCTCCCAGTGGTAACTTCAAGTGGCAGCATGAAATGCAGTGAAATCTGTGTGATGCTGGCCCTTTTCATCGCATTGCCTAGTGACAAGGGCAGTCTTTCGAGGCACAAGACCCAAACTCGCTCCCCTCCTTGCCTAGCAGTGGTGCTGGTTTCATTGAATGCATGCATGTATGCATGCATACCTGCCTTTGTTCAGTTGGTGGAGTAGAGACTTTCTGGTAAGACTGCAGTTCTTGTGTTTGATCTGGGTGGTGTTGGCTGTACTCATTCTCTCCTTTTTGTCACTCTTTAGTCACTGAGAAACATGATCAAGCCACCGGTGCGCAACTCGGTGACCTTCCTGCAGCAGCACATCCAGGAGGATTTGGCACAGCTGACAAGAATTTTGGGAAAGAGTGTGGATGAGACTATCAACATCCTTCATCTGGTCCTAAGCAGCCTTCTGAAGGACCAGCACCCAGGGCAGTGTAAGGAAGCTATCAGCCATATCGCATCTGCAAGCTGTGTTGGCATTTTAAGGGCAGCAGTTAATTTGCTTCTTTGGTAAAGAACCATTTCCAGCAGGCAGTAGCTGATGAGGAAGATGCAGGAATGTGAGGCTTGTTTCTTAGCTGCAGAGAGTGAAGAAACTTCAGCTGTGTACTTCTATTTTGGTTGAGTGCAGGGGTTTTGGAAGATTTGATAAGTAGTTCTGAAAAGGAGTTGTGGAATAAATAGCCTCGTGATGTATTGACAGAGTTCTCAGCTCACAAGCTGAGGTGCTGCTCAAAGCACAGTACTGTGTATAATCGTATGCTACTCCTTATATGACTGCCAAGAAGTCTGTTGATAGAATAGGGATGGCAGAATCTGGCTAGCAGTAGAATCTGGAGCTCAAGCTGATGTAGTCATTGTTGTAGGGTGATTTATATGGAACAGCCGTATTTTCAGTGTGTGACAGCACGGGCTGTTATTCAAGTTCTGTTCTTTATTCTGTCGTTGCTCCTGGTCTGACCTTGAACAAGTTGTTTAACCTTTCTGGGATGCTGAATGACTTGTATAAATGGCTGCATCGTTTGAATGAATGACTGAAGTCCTAAAAGCCTGAGATTGCTGTGTGCTGTTCTGGATGATACTCAGCTAGACTGAGATGCTCATTTAGCTTCCAGGACCTCTGCAATTGCTCCTGGCTCATCATGCAGGCTTGCAAGGATGTCACATCCTGAAGCTTTGGGAATATAAGCTTTTTCTGCAACTGAAGTGTTCTGAACATAACTCTTAAATATTTCCCTTACAGGGCCAGTTCAGTTTGATGGTGTGCTTTCCACCAAGGAGAAAAGAAACAAATGGGAAGAAATTGTTGCAAGCACAGTTGTTATTCCTGAATTGGAGGTGAGAAATTTGTTTTAAAGAACTTCAGTAGCCACTTCTGTAGAAATCTGACCTGCTGTAAAACCTGCGTTACCCTTTTCATGCAACTGTTCCTAAAGCTGAGCTATTTAAGAGTTTAAACAAAGCTGCCAATTCTGATAGAACATCATTCTTTTATGCAGGACTTGGATAAAAAACTTCGGAAGTTAAATGAGCAAATTCAAGAGGATGAGAGAATCTCTTCCAATCCAGTAGTGAAAATAGTTTATGGTGACCCAGTGACCTTCCTGTCCCAGCTGCCCAAGGACAGCCACATACATCACTCCAAGATGTGGAGCAGCCGAAAGAGGATTTCAGTGGAGAACCTGGGCCATGTAGTCCAGCAAATGAACGCCAAGGACACCGTCCCACTCCTGTGGAAGTTCCTGCAGAAGGTGAATGTGAGGCAGGGGTGAGACCCCACAGTGTTCAGATACCTGTCCACAGATTCACAGCATGGTTGAGGTTGGAAGGGACCTCTGGCTCTGTCTGGTCCCACTTCCCAAGCCCTGTTTATTAAAAATGAGGTAGGCCGTTGCGGGAAACCTTTGTGCATTTCTTTACTTTTCCAAAGGAGACCTAACATCACCAGTTAATTCCAGGATATGCTGATTGTTCTTTGGGTTTGCTCCCCATGAGGGCATGAGGGCACCCAATGGCAGCATCCTACATCCAGCAAAACCTGAACAGGTGCCCAGGCATTTCTGCTCGAGCACGAGCAGCAAAATCAAACTGGAAAAGATCAGTAAAATTGCACAGAACTGATTGAGGATACAAAATCAAGCTTGAGCAGTGTTCTAGCATTTGATTATAGTGTCTTCCTCATCATCACCTTTGATAATCTTGAACTGCACATGTAAAATATATATATATATTTCTTCTTTGTAATGTCTAAAAAGTAATTCAGTAAAAGTATTCAGAACCACCTTTTGCCCAAGGACAGCTTTACTCACGGGTCACGTTTCCCCCTCCAGGAAGCAGAACTGAGGCTGGTAAAATATCTGCCGGAGATTCTGGCTCTTCAGAGAGACCTGGTGAGGCTGTTTCAGAACACCTCTGATGCCAAACGCTGCACGATCAGAGAGTTCCTCAGTGAGCCCCTCTCAGGTGAGAAGATGCTGCCCAAACTGTAAATTAGTGAAACGAAAAGTGCTTTAGAATGATGGCCCGGAGAATCCAGCTGATAATGGAGGTGAAAATTCCTGTTAAACTTGCAGTCTTTTCCTTTCATCCCCTGTTTGGATGAGCTGGAGGCCTTGATATTGGAGGTTTCTCTTTTAAAAACCATAAAGTGGTCTTGAGAGAATTATAAGCACGGGGAGGATGGTTACAAGGGGTAGGGATGCAGCTGTGGGTATGCTGAATTTTGGAGCTATGCCCTAGAGTAGGGCCTTCCTAAAACGTATGAGAGAGGTCCATCCTTTCTGATGCTGGAGAAACAGTGACAGATCAATTGCACTTATGTATAGCTCCTCCTGTTCTTGAGTACTTATAGAACAGGACTTAAAGGTCATGCAGGGTCAGACCGAGTTTTGTAGCCTGGGCCAACTCAGCACAATAATGGAAGAACATAAACAGAGCAAATGACTCCATTGAATAACATTAGGAAACTGTTTAATGTGCATTTAAGCACTTCTGATGTGTTTGAACAGAGGTGCTTTGAAAACTCTTGTAGTACTGGTTTTCATGGTGTCGCCAGTAAAAGGTGTTTCCTGTTTCTGGTGTTGCCAGATGTGATGTGGGTTCTGTTGGAGAGGAGAGTTGATGTGTTCCTGTCCGTTTGGAACAAGCTGAGGTCATCACTGGATACCAATGGTGAGTATTTTTCTTTCCCAGCACTGTTCTGAGGGGTGGAAATGAGAGAGTGCCTGCTGTCAGACAGGGGTCCTTCAATACCATTGGTGGATTTCTCCCATCAGTTGCTGACGTGCATCCATAAAACTGACCTTGGCCATTAGAAGTTAAAAAATATGCAATGGAAGGCTTTTTCCTGCTTGTAATATTCTCCCTTAAACTGCTTCCTTTAGCACTTACAGGCAATGGAACGAGGGCTGATTTCTCTTCCCGTTGCATCCTTTCTCCTACCTGTGTCAGCTCAGGAGAAGCTGCTTACTGTAGGCTCTAGGCCACCTCAAGGAGCTTTCAATGCTTTTTATTTCAGGGGAATTTAAACTTCCTAAAGGCTACTGTGATGCTGACCTGACCCTGGACAGCAAGCTTGAGGTCCTTCTGCCACGTCGACAGGGACTGGGCCTCTGCTCCACAGCCTTAGTCAGTTACCTCATCAGCCTGCAAAATGACTTCATCCACTCGGTGAACAAACACACCAAAGAAGATGACCGGTACGTTGCTCTGGCAGCTAAGCACTTCTGGGTCTGTTTTATCAACTGCCATCACACGGTCTGCTTTCCCTGCTTCATAAAGGCTTGTCATTGTAAATGGAGACAATTTTTTTTTTCCCCTCTTCTCCAGGTACTTGGTCAGTCCATCAGAAGTGGCTGACCTTCACTTGATCAGTTACGAGGTTGAGAGAGACTTGATTCCCCTGATCTTATCCAACTGCCAGTACAGCATGGAGAAGGGAGGGGAGACACTGCAGCACGTTGATCTGGAGAGGATCCAGCAGCAAGTCATCAGCAAGTTCTTGCAGGGGAAGCCGCTCATCACCCTAACGGTAGGACAAGGCAGCTGGCTGTGTTTCTAGGCAGCCAGAAAACAGCTAGCAGGCAACTAGCTGCTGCCTGGCCTGCAGTTGTCTGCAGGGCTCTGATGATGTGCTGGCTGTTGCTGGAAGCCCTGCAGAGTTTGCTGCAGCAAAGCATATGCTGTAGCAGGGTTAGCGATGTTACAAAGCTCTACAACAAATGGTTTCTCTGTTGACAGGGGATACCCACCCTCGTTTACAGGCACGATCGGAATTATGAGGAGCTATTTAACGATATCAGGAATAAGCAGCGTCTGCATCAGGTGGGTTTCTGCCCTGGAGGGAACAGGGCAAGCGTGTGACCCCTTAAATGCTAAGAAGCGTGGGCCTGCCTTGCTTGCTTTGCCCATCTGCTTTGCAGACTTGCCTGCTAATCTATTGGCGTGCCTTGAATGTGCAGCCTGTAGTTGTCTTTCATCAGTTAGGATTTACAAAGCAAAGATGATATTAGGCATTATCACTTTCCTAAATTGGGGTTCTGTCCCTTGTCTGGGACTTCAGCAACTTGAGCAGCAGTAAGGAGTGATTCTAAACTAACACTGCTTTGACTTCATGGTTTTCAGAGTGCACTTCCCAGTTCTGTGATGAATGCTATCAGTGGGGAGTTACAATCTTACAGTGATGTCTGTGATGCTCTGTCTGTCACTGAAATTGCCTTGGAATTTCTGGCCATGGCTGGAGAGAACACTGAAATGCTTCTGACTGACTACATTGAAAATGTTCTGCAGATGGGTGATCAGGCAAACCCTCATGTATTGCAGGTGAGTCTTGAGAGCATAGTTCAGGTTCTTAGGTGAAAAAATATGTGCTGGTTTATACTAAATCCAGGCAATCTGACCTCCGAGCTCATTAAAACTTCTAATTCAAGCTGAATTAGAATGTGTTAGGATTCCTTCCCCACCATATTTGACAGCAGGGTAGAAAACAATTTTCACTTCCACTGCAGTTGGGGTTTACCAGGTGGGAGCATCCAATGGTTCATGACACTCAGCAGGTTCTTGCAAAACCCTGCAAGTGCAGGATGTGTAGAAGGTCAGACTCCTGTCTGCAGCTCTGTGCTTTGCTGCCAGCACCACCAGGAAGAGCAGTAGTTAGGTGAACACAACAGTTCATAGTTGTGCAGATTTTGTTATCAGTGTTCCTCAGCTGTTGGTTTGTCTGCATTTATTTCATGACAAACTTCACCTGGATCAACCTCCCCTCTTGACATATCTGTCTGTGTGTGTTGTTTTTGTTTTTTTTGTTTTTTTTAAGAATCTAATGCATAAAATCTGACCACTGTGTATCTATTTAAAAGATTCTTGTATATGTTGTTGTAAAATCCTGGCAATTTGTTTTTAAATTTCTATCTAACCACTGATGCAAATAATTCTATCCATATAGTAAATGGCCTGCAGGCAAGCCTAGCACTTCTTGCACATGCCCAACACACTGTGTCCAGCATAGGAGTGATCAAAATGTAGTGACATTTGATAGTTGGCTCTGTGAGATTTATTTTCTCACCTTAGTCCTGTTCCTGGGAAAATAGAGACTGCTGCAACAATGTGGTCAGAGATGTGCTGAAAAAGGAGGAACTTAACTTGACTTTTCCTAGACTTGACCTAGTTACAACCCCAGAAAGGCTAGCTTGTAGTCAAGGCTAACCATGTGGGTAGGGTGGTAGAGACAAATCTGTGCTATCATTACTTCTCATGTCCCTGCTATAATTCTGGAGGCAAAAGACTTCATTCTCTAGGGATGAAAGGTATTTTTTTTCCATGAGCACTAAAATTCTCACATATTTTTTAGCATATTTTGATTATAAACTGCTTTTCATGAAACAAATATCCTACTTGCTGGAGTGCAAGAAATGTCTGGACAATGCTTTCAGACAGTCTAATTTTTGAGTGGTCCTGTGTAGAGTCAGGAGTTGGACTTGATGATCCTTATGGGTCTATTCCAACTTGAGGCATTCTGTGAATCTATGATTCTGTGAATCTGTGAATGTCAGCATAATTAGTTGTAGTGCTTAAACAGAGAAAAAGGAAGAATTTCAGTCAGGAGTCAGCTTTTAGCAACATTGGTTTGCCCGTTGCCTCTCAAAGGGTGAAAGGGGAAGATTTTGCCTCCTACTGATGTGTAAAAAGGTTCTTTTGACTGATGGTGGGCAAAGGCACTACATTGTGACAGTGATGTGACACAGAATGGGAAAGTGATAGAGGTTTTGTAATGTTAAGTCACAGAATGGCTTGGGTTGGAAGGGACCTGAAGGATGGTCTGGTTCCCTGTGCTGTGGGCTGGGGCACATTCCCTGGATCAGGTCAGTGTTACTCTGCCTTCTCGTGTGGTTTCTTAGTGGGCATCTTGCCTGTGCTTGTACTCCTCTGAAGTTTTGCCCTGCATGGGGAAAGGTGGAGGAAGAACAAGCTCCTAAACACGTCCCTCCCATCCACTTTCTTTCAGGCCCTCAGACGATGCCACCTAAAGCACATCATAGCCCTATGGCACCTTCTTTCTACCCACAAATCTGAGCAGCTTCTGCGCCTCAGAAGGGTAAGATGGGCTGTGTCCTCAGTGACTGCTCCGATGTCCTCTCACCTCTGAAATGAAGTTGCTTGATGTGCGTGGGTTTCGGTTCTTTAATTTGTTCTCTCATTGCATTTTTAGGATCCTTTTGAAGACATCAATACAGAATACAAAGTTGATCTCAGTCCAGACATGGCCAAGCTCCTCAACACCTACTTTGTCCACTCAAGGCTGGAAACCTTCCTGCAGGAGCTCCATAAGATGATCATCCTGAAGCTGAAGCGTGTCAGATCTACAGATGAATTCAGACCCACGTGGGGGTAAATGGATTTGTGCAGCCCCAAACAACCCACACTTACTAACAACTTAAGCTTCTCTGCCACTATGAAAATGCCTTTGATGGAAACAGTTCTGGTAGCAAATGGCTGCTCTGCTGGCCAAGTAGTGCGAGCGTTGCTGTTAAGAACATGCAGGGCAGTTGTAAGCTGCCCTGTGTGTTTCTGCCTCTTACATGGGTTGTTTGGGGAATACAGCAGCTGTCACTCAGCTGAGCATGCTTAGTTTTCTGCAGATATAACTGACAGCACGATGCCAACCAGCAGCATCCCACTTAGGGCTCATTAACCCACGGAATGCTGTACCCCATCTATTAATGCTACTTTTACTCTTTGATTTCCAGTGTGAAGGAATCGCTCATTCCTCTCCTCGATGAAAAAGACTCTGAGCTGGCTGACGAGCTGCAGGACATGTTCCCAAATGAGATTCACCTCTCTCATGTTGCTGCCACTTGGAAAGCAGCTGCTGCCTTCAAGAGAGAGCATAGGGAAAGCTAAGAGTGCCCACACTGCCCTCCCCGTGCACAGGGGCTGTAGTGCCTTGATTTGCTGTTGGTGAAATTTGGGAAATTCAGGGATTGGTGCTTTTTTTTTTTTTTTTTTTGGTGTGTTTGTGGGTTTTGTTGGTTGTTTGGTGCTTTGTTTTGTTGTTTTTTTGGTTTTTTTTTGAGGAAGGGGTGCAACCAGTGTAAAGGTGAGATGTGCAGTAGAAGAGTGGAGGAGGGGGGGGTTCCTTTCCTCTGAGGGGTCTCCTCTGAAGGATGAAGGTGGATAAGGGGAAAAAAAAAAAAGCATTGCTCCTTCAGGAGGGGAAAACTTTTCCGAGCTCTCTGTTATAGGGAGTTTTTGTACTCTTGCTTTCTCTTAACACGTGGTAGGTGCTAGGCGACCTCTCCCAGCCCCCACCCGGCCCCCTTTTGCCCCAGACTTCAGAACCAAGACAGAATCCAGCCGAGCCATTCCTGTGCAACCATTCCTACGCCTCCCTTCCATCACCGCCCTCAGCCGCTGCCCCGGGCAGGCCCGGCCGGTTCCTCCCCGCCGCAAGGCGGCGCTCTTCGTTTCTCAATAAACCGCGGAAGCGCGCTCTATTGCCGTCTCTTTCCGCCCGCCTGCTTTGGGGGTGCTGGGGGATGGGAGGGGGGAGATGGATCCGAAGGCGCTGCCGGCCGCCACGCTCCGCAGCTGGGAACGGTAACGGCTGCGCGGGATGCGGGGTGGTGGCCGTCGGGGCAGGGAGGGAGCGAGGCGCTGAACTTTGCGGTCCCTCGCAGCGAGCAGGCCGGGCTGCGGGCCGCCGTGGTGCCGGAGGACACGGAGAGGTGGCAGCGGGAGCCGGGCTGGGCCGGACTGCGGCGGGTGGGCGGCGTGGATCTGTCGTACGGCAGGGAAAACGACGGCAGCGCCTGCGTGTCGCTCGTCGTGCTCAGCTATCCGGGCCTCGAGGTACCGCTGGGGCGGGGGCACGGAGTCACGTTGGGGGTCGAGAGGAGGAGTTAAGGCCGGGCGGCGTTCGGCGTGAGCTGCTGGGATGCGCTGCGCGCCTCCGTCAGCCGTGCTCGTCCTTAAATCGGGGGGAGAGAGCCGGGACGACGCGTTTTGTGCTGAGATCCAGAAGGCGATGCCGTTACGAAGCGCTGAGAGTAAAGGATGTGAACCAGAGGTGTCTGCAGCCGGGAGCTGCCCAGCAGGCGCCTGCAGGTTGCCGCGTGCTGTCTCGCTGTGCTCTTCAGGTGCTGTACGAGGATTGCCGGATGGTGGCCGTCAATGCCCCGTACGTGGCAGGATTCTTGGCCTTCCGAGAGGTCCCTTTCATGGTGGAAGCTGTTCAGAGGCTTCAGCAGGAGCAGCCCGAGCTCAGACCTCAGGTGTGGCACGTTCCCTTATCCCCGGTAGGCTCAGAGTCCTGCTGAGGCTGCACGGTCTGCCTGTGTTCTGCTGGCAGTTCAGTGCAGCACTGAAGCTGCATTGAAGCAGCTGGTGCAATTTTCCTGGGGAGCAGGGATGCTGAGCCACCGTCAGCCAGGTCTGCTTTGGCTTTGGGAGTCCTACTCTGTGTGGGTTTTTTTTGTCTTTTTCAGGTGCTTCTTGTAGATGGGAACGGGCTGCTCCATCAGAGAGGTAGGACCGCACTGGAGGGCTCTGCTCCACCAGCAGCATCCATTTGAGATTCCGATCCTCTGATCTCTAGCAGTTACAGTGCTGTCATCTTGGTAGGGTTTGGCGTGGCCTGTCACCTGGGAGTCCTGACAGATCTGCCGTGTGTTGGAGTGGCCAAGAACCTCCTGCATGTGGATGGCTTGGTCAAGGATGAGCTGCACAAAGAGCAGGTGAAGCCAGGTTGGGAATTTTTTCCACTCTCTTATGGCCCTAGGGAACCAGGACAGTCACAATTATGTACTTACTCACTGTGTAATTTCTGACCTTGGATGTTTTTATGCCCTAGATTCGTTCCCTGCAGAAGAAAGGCGATACTTTCCCTCTGATGGGCACCTCAGGGGCTGTCCTTGGTATGGTAAGCCACAGGGAGTTTCCTGTTTGCTTGGCCATTATATCTTCTAACTCTATGCAGGTGGGAGCATTGGGGGATGTTGTCTGAGCAGGTGACTGGTAGCACTGATTTCCCTTTTCCAGCAGCTCGGATATCCATAGAAGGAGTTGGTAGTTCAGGTGTTGTTCACATATGGGGCTGTGACACCTGAGGTGCTGTGTTCCAGCACAGTTTCCACGAACCACAGCATTAAGGGAGAGGTGCCAACTCTGCAGCACCTTACCAGGATGCAGCATAGGAGCACTGGACTCTGAAGAGAGTTGCACAGGGAACAGACGGGTGTAAGAAACTTCCTTTGGTGTTAATGTCAACACAGCCTGCATTAGCAAGTCTCACTGCTTCCCAGAGCAGCAAGAGGCATTTGGGGGTCTTGGATCTAAAAGGGCAAACGGTCTCTGTAAAGAGATGCTGTATAGCAGAAGGTTAAGAAGGTTGGGCATTACCAAACACGAACCACCTCCTGCTTTCTGAAGGCAACGTGATTCATCTGCTACTTTCTATTTGTTTGAAATAAGCCTCTTAAGGATTTGATCTCCATTGTTTCTTAATGCACAGGCTCTGCGAGGCTGCAACAACAGCTCTAAACCCCTGTACATCTCAGTGGGCCACCGGATATGCCTGGAGACAGCTGTGCAGCTTGTCAAGTCCTGCTGCAAGTACCGGATCCCAGAGCCCATCCGCCAGGTAGAAAAGCAAGGGAGCTGAGAAAGGGGAATGCAGGCCTGGGGCAGGGAAGGAAGGCAAGTAGTGAAGGGAGCTGACAGCTGTGGATGCCAAGCCTGTGTTTCAGAGTCCCGGTTTGCCATCCATCTGGAAGTGACAGTTCTGCAGCAGGCACTTTTCTTGCTGGCCTGTTCTGCTCAGCCTGTTGTGGTGTTGTTTATGTGGTAGATTCTTCCATCTTCCTCACTTCTTGTTTTGACGCAGTGCTCAGAAGCAACACGCAGCCTTCGCTGCAGACCCAGCCTGACTGATGCCTTGGTTCCTCTCTGCAGGCAACTTCAGCGGTGCTGATGTTAATACAGAGGAGCTGGAAATGCGGTTCCCTCATGCTTTGAGCCTAGCACAGACCGCAGTGCTGCTCCTGTGGGCTTTTCTCTGCTACTGCACTCTGCAAGGAGCTGCGGGCTCTGGGGCGGCAGGCAGCCAGTAGGTGACAGCACTGGATCGCATTCAGTCATCCGCAGCTGCCACCTGGGCTTTGCTTCATGCTAATTAAATCACGGCAGCGCTTGGAAAAGGGGTCTGGAGAACCGTAAAGCCTTTGGGACTTCTAGTCTGATCCCTCTTGGGGTCACCCTGCTGTTTGCAGCTTGGGTGTGCCTGACCCAGTGGCTGCTTGTGGAGCAGGGTCTGGTCAGATGTCCCTGTTGGTAACGGTGCTCTGGAACACGCAGTTCACGTTGCTGCACCTCCATGCTTGTTAGGTGCCTGACCATCTTTGCTCTGCAGCTCCTCAGAGCAGCACCAGGATGATCCTGTTAGGCAGTCTGTGCACACAGGAGCTTTTCCTTGGCACTGCAGTGTTTTCTGAAAGCAGAGTATTGAGTCTATAGTTATAAAACACACCATCTAACACCTTAGAGCAAAACAAACCTTGAGGCATCCATTCCAGAACTAGAGTTTCTGATCTCATAAACCACTACCTGCCAGACGGGAGTAGGCTGATAGATCTTCTTATGTAACCTCTTCCAGCAAGGGACAGATGCCTCCGCAGAGCTATAAGCTCTCTCTGCAGTTGGGCAGAGGAGAAAAGCATTCCCCTTGGAAACAAAAAAGTGTCTCGGAGCCTTCGGTCACCTTTATTTAATTTCTAGTTTTTTCCAATCCACTAACTGTGACCTTTTTATTTCAAGTGATGGAAAGAACTGCCATTGTGTTCCTTAGCAGAGAGATTAAACATTCAGGAGGAAATGAATGTGTTTACTGTAGAGGTAGAGGAGTGGGAGCAGAAAAGGACACTTAATGTCCCTTTCCGTGGGACATCTCCCCATCACGCTTCTGTGTGGTAGCAGTCACAGGTCTTGATGCAGGGCAGTGCTGGAAGCCTCAGCTTGAGCACCTGAAGCAGGAGTTAGGAAGCAGAAGGCTGTGGGGACTCCTGCCCTGTGTGACTTCCTTCCTTTTTGCAGTAGGGTCTCTCCAGAACAGGTTTGCAGACCTGGTGGGTGATCCACTGCCAGCTTCCCCAGTGTCCAGTGAAAGACTTCTGGAATGTTAGCACTTGGTTTCTAAGTTCTGGTGGCCCCAGAAATGCAGTGATTTGCAGATAGCTCAGCTGCCAGTACCTTTTTGAGGTGGTGTTTATGGCTTGTAGGAACACACTGCTACTCTGCTGCGTGTGTAGTGCTGTCAGCTCTTGTGGGAACTTAAACCTTCCTCTTTCATAGGGGTATGGTTGGTCAGCCTGCATGGGTTTTTGTGGCGTCAGACTGGTTTGCCTTCAGCCCACAGTGTTGTCATGTTGGTAAAGGAACTGGCTGTGATGCAGGTGAGAGGGGTGATGTTTCAGAGGAAGCAGAGAGAAGTTGATTATCACCTTCAGTAAATATTTACATCCTGCTTAGTCCACCTTCTGTGTGTGTGAGGCTGAGCTGGGAGAATTTTGTTTGCAGAGGGGTGATCCCTTCATCCAGACAGCTGGCGAGATTTTGAGACAGAGGGTTGGTCCTTTGGAGCTACCCAGACAAAGGTCAGGACCTCTGAAGTCAATACCAGTTGAGGTAGGCAGAGCTGTTGTCTGAGAACAGTAGGCAAAGCATTCAAACAGGAACAGTGGCAAGCTCTCCAGAGAGCATCTGCCCTTGCCTACTTCTAGCAGGGGTCAGAAGCCCTCTTTTAGTGTTTGCCCACGCTCTGAACCTGCTCAGACCCAGGATCCCCACGCAGTGTGGAAACAGAAGCTTTTAACACTCTCCATCTGATAAAGGTTGCTCTGGGGCTGATTCTTCTCCTCTTGCCGCCTCAGCTTCCTGCTTGGCTGCACACCAGCCCCCAGCACACTTGCTGATCCTTTTAGCTCCACCTGGCACCTTGCCCAGCTGGTTCCTGCTGGCTCAGGAGGCGGCTGGTGGGGCAGCCTGACGTTGCTCCAGCCCACCAGAGAGGACAGGAGTCAGCCAGGCCAGAGCTGTGAGTTTCTGCTGGTGGTATCATATGGAGTGTTACAGATACTCCAAATACGTTGCTTACAAATGCAAAATTGAGAAATAAGCCATCATTCCTCTTCTGTGTGGCAGCACCACCTGCTGCCCTGCAGGAACATCAGTACCTCACGTCCCAAAACTCTTAGCACTGAGGTGTAGCCCCCTGTACAAGCTTGCTGGTCACCACCAAACCTCCTAGAATAGGCAAAGCAACAATTCCAGATCCTAATGCCAGCACTGGGCCTGGCTGAAAATAGAAACAATCTGTGAGGATTATTACTGGACAGTTATCCATCTTATTGATTAGCCTCTTGGTTAATACGCTGGGTTAAGCTGTCTCTCAGCAGTGTGTTAGGAGTGAAGACCAGCCAGTAATTTGCCACCTAGTCAAGCATTAGCTTATGTTGCCAGCAGAACGTGGTCTGGACTTTTTCTTACCTAGAAAAATAGTTTGTAGACCTGACTCTTGCTACCCTTGGTCTCCCAGCAGGGACTCTATTGAACAGCCTCTTTCCCTTGTTGTAAAATACATCACGTAATCTCTTATCCTGAAGAGTGATCAAAGTTATTTGTCAGTTCAGTTATGAAACTGTCCAATTATAGAGAGAAGGGAAAAAAATCTCCCAAACAAACCACCCCTTATGTAACTACTTTTTGTTCTCCAGCAGAATTGTTAAACAGTGGTGGAGGCTGCATTTCCAGCAGTAACCTGAGAAGCCTGACTGAGAGCTGCTGGGATGGAAGGATAGTGGGGAGCTCTTCTGGGGCATGGGAGAGACTCTTCAGAAGTAGCACGGAGATGAGAGCAGCAAATGCTTCAAGGACAGCAAACAGGATGTGCTAACCCACTTTATTAGAATGATCATTGTATTCTGTGAAGCTTTTCCAGCTGGGAAGGTCACAGACTGCTTTTCAAGTAGAGAGAGAGACTCTTTCTTTGAGATGGGGTGCAGCAGCTGTTCGAAAATGTCACGGGGTAGCAGCGTTCTTGAGGAAGGAAGGCTCTGGAAAAGAGAAACAAAACTTTAAGGGAATGTTAAAATCAACTGTCTGTTCTCAAAGTAACCAAGAGCCCAGGATCTGAGTGCTTGTGTTGGCATTCGGGAGCCTTAAGCCTGACGTGGAGGAGCACTGACAGCTGAGCAGTAGTGCTTCTAGGTGCTGAGAACATCCAGTAAGTGTCCAGCAACACTTTCTACTCCTCTTGGGATTTCTGCTGGTGTTTTTGCCTTGCTCTGACTGCGTGCTGACTTGTGCTGTTGATAAGATGCAGCAGTTCAGTTCTCCCAGGTGGTTTTGTGTATATCAGAAGCAGAAGGGAAGGGATGGCTGCTGGCAGGAGCAGGGATTTGATGATGGCTCCGAGCTCAGCTTCAAGGAAGAGGAGGGCAGTAAACCACACATTAAGTAGAATCTCAACATTACACCTCTTAATTGTGGCCCCAGGGGAGGTTGTACTGGAAAGCAGAGCTCATCGCACTGACGCACTCTCGTGTGTTTGCTGCTCCCCTTGGCAGCTTTGCTTTTGGTCTCGCAGGCTGGGACAGTGTGAAAGGTGTGTCAGTCAGTTGCCTTGCTGCCAAGAAGCAGGTTTGCTTGTGCCTTGTCTCTGTTTGTGTTTACTGGATGCTTTTACCTGCTTTAGCTGCATAATTACCATCACACAGCCAGCCCACCAGGCGCGAAGGCAGGATGAGCCAAGCTCTTGCCAAGAGAAAAGGATATGCAGCAGTCAAGTGGTGTGCTTCTCCATCTGTTGCTGCATGGTACAACTGCTGGAACAGAGGAAGGAAAAAGATGGGTATGAGAGTTGGCAATGCCAGCTTCTCTTTTTATCCCACGTCATCTTGACAACTTGCTTGCTGTATCACTGTGTTCCCAAGCTCTTAATGGCCCTCTCCGTAGCCTTGTTCCCCTTCCTAATTTATAGTTCCCTTCCTGAAGGCAGTCTTATTTCTCAGCTGGTTTAGTGACCAGAAAAGTTAATTGTGTGAATATCACAGAATCAGAGCTGCTAAGACCATGGATCACCTTGGAGTGCTGTGACCTAACAGGCTGCAGCCCACAGCTGTTTGCAGGGCCCAAGGCAATCCCAGTTAGCATGGTTCCAGGACACAACTTCTGTTTCACCGAGGAAGGAAGAGCACAGCCTGGTCTCAGCAAGTGGGCAAAGGGCTGGTTAGGGCATGCTGGCATCAAGGTGTGCAAAGCCATTCAGAGATAACTGTGGGGAGACACCAAGCAGGTGGCTCAGCCCCTCTTCACTCATTTTCCTCCTTGATTCCAGGCTGACATTAGATCGAGGGCCTACATTCAGAAGCAGATGTGTCCCCCCCCAGCAGTTGTACCTTCCAGGCTAAAGAGGTAGGTGTGTGGGCAGCCCAAGCAGCTGCCTCTCCAAAGGGGATCTGCTCATGTAATGATCTTCAGTAATGGCATTAAAGGGACAGGTGGGGTAACAAGGTGAGCTCCAGTGACATCAGGACACGCTGCCCCCACAAAGGGTGATTTCTGGGGCTGATTGTGGCCATGGTACCATGGTACTTCACACGGTTCTTGCTCAGAGCACCGTGTCCTGGGCAGGGGAAGGTCACTGGGGATTTGGTCTCTTTCCAGCACCCACAATAAGCAAAGCACTGATGCCCTGATGCCCACAAGTGTGACATGAAGGTGAACAGAAATATCCTGCGAGGTGCTGGTTTCTGTTGCCAGAAAGCAAGGGGAGAGTCAGGCTCCCTCACTTCTGCACAATGTTGGCCAGTGGCTGCTCAGTTAAACAGCATAAATCCATAGCAAGTCACTGATGTGTGGGAGTTCCTTGTGCTGCAAGAAGGCTCTGCTGCCTTTTCAGCACAGTTCATCAGGGTTTATCATTAGGTTCCCTCAGAGCCACGCCAGGTTGGACAGACACCAGGTTAGCACTGTGTGAAGGGCTCTGGGCTGAATGGAGGCTGTCAGAACTCAGAGCCCACCCCGCTTTGAGAGTTGTGCTGGACCAGAAAGTGAAGATTGCTGGTGGCAGCAGTCAAGGATTACTTGTGCTGAGATATGAGGCACCTTGCAGAGATTCCTTATGACACCTTTCCAGTGCAGCTTGTCATGTTCTGCTCAGCTCCTCTGTTCTCTGAATCATTAAGCCAGAAACAAAAGATGAGGTTTTCTGTTCTTCTTGTGGTGTTGCACAGTGCAGCCAGGCCATGGGAGTGGCACTGTGCTGGTAGCTGGGCTGCTTGCTGCTGCTGCATAAAGACTGGCTGCTTTGGAGGCGTGCACAGCAGAAACACAAAACCTATTCCATTGGTGACTGTGTGTCTCAAAACTTGTGCGTCTTGTGCCTCTAAACCTGTAGGTGACATAATAATATCTTGGCTCCTTCTTTTTTTAAGTCTCTAATCCTTCCTGCTTTCTGTTTCTTGCAGGAAAGAGAGGGCTGAGCTGGAGGAAAAACCTCATTCTGGAAGAGGCAATGAAGATGAAGACCCTCCTCATTGAATCTGCAGGCTGTGGTTGTGCAGAGGCAGCAGCTGTGTGCCACCTGGGGCAGAGCAGCACGTGGCTGTGGTCAGCACAGCACCAGCAGTGGTGCTGCCCTGTTCTGGCAGGCACAGATCAGCCGCTGTTAAATTTGTTACTTGATGTTTAGAGTATATTTTTCATTATTTTTAAGCATTGTAAATACAGACATTTACTTGTAATTTTGCTACAACTTCCTTGAGTACTCTGGTTGTTGCAGGGAGGGGATTGTCAAAGAGACACTGGGCTGCTTAACTTAATATCCCACAAGCTGCAGAGCTGCCCTTTGGCTCCCAGCACTTCTCTGGGGCATAGGGACTCCCTTGAGGGTTTTGGAATGGCCTCCAGCCTTCCTTTAGCCTGTGCTCCCTTGGTGTATCTCTGGGGAACAGAAGCACAGCATGCAGCTCCTGCTGGCCCCAACAGACGGGACACCGTGTTTCAGGTGGGTGTGTGACTCACAAGGGAGGGGACAGAGCCAGCAGTCTGCTGTGTGCTTTGGAAGAGGCTCAGAGGTCTGAGAAGCTTTCTGTGTGTTTGGTGTCAGTGGTTCCTGCGTGGCTGCTGCCTCGGTGTCTGAGTGGGAGATCATTTGTGCTGGGCACACGGTGCTCTGGTGTTGCTGATGGTGCTGGGAAATGCTCTGTATTGCTTCTGAAGTGCAATCCTGATACGGGGGTGTCACAGACACAGGCCTGATTGGGGTTATTGTGAGCCTCCCCGCAGCCAGTGAGGTGGGGCTTGTGGTGCAGACCAGCCCTTCCTTCTCAGGGAAAAGGTGAAATTCCCCTCAAGGAGAACAGGGAGGGAGGTCCTTATTAATACACAAACGGGTCAGGATGGCCAGATTCCAGGCCTGGATTTTTGCAGTTTGAGTCAACCCCGGGAGCACTTGTGTCAGGTCATGATGGAAGCTCTGTTGCCAACAGACGAACACTTATCAGTCAAGCCCTTTGTGAAACTTTGCATTAACAGCAGAGAGCAGAAAAACACTTTCTGTCCTTGTATAAAGCTAGTGTAGTCCACTTTGCAAAGCTAAAGCTTTTTCTCCAGAGGTGTGGGTTCTTGGTGGTATGGGGCAGTTTGTCCCTGTGGATGCCCCATCCCTGGAGGCATTCAAGATCAGGCTGGATGTGGCTCTGGGCAACCCCTGCACATAGCAGGGGGTTGAAACTAGATGATCCTTGTGGTCCTATCCCCAGGGACTGCTTTAGAGTTGGGCTGGTCCCTGGGAGGAAAAGAGGGATTGGCAGCAATTGGTCATTGATGGAATTCTTCCTTCATTTTCCTTCAAAATCGTTCTGTGTTGTAAAGACAAACCCACGAGCAGCCAAAGTTTTCAAGCCCTGAGGAGGAGCGTGCCATCTCCTGGGAAGCCTCAAAGCCATTTTCACATGGGAATTTGCTGTGGGGGTGGACAGAGGCTGGGAAGAAAGGGAAGTCACAGCCACTGTGCTGCGCTCCTCTGATGCCTGCGCTGCGTGGGATCACAGGGATCCCTGTGCCTGGCGGGGGGAGCCGAGGGGAACCGTTAGGTTCTGTGTGACCCCACCGTTGGCACGGGGCCTGGTGGCTGCAGGCTGAGGCTCTGCCACAATACCTCTCGAGTGTGGCCACATCCTGAGCAGCCCTGTGCACTGTGCCCGACCACGGGGCAATGCGTGCAGGCACGTGGCTCTGTGAGCCTGGGCTTTGCTCTGGGTTGTGGGACTGGGGAGCCCCACAGACCCCACTCTGCTCCACCTCGCCCTGCCCTGTGGTGCTCGTGGCTGCCAGGACCTGGGGAGTCAGTTAAACAAAGCATATAATCCCCGTGTTTGGTGCCTGCTGGTGGCTCTGAACACAATAAGGGATTAACTTGGTCTTTATCTAATTGGTTTATAAACCAGGGAAGGGGAAATCGCTTTGTGAAGCATGAAACCTCCTCTTAATGGGAACTCAGAGACCAGAGCTTGTGTCCTTGCTAAGGAAACTCATGTGCATCCCTTCCTCTTTAGCTCTCTGCTTGCTGAAATGGGCTTTTTGGGTGTCCCAGGAACAAATGGCACCAAGGGCTGCTTTGGGGCTTCCCGTTGCTCTTCCCCCATTGGGCAGCAGTAGAACTTTGTGTTTCCTGTAGCAGGACACAGCTGCAGGCTGCTAACATCACCCCCAGCCCCATTTTAAGGCCATGTTCATTAAAAGCAAATGAATGGATTTTCTCTTGACATCCAAATTAATAGCAAACGAGGTAATTATGCACCATGGCGTGGGGGTGATGGAGCAGCTCCACAAGGCTGTGCATGGACAGCATGGTTGGGGCGGTGGGCTGAGCTGGGCAGAGACCTTGGGGGCTGGGGAAAGCAATGAGGCATTACCCCAGGTTTAAGAACACAATTTAAGGGCCACATCATCATCCTGTAATGAAGCATTGGTGCAGTTCCCAGCACGAGAGCTCAGTGCAGAGGGTTTCCTTAGGAACATGTGTTTTCCTGGGCTCACTGCACCACTGCCTGTGAGCTGTGCTCCAATTCCACACCGATTTGTGTTTGCATAATGGTCTATTCCTTAAGCCTTGGGAGGACCCCCTGCCTGGGGGCTTTCCAGCTGTGATCTGGTGCTGCTCCGCTGTCACTGCTTGCAAGAGACAGAGCCAATAAACCACCAAATAAGTTCTTCAGAGAGCGTTCAGCATCTGAGAGCCCACCGTAAAGCTGGTGCCTGTGTAAGTTGCTCAGAATGCCAGTGGGCAGCCAAGTGATTCCAGCTGCCTGATTAGCACACAAACCTTGTTTGCAGCGAGTGGGACAGGAAAGGCTTGGGAAATCCAGCTGGTGTGGAACGAGGTTTCTCCAATTACTCGGATATCAATTAGTTTGCTAGGTAAATGTCACCTGGTTTCCTTTTTGTTTGCCTGCTGGCTTGCAGTGGCTGTGTCCTGTAGGGCGATGGGGTGCAGGCAGCAGCACAGGGCTGTGGGTGCTGTTGGGGGGAGGCTGCCCCTCCCCAGCTCCACCAGCCCAGGGCAGCCTCACAGCCTTGATCTCACTCTCTATGGGAGCGGGAAACACAGGCAGGGTGCACCTGGCTCAGCCCTATGGCAGCGTGGCTCTTGGTAAAAGAGCCTTGCAGCAGTGGAGCCGGGCTGATAAATGTTAAAATCTGCTGCAGGCGATTGCTGACCTAATTTCCAGTATTGCTGTGGATTCATCCTTTCAGCTGTTGCTTGCAGCCCGGCTGTGGATGGGCTCATGTGGGGAGAAGGAGGAACGGGGAGCTGAGGGCCCTGGGTGGTGATGCTGTGGGATGGGGGTGATGCTGTGGGCCATAGCTGGGTTGGTGCCGATCCTGCTTGGAGCCCTGGCTGGTACACAAAGGATGCATGGGGTCCAGCTCTGCTCCCTGTGGGTTTCTGATAAGCAGCAAACAAATGCTAATTACACAGCATAATTAGTGTGATGCCACATTTATTTTTAATGTGCTGGGGAGACGTTCTTCCTTCCGCTCCACGTGTGTGGGGGGGGAACACGTGGCCCCATGGCTCTATAGGGCCATCCCACAGCGCACCAGCTGTGCTTTCCCCCCACCCTGAGCTGCTTCACCTGGTGCAGAGACCCTGAGCACAGCATCCCTGCCTCAGTGCTGCTCAGTGGGATCCCTGATGCACTGGGAATGAGCAGGAGGGACTCAATGAGGGCAGAGCTCCCACCTGCAGCAGGCAGTGGCTCTGAAAGAAGAGATCCAGAATGATGAGGATCATTCCAAAGTCATTTTGAAGCAAACTCATGGGCTGCCACGGGGGCTGAGCCCTCAGCAGTGCCATTCCTGGGGTGTGTTGGGTGATGGCAGTGCCTCTGTGCTGCAGCAGGGCTGTGCCAAGGATGCTCACAGTTCTGCGCACTGAGTGTAAAGGACAACGCAGTGCTTGTGCACCAAAACCTCCCTGCCTGTCCCGCTGTGCTGGAGGCTCATCCCGTGCTGCTGGTGATGTGCTGTGAGTCTCGTGCCACTCTGGAGCCAGGTCTACATGGGCAGAGCAAGCTGCAGGATGCTGGTTACCATCAGGAGCCCTTGCCACGGCTTCCCTTGCTGTCAGCTGCACAGAGAGCAGAGTGAGATCCCTGCCTCTGCTGCCCCGGTTTCCCTGCAAGGAGCTGCTCCCAAACTGCTGCCCGCCTCCTGCTGCGGAGCACCACGCACAGGGCAGCGCTCAGCTTTCCTCCCACCTCCTCTAGATTTTGCCAAACGATGGCAAAGAGCCTCTCCAGAGGCGCTGGGGTCGCGGCTCCAGGCTGAGCCCCCATCACCGCTCAGCCTCATCCATATTTCATCTGGCTCTCCCAGCACAGCAGTGCAGAGCAGCACACGGTGTGGCACGCTCGGTGCTAATTAATTTAACTGCATGTTATTAAGCGTCTGCCTTCGGCACCGCATCGCAGCGATGCTGGGGGGTGGCTGCAGGCCGGGTGCTGCAGGCAGCTCTGGCAGTGCGTGCATCCCATGGATTGAGGGTGAGGGGGGGAGCACCTCAGGGTGCAGAGCCTCTCTGCTTTCCATGGGTGTTCTGTGATGGAACAGGGCTGGTTTTGCTTTGCACGTCGCTCCGAGGCCGTGCTGTGCCCACTGCGTAGGAAGAAGGGGTGAGAGGTTTCTCTCCCACGTGAGCCAGCAGCGAGCGCCCGGATCAGCGCAGTAAATCCCGGCTGCATCCTGCCCTTAAGAACTCTCCCTCGCCCCCGTCAATATTTCTGCGCCACCTCCCAGCACTGTGGGCCCTGTCCTCACGCAGCCCAAGATCTCCATCTGCTCTAAAAGCCTCCTGGATTTAATGCACTCAGTGTGGGCAGTGCTCTCCTTTATCCAAGCGCTCGCAGTGGTTCCGGGCTCCCACTGTGAGCTGCAGCCCAAAGCTGTGGGGCTGAGCATGAGGGGCACCGGGCTGTGCCACCCCCAAGTGGCTTCCCTGGTCATCGTGCTCATTGCTGTGGCTGGAGGGGGCACAGAGGTGGGCAGCCTTATCTGTGGAGCAGCTGGGCTGCAGGGGATGTGGGTTGGGAGCACAGTGTCTGCACTAAAAGGCCCTAAAACTGCTTTGGTGCAGCGGTGTTGTACCCAGAGCAGTGCTCTGGGGGGTACACAGGGGTAGGGTGGCCGTGGCACATGTAGGTGGCACATGGCTCGGGGACGTCTTGCAGGCAGGCACAGCACAAAGGGCTGCAGGAGCCCAGCAGCTCTTGGACCCCCACGGCCCCATCCCACACCCTGCCCTCCCCATCCATCAGCTCACAATGCGATGACGTGCTGGGACACGGTGCTGGGGTGGAAGCGCAGAGCCAGGAGTGAGGGCTGGGGGCATTCCATGGTGGGCAGCGTGCTCAGGGCCGACAGGAAAGGCAATCTGTTCACCTGGTGAGCTCATCATGCAATGAGTGGGGATGTGCAGCAGCTCCTGCGTGCGGCAGGGGGTTCCTGCGTGTAGCACACAGCACGGCGCAGCCCGGCGTCTTTCTTCACTCTTTTATTGTGTAAAAATAAAGTCAACAATTCATGTCATCTCGGCAATAAAATGGAAAAAAAGCACGAGTATCATCAGTAGAAACAGTGCATTTCAGAGCTGCTGCTGCGGGCTGGAGCGTATCGTAACCCATTCAGAATCCGAAGGAGACAGAGAGGAGGGATGGACAGCTTTGGTTGGCAGAACGGCGGCGATGGAGAGGCGGTCGCTCCCTCTCTGCACTGTATGCTATGAACCCACCGGGTCGCACCGCTCCGTTCTGCGCTTTGCTCCGCAGGGAATGGAAGGGACTCACAGCTGTTCCTAAAGAGAGCACAGTCAGAATGGGCCCCGGGGCACTGGGGGGCATTGGGGGGCATTGGGGGGCACTGGGGGCGATGGCTGTGGCTGTAGTACAAAGCGGACTTTAGAAAAGGAAACCATACAAAATGCATTTGTTTCAAAATACGTTTCTTTCTCTTTTTTTTTTTTTTTTTTTTTTTTTTTTTTTTTCTTCACCTGCAGGTTCTCTGGGTGTTTTTTTTCTGGGGGCGCTTTTTATTTTTTAATAAAAAAACTTTTTTTTTTTTTTTTTTTAATTATCATTATTATTATCGGTAATAAACTTTGATAGTAAGAGAAACAATCTATTGTGTTATCAAAAGCAGAAAGGCTTCAGACTTTTCAGCAGTCGCTAAACTTCCCGGGGGCAGAAAGGC
>NW_024884978.1:147619-147885 GCF_019232065.1 Centrocercus urophasianus
GGGGGGGGACGTACCTGAGTGAGGGGGGGGCAAGGGGCTGGGCCCGCTCCTGCCTGCAGCCCGGGGCTATGGCTGTGGTGCTGGGGAGCGGTGCTGGGGGGGGGACACACAGAGTTTGGCCTTCCTGGGGGAGAAGGAATGGGAAAAGGGATGGAGGGGGCTGCATCCTCAGAGCACAGAGAGAGGCCTGAAGAGGGTGCATGGGGGGGGGTTATGGCGGGTTGTGATCCTCCGCCAGCCCTGGGGAGGCTGCGGGGGGGGGGGGG
>NW_024884978.1:147985-157138 GCF_019232065.1 Centrocercus urophasianus
GGGGGGAGGGGGGGGGGGCCCGGCTCCAAAGGGGGGTTGGGATGGAGGTGAGGGCTTCGTTCTCAGTCAGTTTTGCGCAAAAACAAACAAACAAACAAACAAACAAACAAATCCCAACCAAAATAAATAAATAAATAAGAGGAAAACCCAAATGACTGAAAGAACCCGATGAGGAGGCGGCTCTCGCGTGTCCGTGGCCTTAATTGAGCTGACGGCAGGCCTCGAAAGTCCACTTGGTGGCCCCGCCGTAGATGTCGATGTTGGCCTCTGCCCAGGCGATGACGTTCCCAGCCTGAGCCTTGCTGCTGCAGGTGGCCAACGCGTACACCTCGCCCGGGGACAGCCGCCGGTCCCACACGTTGAAGTGTGCCAGCTCCCCCACGAAGGCCTGCGTGGCGTCGAACCCTCCGCCCAGCGTGTCCTATGGGGTGAGGGGTGGCCGTCAGAGCCCCGTGGTGCCGGCCATGTTCCCGCTCCCCTCGCAGGGATCCTTACCTGCTCCTGGCCCAGCACCAGCACGCCCTGCGGTTTGATGGGGTGGTATGGGGCCAGGTTCTCGCCGCTGCCCGTCTGCGTGCCGTCCTGGTACGCCTCCCAGACGCCGTCCCGCGTGGTCCAGGTGACGCAGATGTGGTGCCATTTGCCGTCGTTGATGACGAAGGGCAGCTTGGCCACCTAACGGGGACGGGAAGGGGTCAGGGAGGTGGGTCCCCATGCCATCCCCCCTATTCCAGCCCTTCCGTGCCCGCACCGTGCCATCAAGGAGGATCCCTCCAGCCCCCCCCGTGCCCACACCTTGTCGTTGATGAGGATCTCCATGGGGTTGTTGCCCCACTCGATGAGCACCAGCTCGTTGGCCTGTCCAGGCACGGCGTAGGAGAATGGGGTGCCCATGCCGGGGGAGGCGCTGGATTTGATCCACATGCAGATGCTGAAGGCGTACATCTCGGGGAGGCTCTTCTTCACCTTGGCATACATGTAGTTGGTGCGCAGAGGGAAGGTGAGCTGGAACCTATCCGGGGGGCGGTTGTCCTTCTGGCCTGTGGGGTGGAGGTGTGCTGGGACCCCAGTGCGTCCACCCGTGGTTGGGGTCCGCACCCCTCCCGGTCCCATTATGTAACGGCAGTGAGCACAAATCCCCCCTGCACGGCCCCGCTCCGGCCGTAATCCCCAGCGCGGAGCATCCCCGGGGGGCGGAGGGCAGCGCTCGGAGCGGACGGGCTCTGCTC
Source organism: Centrocercus urophasianus (assembly GCF_019232065.1). Taxonomy (NCBI): domain Eukaryota; kingdom Metazoa; phylum Chordata; class Aves; order Galliformes; family Phasianidae; genus Centrocercus; species Centrocercus urophasianus. The sequence continues at coordinate 149,215 of NW_024884978.1, forward strand.
GGCATTCCGCCGGCAGCGGGGAGCGGGCGGGGTGGGGTGCGGAGGGGGGGTACCTTTCTCCAGGTCGCTGATGCGCTGATGCAGCGATGTGAGGGTGCTCTCGATCTTGCCCCGCTCCTCGGACTCGTTCTTGGGGTTGTACTTGCCCTCCTCCAGGCTGTTGACCCGGGACAGCACCTCTTTCTCCAGATCGTCGATCTTGTTCTGCAGGATGTCCTTCAGGTTGGTGCTCTGCCCGGAGGAGTTCATCCTGCTGAACTGCTGCGGGGGGCGGACAGAGCGAGGGGGGGCCGTTAACGCCGCGTTCCCCCGCGGGCTCCGCGCTATGCGGGCTCCGGGTGCGGGACGCGGGGTACCTCCAGGTTCTCCAGGCGGGTTTTCAGGGACTGCAGCGTCTGTCCGAGCTGGCTGAGGGTCTCGGCGGCCGGCGCCCGGGACAGATCGCCCATGGTGTTCTTGGAGAAGCCGCCCTGCTTCCTTCCCCCCCCGCCGCCCTTGGACTCGCCGTCCAGCACGCTCTGGCTCTCGCACCTGCCCAGCTTGGCCGTCAGCTCGCGGATGGTGTCCTTCTGGTTCATGATGGTCTCCTTCTGCTGCAGCACCGTTTCCCGTAGCTGCAGCACGGTGCTCTTCAGCTCCTCGGCCGAACCTCCGCCCGGCGCCGTGGCCGCGCACATGTCCCCGTCCAGCGGCACCGAGGTGCAGATGAAGCGCGTCTGCCCGAAGCTCTGCGCGCGGCCGCGCAGCGCCGACAGCACCAGGAGCAGCGTCAGGGACAGGGGCAAGAAGCGGGGCAGGGACAGGGACAGGAATCGGGGCAGGGCAGAGGGAAAGGGAAGGCAGCGGACCAGCGCGGCCATGGCGGGGCCGGGGAACCGGGCTGGGCTGGCGCCGGCTCCGCCGCTCTCCGCCGGGGCCACTGCGGCACGCGGCCGCTCTTATAGCGCCCGGGCGGGGCCGCGAGGCGTGACGTCACGGCGCGTGGAATCCCGGCTGCGAGACGGGGGGTGAAGGGGGGGCTGCCGGTCCCGCGGGGGTGAGCGCGAGTGAGCGTGAGTGAATGTGAGTGTGAGTGAATGTGAGTGTGAGTGAATGTGAGTGTGAGTGAATGTGAGTGTGAGTGAATGTGAGTGTGACTGTGAGTGAGCGGCCGGGGCTGTCGGCGCGTAGGTCCGCCACGGGGCGAGGAGGGGTTTGTAGAAGTGAACGTGAAGCGGGGGAGCAGCCAGAGGGGGCTTTTGTGGGTGTGCGTTGCGGGGCCGCGCAGTAGCGCTGCTCTCCCGGGCTGCCCCGTGGTCGTGGCTATCGCGTGTCCCACGCAGCCCCGCGGCCGCCGGAGCTCCGCTTCCCCGCGTCGCCGCCGGAGGGGCCCCGAGGTTTGCCCGCAGCCGGGGGGTTGCGACGCGGAGCTGAGCCCCTCTCCGCCCCACTCGCGGTGCTGCCCGTCTCAACGCCGGGAGGGCGGCGGGGATTCGGCGCTGCGTGACCGCGCTGCGCACGGTGCCGCTCCCCGCGCCGTTCCCCAGCGCCGTCCGTCGGCTTTTTGCGGGGCTGTGCGGCGCTGCGAGGCGCCTAGGGAGCGGTTTCCGATCGCACCGTTCGTGAATTCGGTCCTTTCCGCTCGGTTCAGTTCCTGCCCCGCCAAATCTGCACTGCAGCAGCCCATATGGCTGGAGTATTTACATAATGCCAAGTTATCCTGTGAAATGTGAAGCAATTAATTTTGATTAGTGAAGTGGGTCAGGAAAAGACAAGGTCCTTCAGGCCGCGGAGCTGCAAAGGACGAAGAGCTGCTGCTGCTGGGCACTTCCCTTCCCCCCCCCGCGCCCCCCCAGGACAAGCCCTCCCCCCCGGTTGGCACGTCGCTCCTGACTCACCCCGTTGCCTTTTTATCACGTGCTCACCTGCCCCCGAGTTCTGTGACACAGAATGCTTCCTGCTGGCAGCACCGGGACACGAGTGGCTGTGGAGCCCGGGATGGTGCCGGCGCTCAAAGGTTCTGCTGTGCTCCGGAGTGCTGTCACTGCTCAGTGCTACCAGAGCCACCAAAACGCTCAGTGACCTCGGGGTCTCAGGGGCTGCTCACCCAGATCCTTCCCAGAGCTGCTTCCAGCGCTGTTCCTGCCTTCAGCTTGGAGCTGTGGAGCTCAGGAAGAGCGCAGCCCCAGGGCTGTGTGCTTTGCTTTAGGAAATTCAGGGGGGAAAAAATATATATACATATACATATACATATACATATATATATATGTATTTCCTTCTGGGTTCCTCACTTCTGGCTTTATTGCAGTGGTTACTTCTCCTCTTCTCTGCTCTTTGTGCTGTGTGGTGTTTGGATGCAGCCAGACTGGAACAGAGGGGTGGGAGTGAGGGGAGGGCACAGGGATGCTGGGCAGGGGTGGACACTGGGCACGGCAGGCCTCTCTCTTCCTCTGCTGGTTAATGCCTTTCCCTTGGATAAAGGGATGCTGTGGAAAAGGCTGAAAGGAATGCAGGTCCGATTCTTCCACCACAGGCGGCAATGCAAAGTGAAAACAATGTTACTGCAGGCAATACAGTTCCACCGTGTAAAACGGCTCTGGGAGGCGGCGGAATCGGTGCCCACTTCTGTTAACATCTGCGTGGTATTGACAAAGCTGTTCGTGTCACCGAACCAATTTAACCAGGGAGCTTTTGTCATCCACAGTACATTATGCTGAGAGGAGACCAAGGTGACAGGTGCAGTAAAATAAACACTCTGATACTATGGTGATGGAGACCGTATAAATACCTGGATAGGAAAAAACAACAGAGCTGCTCTCCCACAGATACGCTCAGTAACCCCCCGAGCCTCCTCGTGTGAAGAAAGAACGAGAAAATATGACAGAGAATTCAGCTTTCCCAGAACCACTGAATCATGCAGTGAGATCCGTTATTGCTTTTGCAGATTTAGGAGCCGGATAGATATAATGGAATAATGGAGCCCCTATTATTTTTAACTCTTCTCTCGCCTCTCCCCAAGCGTTCTCTGTGGCTGATTTATCGTTCCGTAGATGGAAAGAGCTGAGCGCAGCGATCCGGGAACCTTGGAGGTGGTGTGGTGCTGAGCAGGAGCCAGCAAGAACATTTGTGTCTGTGATTCGGAGGATTTTGGACAGCCTGGGGTGCCCCCCTTGGGGCCAGCAGTCCCTTGGGCCAGCATTCGGTGCAGAGCTGCTGCTCAGAGGTGTTCAGCCCCGGCCCTCCTTTGCTACAGATGCGCAAAAGGGCATTTGGGGAGTGGATGTCTGTGATCCCAAGGGCCGGATGCAGAGCAGGGAGTGGAAGCTCTCTCTCCTGTTTGTGGAAGCGGCTGCACACAAACCATCCTCCTGGGGGGGAATGCTGATTCCGCAGCTAAGTCTCCTCTGTGCAATGTGATCCATTATGAGAATGGCTTTGCTACGAGATGGGCAAAGCGAGAAGCTCAGCTTCCAGCGTTGGTGCCTCTGGAGGATGGCAGAGCCAGCATCCCCAGGGCTCACTGCTGCAGCCCCACTCGCCGTGCACACGGATGTGGCATGAGGACGGGTGCTGGGAAGACAGCAGTGACAGCACCCAGGTCTGTGTGGTGCCACGTGTGGGGTGAGCTGGGTGCTGCTGGAGCCCCGTGCCCTGTGCAGCACAGAGAGGGCCGGGAGGTGAGCGCACACCGCCCTGCTGAAGGCTGCAGAGCTGTGCATATGCAGAATATGTATTTTTAATGCCTTCAAAAATTTACAGATCTCATTAGGGCAGCCTGAGCGGGGTGTGCAGTTAGTGCAAATGCACCGCCTGGAAGATGGAGTATTCCCTCCTGTAACAGACCAACACTTTGGACCGGAGTTCTGAAATCTGCTGCATTTTGCTGCAGTCTTTCTTTGCAGATCTCTCCCTCTCCATTTCTCTCTGTCTCTCTCACACACATTCTGCCTCTCCTCCTTTTTCCTTCGCTCTCTTTCATTGCTCCCATCTCAGAAGTCAGTTTCTTCCTGAAACGCCTGACATTTACATCCAGAGAGAACGAGGAGTGTGCTCTTTGTGCCGGCACATCAGCGATGCTATAGGGGCACAGGTCCCTTCATTACAAATAATTAATTTAACCATACATTGCATAACATCCTAAAAAGCTTTCTAGGGCAATCTCATGCTAGCTGGATGCACAGCTCCTATCAATATTACATTACATTTGGGTACAACCGTTATGAAGTTTCATTAAAAATTTAATTTGTGGTTTAAAACTGCAGCGTTCCCTACAAAGTGTGGCAGAGAAACCATTCTGGCTGCTCAAGGTCTGCTCCTGCATCAGCCAGGACTGCAGGAGAGCTGCAGCAGGGGCAGGGGCTCGGGGTGGTGCTCCCTGTGCTGGCACACGCACCAAGAATCGTTTCACCATCAGCAGAGCTGTCTTACAGCAGGATCTTTGAGCTGGGAGGGGGAGTGGGACCCGCCGTCATGTTTTGTTAATGGAGTTCTGTTGTGAATCTTCAGCAGAAGCTTTGAATGGAGGGCAGGTCTGAAGCATCCCACATCCGCCTCTCCGTTTCGGAATTGATTTGTATGGTAACTTCTGTCCCTCTCTGCACGCACCAGAAGGACCAGTGGCTTTTCCTTTGGAATGGTCCCTCTGCTCATTTCTCTCTGGGATTTCCCATGGAAGGAGGCAGACGGCTGATGGACGGCTGTGCATGGAGCTCCCAGCCCCGTGGTCCTGCCCTCCTCCCCACTCCGTCCTCCCTGCACTGAGCCAGGCACAAACCTTGGCTCCATTTATTAGAACAAACAGCACCGGTGGTTTTTTTTCCCTGCTCGACAAAGGAAGGGAAATTTCTAACAGGCGTGGGGCATTTCGGCAGCCTCTCAGTCCTGGTGTGTGCTCGAGGTCTCTGCACAAGATCGCTTCCCTCTGCTGCAGAGAGGATAATAATGGGGAGTGGGTTCCTAAATCCCTTAAGCTTCTTTGATAGCTTCAATATTTATCCATAATCCTGCTGGCGCTCCATACAGAAACAGCCAAGGCCTGATCCCACCTTGTAGCATTCTCTTTCCCCAAGAGGAAAGCACGGCGGGACAGGAGGGAAACATCAAAAGCCACAGACACTGTTGTGCCCTGGTTTCTTCCTGCAATTACTTATTATTTTGCAGTCTCTTGCTCTCCTTCTCCCACGCTCTGTGCTCTGTTATGGTAATGTCTGTGGAGGCTGGGCATGCCTCCGTGCCTGGAGGGAGGATGGACAGATGGCAAGACGGGCTCCGAGGGGGTTCCGAGCACGTATGGGGTTGGGGACAGCTTGTGGGTGTCTGCAGGTCTGTGCACACAGGTGTCCTGTGAGCCCTGTGAGCTCTGCCTGCATGCAGGGAGGAGCTGACAGAGAGCTCTGTTGGTGCTGGAGGAGCAGCTGCTGCCTGTGCCACAGCCACTCTGTGCTGCTGCTGGTGATACATCTGGATTAAAATGCAACAGGGCTTTAAAGGCGGGATAGGTAAAAATGCCATAATGCAGTAGGAAGTCATTGCATTTGCCCGCTTGGGGCATGGCCCTTCTCTAAAGCATAGCTTTTAGTAGGGAAGTGGAGCTCTTGTGACATTGAAGATTCTCTGCTGGCAAGGATACCATTAGGGCTGGGTATGTTATTGATTCCTCTTCCAAGATATAAGGCTTAAGAAGCTGCAGACAGTGGGCATAACTGGCATGACCCAGGAGCTGCTGCCAAGCTGTAAGCAGAGCTGGAGCATCCGGCTATGAGCAGAGCTATGAGCAGAGCTATGAGCAGAGCTGGTGCTTTCCATGCTGACACTGCAGTGAGAGGCAGGAACCCAGCGGGGCCACAGCCGGCCCTGGGGTGGGCAGTGGGAACAGTGGGAGATCTTCAGGAGCTGAAGGTCTGCAGACCTCTGGGCTCCTCAGCAGCCGGGGGCTGCGCAGTTCTGCTGGTGTTTCTCACAGCGCTTTGCACTTTGCTTCGAGAATTGGATGCCATCCAAACTTGAGAACATCAGCACTGCCCTGCTTTGACTCAAGCACAGTAACAGTGCTGCCAGTACGTGGTCTGTGGGCCCGATTGCCTTTTGCTGTTATTTCAGAGGGCTTTTCTGTGTGGCACATGCAAAATAAGTGACACTGCAAACGTAGGCTACACTAGCTGCACTGCATTGCTTCCAAGGACAGAAACTCATCAGGCACTGGCATGGTCCTTGGAAGCAGAGTGAGCTTCTCATGCTTGCCACATCCTGACTGCTCAATCAGCAGTTTAATGGGAAGTCATTAGTGTACTATAAATTCATACATCAGATTTATGTAGTGCTTATTTTACCATGTAGAGACGCCTTTGCTTTCCAGCTGTATGGATGTTCCCCTGTGTAAATGAGAAGATCATGTATATATTCATCCTGCTTCCATTAATTATAATAAATCTAGTCACATTATTTCTTAGAAGCCTGCTGGAATCTCAGCAGTAACACAGCAGCCATCAAACCCACCCAAACCTGGAAAATCAGTGCTGAGCATTGTGTCACTCTGGATTGGGAACTTGAATTTGAAATACCCTGGGCATAAGGAAAAGGTTTCAAATGGTTTATTTTGAGGGAATGGTGGAAAAAGAACTATAGAATCGTGCTCCTTCCATGGATCAATATATTTCTCAGGAGCAGGAAGAGATTTTTTGTTTTTTTTTTTGCCAAGGGTAAGGACATTAGTGGGGAACACTACGTGGTCAGCCTGGGCTGCATGCTCCATTCAGAGCTGTTTGGTTGGATCCAGGTCTCTTGGCTGTTGCCTCCTCTTCGCTCAGCATAAAACCAAACCTTTGTGGTTCTGACTGAAGCAATCTGTGTGTTGTTGTGCTGAGTATTTCCCAAGGCTGCTCCGATTGCCAAAGGCAGAGAAGAAGGCAGAGTACGAGAACTTCCCAGCAACATCCTGTGAAATGCTGAATTACTTCTAATTAAGCAGTTCCGTTCCGGTTAAAGAGAATGTCAAGTCAGGTCTGTGCTCTGGGGATAGGTGCGCTTGCAGAAAGGTGTATCAGCAAATGGATGTTTGGTTGGTGTGCTTCAGCAGCTCAGAAGGAGCCAGCAGAACTCACGGCTTCTATTTCTGGTGCACCGGGGTTGTTCTGTCGCTGAGTCAGAGCTGATAGGATCTATAGCAGCTACCGAGTGGTGAAGGAAACGTTTCTGCTCTTAAGAATGAGAAAACCAGTGAGTGTCTGCTGAGGTTACATCTATCATGTGTTTTTAAACACACGTAGCCCGATAACCCAGCAAATTACCCACCCTGCGAGGAGACAAAGAGAGATAATGATAACAAATGAGCTCACATTTATGTAACGCCTTTCACGGAGACGGATAGTGAAGTGCTTTGAGGACTCTATTAACGCATCCTACAAGCTATCTAATCTATTGTATCCCCACATGTATTGAGCGCAGCTTCTCTCAGGCTTTATGAGAAAAACATCTCCATTAAGCAACCAGTTTTTGTTGGTCTGCAGAGCGGTCATTTCAGTCTTCGCAGGGGGAGCAGGAATGCAGAAATCTTTACGTTTGGCAGTGACCCGAAGCCACCTTTGGGCTGAAATGCAGCTGTTTCTTCACAGTCCAAATTACTTCTACCTTCTTTGCTACCTCTGATCCAAGAATGTGAAACGCACACATTAACTAAACTCTTCTGCTGCTCATTCACCAATAAATGCCCTTCTGTAATTCAGTGGTGGCAAAGAGAAAAAACGGAATCCGCAGTTTTTCTGCTTCTTGTCACTACCTCACCTCTTCTCTCTCTCCCCTTTTCTCAGTGAAATATTTCCCCTGATGACAAACTGTTGCTTCCACTGAAAGGGCAAGGGGAGAATTTTGACCTAGTATTTATTTTGCCCTTTTCAATGGGAGAAGGGAAAGGAAGGGAAGGGAAGGGAAGGGAAGGGAAGGGAAGGGA
>NW_024884978.1:157238-373260 GCF_019232065.1 Centrocercus urophasianus
AGGGAAGGGAAGGGAAGGGAAGGGAAGGGAAGGGAAGGGAAGGGAAGGGAAGGGAAGGGAAGGGAAGGGAAGGGAAGGGAAGGGAAGGGAAGGGAAGGGAAGGGAGGGGAGGAGAGGAGGCCAAGGGAGGGAAGAGGAAGAGGAAGAGGAAGAGGAAGAGGAATCCATCATGCTCCTGATCGGGTCCTCCTGACGGACACAACTCTACACAGAGCACCTGGCAGGCTTAGCACCTGCACAGCGTGTGTTTCCCTACCTGTGTGCATGTGTACCTATGGAGAAGCAAGTGAGGAAGAGGATGCTGTGCTGGGAACACATCTTCCAGTTCTCTTCCACTCAGAGGGACGTCACTGGGATTCTTTTATAAGATGGAGAGTCAATCTCATGAATCACTTCTTGCTGTGTATTGGACTTGGCACAGAAGCACCCCCTTCCCACCTCCTCCTGGTGCCATCCTCCCTGGGCTCCACTTCCCGCTCCCACCCTCCAGTCTCCGACTCACATTTGCTGCAGGGAGATGAGTGGGGAAGTCTGTGTGCATGCATAAATAATAGAAACGATATCAGGCTTAGTTAAAAATAGATATTCTTCCTAATAAATATTTTACCTACCGTCTTTAGGATATAAAGCTTCCCCAACTGAAGTGTTAAAACAAACCTTGTTGTTAGCCCTAAATGCAGAAGGCAGCCCTGGCAAAGCTGTACAAGCAGCGTCTGGCTGTGAGCCCGCGCATGGGGAAGGTGTGCTCGCATGCATGGGCACACAGACGTGCATTTGCTATGGAAGCCTTCAAAAGAGCAGCCCTCTGGCTGAGCACGTGGACTTTGAACCTGATGTCGACTCATTTGGTGACCTGCGAACGCGACTGATGAAAATGCAAGATGAAATCTCTCGATGTTTATGAATCACTTTCTTCTTTCCGTACTTTTCTTCCTTCCCACGAAAGAGTGGAATTAGAAGCAGCTGGCTGAATGGGGCTGAACAATGGGCGCCGACAGGGACCGAGATAGGAGACTTTTTCATTAAAAAGAATGGCAGGTGGAAAAATTTCTCAAAGTGTGTTTTTAGAAGATAATCCTTCTGCATTTTGGTCTTCAGGACATCAGTGAACGTGGCTGGCTTGACATAGAGTTTCTATTCCCTAGATTGCCTAAGAACAAGAGCTTTACAGTGCTGCCCTAATCAAGAACAGATTTGTTAAACCTGGGTTCAGCTTTGTAAAAGATAAAAGCAGGGCTGAAACACAGTGGTTTGAGATGTGATGAGAGCCTAGAATGATGCCTTGAAAGTGGGGTTCTGCCTGTAAGCATGAGCGTGTGTTTTAGTAGACTGCAAACCCAGCAAGGTAATACGTGAGTGCCTAAAAGAGAGAGGAACAACGGGGTGAGGGGTTCAGGCATCAGATCAGAAAAGAAATGCTAAGGGGGTGGGGATTGTTTTGTCTGAGGAAGATGTAAAAAAGGAGAAGAATATTCAAAAAACATTTTTCATATATGTAAGAGAGGGTGAAAGAGGATAAACTGTTCTTTCTGCCTGCTGAGGTAGGAATGGAGCACCTGCTTTAATTTTAAGATGGAAATTAGCTGTCAAGAGCGTGCTGCCTGGAGAAGGCAAGCAGTCTGTCATTAGAGGACTTAAGAGCCTGTGATACTGTAGAAATATTTATTTTTAAGGTTTAGTTACTAAATCAGAACATTAGGAAAGCCCACACATAGCCCAGCAGAAGCATGTATGTAGCCTAGATGGTGTACTCTAGTGGCATGGGGCTTGCTGTGGTCTATCAAAATTGAATAATATTTTGCCTGAATAAAAGCTGCAGAGTTTTTTTCCACAATGAGAGAATCCTGATACTGAACTGTGGTGTGAGATGAAAAGAACTTCAGGGAAAGGCTTCATTTCTAACAACTACTTTTATGGAGATATAAATGGAAGATAATTTATGTCTCCTTTTGGTCTTTGCCCCATGAAGACTGAAATAAGGCGAGTAGCTCTGACTAAAGCATATAGCTGCAAATGACCAAAGAGAGCCCATGACCACCGTCCTGAAGATTTGTGCTATCTGAGAGCAGATGCCATGGGGCCAACTGCTTGGCAGTGCTGTTCTTGAATAAATCAACTCATCCCAATATCTATCAAAGCTAGGAACTTAAATGGAGACTGATTCCCTGCTGACCCACAGCATGTGTCCTTTAGAAAAGGATGTTGATGAGGCTTATTCAGTGATCTAATAAAGCGCAGATATAATTTTTTTCATTTGATATTTACGATCTCTGCAAATTTTGCAAATTCCCTGTCACTAAAACTAAATGTTATGCCCTTTTCATCACTCATTTAAAAAAAAAAAAAAAAAAAAAAAAAAAAGTGTTTAGCATGGAGATTGTCACTCCACACGGATTTGGGCACTATTAGCAGAACAGCGTCCTCTTGGAGGAGGTTGGGGTGTTGGTGCCTGGATCAGGAGCTCACATGTGGGCTGGGCTGGGGGCTCCCAGGTCTGAGTGGAAATGGGAAGTATGGCACTGACATGCCATGGGCATGCAGGCAGCAATGTTCCAGCCCACTGCTGCATGTGCAGGCTGTCTTGTGGTTGCAGGCATTTCTAGTGTTTCACCATCTGTGGAGCTACAGAAGGCTCGCAGGGAGCCTGCCAGGTCCCTGTTTTCCAGCAGGGTACCTCTGGTGCTCCCCAGCTCTTATGCAGTGCCCCAGTGGTGAAACCTAAGTGTCAGAGGTAGCTAAGGCTCCATCCTGAATCTCTGCACAGAGCCTGGAGGAATGTTTGTTGTGCAGGGCATACAGCTGTTCCTTTGGGAGCAGGGCAGTGTTTTGGGAGAGGCCCTGAAAAAAAGGGGTAGAGAGCAGGGGACACAGAGCTTTCCCAGCACAGGCCGGGGGATCAGGGAAAACACCTGACTTGGGTCTTAAGCAGCCACTGCTTGCGAGCTTTGCTGATGTGAACAGAGGGACAGCTGTGCCCTTCAGAGGTATTTGCACTCCTGCACGCTCTGGCAGGATGGGCACACGCTCCTAATGCTGTCGGCAGCCAGGATTAGCAGCAGCACGGCCGTGAGGTCCATCTGCACTGCGTACGGCTGCTGCAGTCGCTGCTCCCATTTTGATCACCGCCATCAGTGTCCAGATCTCACTGAGGTGAGCAGGGCTGCTGCTGTTCCTTCTGACAGACCTGGGGATCTGTGATGGGGGCTTTTGCATGTCGAGTGTCTGTGAATGTAAACACGCTGAAAGCGTTAATGGAAGTTGATATAAATCAGGTTATGCGTGTTTTTTTGGATCGATACCTCAAGACACTGTTTACAGCTTTAGAACACCGACGAACTGCTTTCAGGGTAGGGCTCGGGCCTACAGCGGGGGGGAGGGGAGCCTCAGCCGTCACCATGGCAACCTTGGTCGACCCGGCACGGCGCCGTTTGTCCCACGCGGCGCTCCGTAGCGCAGTGCATTGTGGGCCGGGGAAGATGGCCGCCTCCTGGCCGCGCTGCTGAGAAGAGTCGCGCTGCCGGCGCCGCGGGTCGCTTCTGTCCTCCACTCCCCGCCGCTCGCTCCTGTCTCGCCTCTCACTGATCCGCTCGCGGCTCGCCGGAGCGTGAGGGAGAGCGGAGCCGCCATGGGCCGGACGTGGCTCCCGCCGCAGCGAGCGCGGAGCCCGCGGGGCTAAAGGCGCGAGGAGAGGCCCGGGCCCCGCCGGCAGCTCGGCGCTCCGCGGGGCCGCCCTCTGCCCTTGGCCGTCCTCAGCCCGCTCCGCCGTCCTCCGCCCGCCGTGACCCCGCCGCGAGCTGGGCCGGGGGCTGCCGCTCCCTCCGTGCCCGGAGCTCTCGTCTCGATGGAGTCTGAGCTGCTGCAGTCGCCCCTCCTGGGGCTGGGGGAGGAGGATGAGTCGGACCTGACGGACTGGAACCTGCCCCTGGCCTTCATGAAGAAGAGGCACTGCGAGAAGATCGAGGGCTCCAAGTCCTTGGCGCAGAGCTGGAGGATGAAGGACAGGGTAATGGCCGAGGGTGGGAGGGGGTGGGCAGGGAGGGAGGAGGGCTGTCCGTCCCCCAGTGGGGCTGTGGGCAATCCCCTGACCGGGTAACTCGTTTGTGAGCCCTGCGCGTGGTGTTGGGGCTGCAGACAGGCCGGAGACGCACAGAGAGCTTCCTTGGGTTCCATCTGACTCAGGGGATGCTATGATAAATGTGTATCTGGGTTCACAGCAACACGCTGACTGAGTATCTCCCTCGTTTGAGCTCTTTAAGTGTAATTTGATGTTGTTCAGTGCAGGCAGTAAGATTATTGAGGGCTCACAGGGCGCTGTGGATCAGCAGGTAATGCACAGCACGAGGTGCAGTGAACGCAGTCATTACACTTGTTTCGTGGTGAAGGTGCAGGAAGTGTTGTGGTTTTGAAGTTTGCCAGCAGCATGTTATGTGCAATGTAAAATTAAGGTATTCTCTGTGTGTGCGAGAGACAGCAAACAGCTTATGTGAACCTGGAGACAGAAGTAGTTATTAGATGAAGTGCTTGCTGTGTTGTAGAACGGTAGTTCTCTTCTGCTAGAATTTATGTCATGTGGCACCAATGAAGCTAAGGGCCTCTGACAGTTCCTCTTTATGATGTCAACCCAGAGCAGTGTCTGTGTCCCAACTTAGCTTAAGTTAAAAACAAACACCACAGAAACATAAAGGATAATCAGCTGCAGTCCTTCAATTCATGGAATCTGCTTTGGGTCAGAAGATTCCCAGGGTCTCACGGTTGTGATGTCCATATGTTTGTGTGTATGGGTGTATATGATTTTGTGTGTGTGTGACCAAATATGTTTCCACTTCCTTTAGTAATTCTCTGACCTTAACTTGGGATCTCTGGTGAAACTCCTTCCTGTGATTTTTTTTCCAGAGATATTAGAATGAGGATGCTGTACATTAGTTTTCTAGAGAAACATTCACCTAAACAGTTCTCTGGAGTGTTGGGGAAGCACTGGCAGAGCCAGAATCATCTAAGTGCTTATGTACTGAAAATCTGACTTGGTAAATCATTAATGGACTGTATTAATTTTTGTTTAGAGTCTGATTTAGATGAGCCACATAACACAGTTTTGTAGGTATGTCTCCTTTGAAGGGTTTTGGCGTGGAAGTGGTTTGCTCTACTAGAATGTGGAGGTGGGATGAGCTTGCTTGTCTATTTTAGTGATCCTTCTGCCTTCCTGTGGAACTTCCTGTTCACTTATTTGATGATGTGCAGAGCTGTTTCTAAATTGGGGATAACACTGGCTTGCTAATCAATAGGTTACAGCATGAATATGAGAGGTAGAAGTAATCAGTTGCATTTGTTGCAGTGCTTTTCATGTGGCTGCTAAAGACAAAGGGGATCATCTCAGTGAAGAGCAGAGCAGTGGTTACAGCACTGCCTGCCTGTGGGGTTGCAGTTTCTTTTTCTGAGTACTCTGTGATGTGAGTGGTGCGTGTCTCACTAAGCTCAGCAAAGTCAGACCCGGAGTGAATTCGTCCTTACAGAGAATGAGTCTAATCTTTGTGAAATAAGGAAGTAGAAGCACGTCAGAATGTTTCTGATTATTCCTTCTGTTTTCGCCGTGAGCTTGAAACAACTTTTCTTGATATCAGAAGTGCTGATTGTATGTCACTGTGTATTAGGACAGCTTTATTTGGTATCGTTTGGGCAAGTTTGCCATTATGTGCAATTACTTCTTGCTGAAGAACACTGCTTTCTTCCCTTCCTCCTGAATTCACATAACTCTTGGGTCTTGTTCTCTGGCTTTATAAAGAATTCCTCTCACCGTGTCACAGCTGACTTCAGAAAGTTGCTTCTTCCTTTTTTCTTTGTGTAGAGCATTACAGCACAGTGAGGAAAAGTCAGTGTTGTAGCCTTGAGTCAGCATTGGAGGCCTCTGTCACCTGTCTACAGCAGCTAATCAAATTAAAACCAACACGTAGCTGCCTCCATCTGATTGCTGCTGTGTCGCTCTCCCCTGGTTTGTTGCTTCCCTTTCTGGTCCTCCATATCTTCTTTGCATCTGATTCACCTCCAATGTGTTTTCTCTATCCCAGATGCTACTGGAAGACTTGGAGAGGGCTGGAGGGGATGTACCTGTTATCTCTTGATGTAATTTGAGAGTATGGAATGCATTCTGTTATTCTGAATTTGATCGGTTCAGCTGTCAAAGCACAGAATGAGCCCATATTTAAAGTAGGAAGGTTGGTTAACCGAAAAAATCCCATATTTGTAGAGTTGCAGGTAAATCTGTGGCATTTTTTCCCCATGAATCATGGAGAAACCACAGGCAGAAGCTGGTTCTGCCCCTATTTGTCATCTTGAGCTATGCTATGTTGTGATCCTAACTTACTACAGCTATAGGAAATGATTCCACTAAGATTTCAGAATGGAATTACTTTTTTTTTTTTTCATCTTCTTCCATTTCTCTAAAAACCCCAGAGTTTATAGGAACTCGAAGGTTCTTTAGAAGGCAGGAATCTAATAAGAGGGAAGAATCAAATAAGCAAGGTAATCAGTAGTAAATCTAGACAAAATAACGGCACATTCTCTCACCCCCTTTTCATCCTTTAGGACTGCTCTGAAGACATTTAATCTTCTGTCTCCTGCTTCTCTGGACTACAGATGCCATCAAAGTGACACTGCTTTGATCTATTATTTATTTAAAGAATATTTTGAACACAAGAGGGTTAGAAGTATGCTTTGTATATTGAATTAAATCTCTCAGCCTCAGAAGCAGTCGAGTCATGAAAGTTGATTAAAATAAAAAGGTTTCAAATACGCTGGGTTTTACTGACAAGTTGCTACTAAATTCAGGATATTTAAATTAAGCTGTGCTGTACTTATATTGATTTCTAAAATAAGTGGAGAGCGAGAAAGCTGGTTGTAATAGTTTCACTTTAGCGTTTTGTTCCTGCTGCCTGGTAACTTGCTGAGTGAGAATTAAATCCTGTTTTTATGAGAAGAGAAATACACAATTAGGTTTCTATGGAAATGCAGATGAAGGCAGTGCTGCATACAAACGCACTTAATCCAGACAAGGAGCATTTACCTGCCCGCGTGGCAGATTTTCTTGTGGCAAAGGAAAACAGTGAAGGGTGGCTGCACTGCAAGCTCGTGCCTGTTATTATTATTACAGCTCTTGCCTGTTATTCTGCCTTGAGCTCGCTGCTTTGGGTTGCACCGGGAGGCATTCGGCCACTGAGGCTGCAGCAGCAGTGAGCAGGGTCTTGTTAGCTAGGAGCTCGTGTGTGGGCTGCAGCCTCCCCTTCATCGTGGCTTCTTGCATCTTAAGCGTTTGTCTTGTGTTTTCTTTTGCATTTTCACACACTGTCAACTGCATTTGTGCTTTAGGAACTCCTAACCCAGTAAGTTAGCCCAGGATCTAAACCAAATGCAGTGCGGTTCCTGTTCTTCTCCTGCACGAGGGTGAACTGGTTGGCTGGTTTGGAGCACTTCACTTGGGTGCTGTGAGGTCGCCCTGGGAGCAGTGGCGGTGCTGTGTCCCTCCTCAGGCTGTGGCTGAAAACCACTTCAGGTCAGTGGTAACAGAAGTGATTGTTGCTGTGCTTTAGGGGTGTGAATTGAGTGGTAGCGTGGGGCACTGCTTGTGGATGGATGTCTTTCAAAATAAAGACCAAAACAAAGCAATTCAGCTTCTCTCCATTCGAACCCCCTGCTGCAAGTAATGAGCACTGCCATCCCACTTATAAGTCTGCATCTCCTCTTACCTAGAACAGAGGTCATTCTGGGTTAAGATGGCTTGTATTGATCGAACAGAGCTGGGAAGCTTGTGCTGTATCTACCACTGCCTACAAATGTTCTTATCTCTAAGCAGAGAGAGCAGATTTCAACAGCTCTGAACAGTGTGGCTGGTCGTATTTTGAATGAAAAAGCTCTTGCCGTTATACAACAGCAACAAACACTGAAATCTTTAGCTCAGTCAATCTCCTATCCCATTGATTTTGCTGGTAGGAAGATGTATCTGTAAGGTGGAGGTAATAATTCACTCCTATCAGTTACAGTTGTGTTCCTGGCAAGCTTAGATTAAAATCTGAAGGTGCTCTGCCACATCTGAGCATCACACTGAGATGTTTTTTTCTTCCGTAATTTTGGATAGGAGGTTTTGAGATAAAGCTCTGTGTCAGCAAATCTAACCTGTGGAATTTCTGAGACTACAGAGTAAAAATATACTTCTTTATTCACCTGGATTTAATCATTTCATTTCCTTTTTCCCTAGGTTTCCAAGACCAGGGGACTGTATGAGGAAATTTCTCCTGTCTGTTAGGAGTTGGGAAGCAAGCCCTTTTTTTTTTTTTTTCCTGTAAGCTTTGGCTTAAGTCCATGTTTAAAGATTGTAATAAGCAGTGCGTATATAAAGCTCCACAAAGCCATGCATTTGCTATTTCTACTTCCTCTAGCTAGGTGGAGAAGAAAATAATTATTGCAAATCTAAAATTTTAATGGCTTAATACACAGAAATGTCCAGGAGTCTCGTTCCCTTAAATAGCTCCCGGAGAGTGCTTCGTTGTAATTATATTTGCAGTATGAGTAATAAGTGATAGAAATGCAGTGTAATGAAAGGAGCTGACAATGGTATTGCTAGCAAAGATAATTTTAGAGTGGGGAGAGACTTCACCATTAATGTGAAATGACAGAAAATTACCTTTTTGCTCCATTCAACAAAAGTGCAATGAGAGGATGAGTCCTGTATGCAGCACTTAATTTTCTTCCTTGGGTGCAGTGGTGGCCAATCACCCCCACTTTCAGAAGCCCTTTGCTGATGCTTGGCTGGTTCTTGATTTGACGAAAGGCTCTGCTTTTGTGCAGCTGCAGGAATTCAAGGACAGCTCACTTCCTTGGGGCTCTGTCCTTGTTTGCCTCGTGGCTCGTGAAGATTTTATGGGGAGGTTTTAGGGTTGCCTTGTTTTTCCTCTGACGCGTTGTTTTAATTGGCTGCTGCTGTGCTGGTCTGCCATGCAGGTCTACCTTGAATGTTTCTGAAGGTAACAGTGCAGTAAGGCCACTGGTAACAGAGAGATGATTGATTGCTCCTTGTAGCTTTGAGACGTGTTTCCAAGTAATCTCAGCACCCAGGGCCCTTCTGGGAATGCAGCCTGACTCGGCCCTAGCAGTTTGGGCGTGGGTTCTCCCAGTGCAGCTGTGCCTCCTGGAAGCTGAGTGCTTCTTTGACCTCTCCATGCTTTCTTTCACTGCTTAACAAAGGGAAATGAATGCTTAAGACTGTTCTGTTTCCTTGCATGTCTGTTGCCCTTGCATAATGACTCTGAGGCTGCTTTGCATCATTTCTTACCCCTTCTCTAGAAGGAAGAATTTGAGATTCTTCAGCCAGAACACATTCGGTAATCCTTTCACACTCATCCTGGAAAGCTGGGCTCTTTAGGAAGTTGCTGTGTGCTGATATTTCTCAGGTATTCTGCCTTTCATCCCTACCCTGCTATGGCCGTGACTCAGCCCACCTCACATTAACACTGGGAGCAGTTCTGTTGTGCACAGTGCCGCTCATCTCTGACAGCACCTTCAGGGGCTGAGGCTGCTGGGCCAGGGGATGCCAATGGCTGCTGTTCCCCATCAGGGTGAAGTGCACACTGCTCTCAGCACACGAAGACAGCATGTTGATAACCTTGGGTGCCGTCTCACAGCAGCACTTAACCTGCAGCTGTAAGGATTTGTGCTTTTGGTTTTTCTCTGCATTCTGCTGTTTCTATCCTTTATACTAAATATCTTTTTTGTTTTTTTTTTTGGTGGTGGATTTATTCTTGAAATGTAGAGAACTTCCACCGTGGTTTAATGACAGAGGAGAATATCCTGATAGTTCCTGTGTTACAAAGCTGTTAATACAGTGCAGAGTTTCTGGTAGTATGTTCTAAAATAGTTCAGAAATGCAAAAAGCATTATTCAAAGCATTGGCTTCGGTCTTTCTTTTGATTTGCAACGATTCCACGTCACGGATATTGAATGAGAGTCAGAGAGGAGCATGGGCCAGTTGTAATTCTTGCTAAAGATGTGCTCTTTATTAGCAGAACAAACAGTCATGAAATATAATACTTTATGGCTGTTGTGGGGAGGTAGACAGAGGGGAAATAACCCCATTTGTCTTTGGGATCAGTTAGACTTAACTTTTACTGGCTCGCTGTCTGTTCTCAAGGAGAAATGCTTATTTAAAATACAGAACTTGGGAATATGAGGTAAATAGTGGCTCGTTCAGCGTAAGTCACAGGTCAGACATGGCTAGTAAAATATTGAAAAACAAGTATTAGGCCCTAAACGGGAAACAATAAATGAGAAAGCTGATTGCTGGGCAGGATGTGTCCTCCTGAGGGAGCAGCCTGTGTGCTCTGGGTCCCACTGCTTTCTGTGCTGCCCGCTGGCTTTGGGACTTCTGCTGGGGAATGCAGCACTGTGACACCCTGCAGCACCGTGTTCCTTCTGAGGCCACATGGGTTTGTGATGCCTGTGATGCACTCAGGGCTCCATCAGTGCCAGCTGATGACCGTGCTGCCAGTTGGTTGGTTGGTTTTTCCCCTGGTCGTACTGCTGGCTGCTGACTTTCTCTACAGATGTGTTGGTTGGTATGCAACACCTCTGTGCTGCAGGGAATAGAATCACAGAATGGTTGGGTGTGAGTTGGGGTATCTGGGGAGGGCTCTGTGGAGCTCAGGCAGTTTGGTTCCTTTTAGAAGTCAGCCCAGTGCTATAATATACAGAACTTGTTGAAAATGTTAAAGCTTTGAGGCTGTTCTTCCTGTTTCTAGTGCTCGGTATCACTGTGTTACCTTGAAAAGAATGCATCTTTTTCTTGCAAATAACCTGTGGTGCAGCTGGGCTGCGGCAGGAGCCCTGTGCTGTTCTGTGTGGGTTGCAGCACTGGCCCAGCCCAGGAATTCTTCTTGAGGACACTTTTTTTTGGTGTGCAGACAACATGAAAGATGTCAACACCAAGGTGCTGGGATAGCTGATTTTTTTGGAAGTAGCAGTTTGGTGTGCATTGATTAAATGAGGAGGAAAGAGATGAAGGTGAAAGGGCAGCAGGCAGGGAGGGGGGCTGGGCAGCCCTAGTGGGGAGGGCTGACTGCAGATGGGGTCCTGTGAAGCTCACCCTCTTTGGCCACTGTGTGCACTGCTATGCACTGCTCTCACTTCGTTGGGTTTCTTTCTCACGCTGGCTTCCTGCTCCAGATCCAGTCAGGCTGCAGGGTTTCCTTCCTGTCTTTTCCCCTTCTTGGAGTGACTAGTGTTGTTCTGCTCCACTTTCTGCTTTCTTTATAAATTATACATTTGTGTGGTTCCAGCTTTTTCTATGAGTGTGCATTTTGGGCTTTTTTTCCTGCTGTTCTGAATGGTAATGAGCACCCTGGGGAAGCAGGGCTGCAGGTGGCTGTGCTCCACCAGGTGCAGCACTTTGCCTGTGCTCCTTTGGTGCTGGGACACGGCTTTAGGTACTGGGATGAAGGAGTTTAGAGAAGAGAACGAAGCACTAAAAGAATCCTTTTCAAGTTATATTTTTAACTTGCTATGGTGCTTAGTAATTGGTTCAGTGCAGCTTTTTGCTCAGAGTTCAGTTATCAGTGGGTGCCCTAGCTGCTGTGTGCAGCAATCTCATTGACTGAGGAACACAGTTGCAAACTGTGGTTTATCCCCTTTTTTTGGCCACAAGTATCCAAAAGAGCACCAGATCTGGATGATTATGAGGATTTGAGAGGAAGTGACTTAAGACAGAGTCTGTCTGAATTGCCCGTATCATTGTGTGTAGGCGTCAGATATCCAATGGCATTGTGTGTAATGGCATCAGATATCCAATATCCAATGGCTTTCTTGGCCATTGGGTGTTTCTCCTTTTATTGGTTTTGGTTTTAATATTAGAAAGGATATAATATGTTCTAATATTGATCAGTGACCCTGAACGGCACATTCACATGTTTTAATAATGTATTTCCATTGAGCAGTGACTATTTAAGATGTGTGGAAGAAATCCAATGACATCCATTTCCATGCTGTATTAAAGATATAATGTGTAAAAATAGTAATGTAAAAACCAAGTCCTATTCTTGCAGAGTACTGTTCTATTAAAAAATTCTACTGCTCTCTTAAAAAATGAAAAACGGAATCAGCCTTGCCTTGCTTCAAGTAGTCCATGTTAAAGAGCAGATAACAAAGCATAGCTGAAACTTCAGAATTTATAGTAGTGGTAAAATTTCAACCCCAAAATGGATCCGTTTCCATGCTAAGTGAATGTTTTATTGTCTTTCCAGATGAAGACTGTTAGTGTTGCCTTAGTTTTGTGCCTAAATGTTGGCGTGGACCCTCCTGATGTGGTGAAGACCACCCCGTGTGCCCGCCTGGAGTGCTGGATAGGTAGGTTGAGAGCTGCTGAACTCCAGGAAACTTGGCTCACAGACATTGAGGTATCACATGTATGGTCATCTCAAAGTTGTGTGCTTCCTGAACTTAAAACTGGGGTGAGCTGAAGGAAGTCTGGTGGATGATTTGTATGTGACCATCAGTAACCACTGCCACAGGTCATCTTTTCTGCTTTGTTTTAAAATGAAATATCATGGAGAAAGAATAAAAAGCTGCTAATTAGCTACTTACCCCCCTTTTTTTTAATTTCTGTAGCTTAATAAGTATCTAAAGAAATTTCTGAGCAGTCACATCTTTAGAGTACTCTGCTCTGCAAAGGTTTAAAGTCACCCTGTGTCACATAATAGAGAAATGTCTTGAACATGTGTGGACTTCGCTGCATTTTGAGGTGGCAGCTCTGAGGCTGTTTGAATTGGGAGCATAAATTCAGAAGAGCTGGAACTATTCCCAAGAATGTCTTCCAGCTGTGCCAACACATGGGCTTTTTATTTTGATGCAGCGCTGGGTAACTTCCTAATTCTTTGTTAGGAAGCAAGAAGTTTCCTTGGTTTTAACACTGATTTTCAAGATGAGGTTAAGTCTGAAATAATATTAAAGGTGAAATACCATGGGTAAGAAAATGAAGATATTTGAATTCCATATAGGAATGGGAAATATCCAGTCTAGCAAGTGACACACACAGCCCCATAATCCTACTTCTTGAGGTGCATAATAGGCTGCGGTAGCAAATTTATCATTGTACAAAATTATTGAAAAAACAAAACCAGAAACTGAAAAACTTTCAGAACATCTCATTTCTAACTTGCTTTATGAATCGACAGCATCTCTTTTTTCTTTTTTTTTTTTTTTAACCAAAAACTGCTGATGACTTTATAGCAATTAAAAAACCATGAGCATGCACTAACAAATACGTCTAGTCAGTGGAGAGAACAGCTCCTCGTTTCTCACTTATACATGGGTAGAGAGCAAAGAGAATGAGGAGTATTGCAGAGTCATTAAAATAAAGTTATTAGTGCTTATCATCAACAAAGAGAATTTTGAATGCAGTTTTTTAATTAAATTTCTAGTGTGTATGTGCACACTAAAATTGAAAAAAGTATATATATAAAATGGAAAGTATTCATTTCCATTGCTGCTTCCTTCAGAAACTTAAAGCTGCAAAAATATCCCTGTTTTCTGTGTATCAGTCTTAAGAGAAGCTAATGGTGTGTGTTGTGGAAGCATAATGTCTCTGCCAGATGTAGAAGACAGCGTGGAAAGCATTTTGGGGCCATTGCTGTTAGTAAAGGCTGAGCTGCAGCCTGCGCGCTCTGCTGACAAATGGCCAGCAGCATCTCTGCCAGAAGCCAGCCACAGCTCCTGCTGTGCTTCCAGATGTGCCTTGGGACAGCAGGGGTGCTGTGGTTCCTCCACAGCTCGGCCGTGGCTGGTGTTGTGCAGGGCTGTTGCTGCCAGAGGCTCAGGGAGCTCAGTGCTGAGCTCAGCCTCGGCACCTTCAGCCTGCTGCGCTGCTGTGTGGGCAGTGTTCATTGCTCTGAAGGCCCTCCCAAGTCCACCACACTGTTGTTCAGCTCCATGGTGTCTGCTTGGAACTGGCCTTAAATATCAAGGGCACTGTCACGGTTCAGAGTGCCGGAGATTGCTGCGATACGTGGAGATGAGTGCTGAAACTGCAAGGTCTGCAGAGAGGATTGAAGTGTTTGTTCTGTTCTGGTGGTGCTTCTGGAGCAGCAGCTGCAGCTAAGCTGATAGAAGTGTGCATCTTGAAGCCTGAGCAGAAAACTGACTGCTTGAGTTTGTTTTCTGTCTGGCAAAATGCAGATGATTCATTACTTCAAATCCTTCTGCAGAAGGATACTGCATTTCCAATAAAATCCTGGGTTTAATGCATGTCGGAAATTCTGCTTTCATCATACCTGGTTGTGTTTTGCTTTTAATGGTGTGAGATAGAATATTCATAAAGATAATATTAAAAATGTCATTGATTCAGTTAATTCCTTTTAAAATAATTTGTATTAAATTGCTAAGTATTAGCTTCTAGATTTTTGGAAACTTGTTAACTGTCAATTATATGGCCATGATTTTTGAATGAAGCACATAAGCTGATATTTTACTCGCTATGGATTGTAGTAATTATCTGGTGATGAAATTAGCTTCTTAAAATGATTAAATATTTGATGATTTTCTTCTTGATAAATGCAAAATCCTGCTTCATTTACTACCACTGCTTCCTGCTTTCGACGTTACGCACCGTTTGTGATCTTTATGTAAGCTGTTTCAATTTTGGTCATTATTTACTACAGAAACTTCCTGTCAATATTAACAGCAACAAGTGTTAAGCCTCGCTTCTCTTTTGAAACAGTGCTATTGATTACCTTTGTGAGACCTTCTTCCACGTTTGACAGGCTCTAGTGGTTTTTAATTTGTATTTGAGTGAAGAATTTGGGAATCATTTGGGTCTCCCAGGTTACAGGTCTGAATTTTACAAAATATAACTGAAGGCTTCAATGCGTATAGAAGTGTAAATGATTTTGTCCTGAGTGATTTTCAGCTGCGGTCAAAAAGATTCATTTGCATTTTATTTCCTAGATCCTCTGTCAATGGGTCCTCAGAAAGCTCTGGAAACCATTGGTGCGAATTTGCAGAAGCAGTATGAGAACTGGCAGCCAAGAGTGAGTATTCCTGGGGCTTCCCCTGTGAGCTGCAGGCCTGGTGCTCCTCCAGGGCTGGTGCTCAGCTCTATTGAATCCAATTGCATAGCTGTTCTGGGGCACGGTGTCTGGCAGCAGTGGTTGCCATCATCCATCCGTGTGAATAAATTCTTGCAGGCTGTCAAACTATCCTGTTCTCTAGCTGGTGTCTCTTTAGGCTGGTGCTTAATTCAATCATGTCTGGGATATTTGTTTTAAGTACTGCGTTCTACAGCTGAATTCTTCATTTATGTTCTTGATTTTTGAGATGTTCTCTGATCTTTCGTTCTGAGTTTGTGGTTTTCTCTGTAATAAAAATGCGTTTGCCCTCAGCTGCTACAGAAGTGTGTGTCCCAGAGCTCATCAGCACTGTTCTGAACTTGATTGGAGAAAGTCAATGTGGTGCAGTTAGTAGTGGAGGGAAGCTTTTGGTTTTGATGACTTCAAAGCTTTGTTAATGTCTTAATTCAAACTATATAGAATTAGTATAGTGTGTATGTAAGCTTTTGTAGAATGTGGGTTTAAGCTTTTGAAATAGTAATGTATATAAGAAGTTAAAGGTGGCAGTGCTGGCTGTTTGTTTCCTGTTTGTAACAGCTCCATCTTGCTTTTGGGGGAAGTGCATTGCTTCTGGGTGCATGGCTTTGTGTGTCTCTGTAAATAAACTACACAAGGGTCTCCAGAAGGAAATGTCACGTCTGCAGCATGCTTCCAATGGACACAGGAATCAAGCTGTAGCATCGTGTTCGCAATTAATATTCCCCAGAATGTTTGTGTCCTTATCTGTATGCTGTAGGCAGTTTGGATCAGAATATTCCTCTTCAGAGTACCTCAACTATTGACTACCAAGGCATAAACTTATGATGATAAACAAATAACATGTAACCCACACAGAAATAATAACTCCATTGAATGAGCTTGCCTGTAGATTTGCCTTTTCCCTTATGGAGCAGCACTAATTCTAAGATCTTCATTTTAAGGAGGTATGGATCTTTTAAGGGGACACTGTTGGATCTTGTTTTCTTTCCCCACGTTTTCATTCCTTCATAAAGGACCAATTGTTGTGGATAAGAGACAGATGGCTTTGGCTTTGCAGTAGTGTATAGTTTTTTTCTTTGCTAGCCACTGGGAATGTGTTTCACCAAAAAGGGTGGTTGGGCTGTGTGGTTTTGAACAAATGCTCGATGGTTCATCATTGGATGCATTGAGTCCCTCTTCTGCTTTTTAACTCAAACTTCATGGAATAATAATGTATTCTGAGCAGTCTGAACACAAATAAGTGTAGTATGGGCTCTTTACCTCTTACCTGTGTTGGATACTTCTCTGCCCCCTTATTCAGGAGTGCCCAAGTAGAACTGGTTTATCTTTCATTAGCAGCTCATTACCTGAAGGAGACCTGCTGTATTAAGCAGTGAAATGCTCACATTACCAAATCTTTGGGTCATCTGCTACAGAAGGCTTCAAACGTGGATGTTCAGAGGGTTTGCTTTTTTTCTGGAGCGTGGTGTGTGTTTATGTAAGCAGGGTTACTCTTGAAGCATATGTGGTGTATGCTTAAAGCAGGAGAATTTCCTGTTGCATTTTTCCTTTTGGCGCATTGGGGATTTTTTTTTTCCATCTCTCTCTGCCAGCCCAGAGATTTGGCAGCGAACACAAACAGCATCTGAAACCAAATAGGAAGAGTAAAACATCTCGATGCAAAGGTGATGCCAGAGCTCTCTCTGCTCCTCGGCACCGCAGTCCATGTTAGTGAGGAAGGAGGGCCAGGCTCCTGGAAGCAGCAGGTGCTCTGTGTGGGCTGAGCTCACGCTGCCTGTAGAGTTTGCACAAAACAAGAGGCAATTACCCCGCTTGGATGTTTGTGTGCAAGGTGCCTGCTTCATAAGAGTAAATCACAGCCCTTTGAAACATTGCAAACCTAAACACGTAGCGTTTTATTGCACTCTACAGGGCTCTTGAGTTTTCTGCAGTAATAAAGAGAAGTTGATGTGCCATCTGCAATAAAACAATAGGAACATTATTGAATTTCCTAGACCTTTCATATAAATACTAATGCAGCTAGTTTTGTCTATTTCTCAGTGTTTTGGAATGGCAGAAGAACTGATGGAAAGAAGACTATTCTGGACAAACTAGGTGTGTTACTGGTTTGTTACTGTGGGTCCTTAAGCTAAGGAGTGTCATTGATATCTTACTGTGGATGCACAAATAGTGCTAACTGCTGGTAAATGGATCGTGTCAGTCCTTCCAGGACTGTTCCTATATAGATGTTGTGTGAGAAGTCCTCTAACATCGCTACCAGTGCAGCCCTTGTCTGCTTGTGACTGCAAGATGTAGTTTGAGTAAACGCCCGTATTTGTCACATGCAGATAGTTTAGGTGGAAAAGCCTCAACAGGGACAAGGATGAAAAGTCTTTGTTTCTGGGAGCTCCCGGGCTGCACAGCTGATGCATATTTCCCTTCAGGTCTTATCGAGCCCCTTTCTAAATAATTTATCAGCTTGCCATGGCTTGAAGTATTTCTGCTGATTAAATTTAAGGCTTTGCTTTATTGTTGTGTAGCTACATAAATTTGTGTGCTGCAGGAGTGAAGAAAACACTTCAGACATTCTTTTATCTGCAAAATACTGCAGTTAAACAATGTTCAGTCACCTCACTGCTATTCTCAAATGAAAATTTGAACGGGGGAAGGACGGAGCAGATGACAAAGGTGCAGACGCACGGCGAAGAATTCATCTTCACAGAATTCTTCTGAACAAGTTAGAGCTCTCGCAGTTCAGTGTGGTGATAATTCAGGTTCCAGTGAATGAGTGGGAAGAAAAATAGACGGCCCTTCTCCTGTATTACCACCTGCCAGGGGTTTTGAGTTCTGCTGGGCGCTGAAGGGGTTAAACGTCAGGGTAATCTGGAAAGCAGGCTCAATTACAGGGGATAAATGGGGCTGCTTAAGCAGCTGAGAATGAAAGGAGGAAAAGGCAGAGAAAGTGAAGAGCTGGGACCCCATAGTGCGGGTCTGGGAAATTGTCCTTGTGATGGCTGTGTTTGAGGGAATCTGCAGCTTGCTGGGCTGGGGAAGGTGGAGGAGCTGGGCAGAACCAGGGCACCGCTTGTGGGACCTCCGTTACAGATTTGGGCCTGCAGCATCAGGAGAGCACGGTGATAAAGGAGAGCCCTTAGCTGGGATAATGCGTTGTGTCACTTTAATTGCCTGCAATAAAGTACTTGTGGAGTTTCTTTTGGAGATTTATGTGCTCAGTGTTTAGATAAGAAATTGATCACACTGGGATGGTACTTCTCTGCTTCTGGTTTTCTTCTGTTACCCTTTGCAGAATGCTGCCTGTGTCAGGTGCAGCATAGCAGCGAATGGCTCGCAGGAACAGTTTGCTGGTACTGGCAGTGAGAAATGAGTGTTTTCCACGTTGTTTGTTTACAGCTTTAATTTTGGCAACATTGCAAGTTACACCATTTAATAGGAAGGAACTTTCCTTAGTTAAAAGTCAACAGTGTTTGTTTGCAAATAGGAAAAACAAACTGAATTGGGAGTGCTGCTGCAGCGAGACGCTTTGTGGAGGTGGGCAGCTAGCGTGGATCTTCATGAGCAGAAGCGACTGTTGCATAAGTCCCAGTCCACATCCATTTATCAGCACTTGCAGAACTCGAGTTCTCTGCTGTGATACTGTGCAGAGGACAGAGAGGAGGAGGGTGCAGTTCATCCCTGGTGCTGCCCTGCACAGCACCTGAGCAGTGGTTGGAGTGTGCTTGTCTGTGTTCCCTGGGCTGCAGCTCTCAGAGCTGGGATGCGGTACTTCGATATGAAAGCACCAATTGCCCCTTGTCAAATATGAGGTTGACCTGTGATTTCTGGCTTCTTTCTTAAATGCCAGATGTTGTTTTCCCCCCCTCTCTCCCCTGTAATGGACATCTCATCTCTTGGCTTCTGGCCTTCCACAGAAGTGAGTTTCCTTGGTTTCCATTCCTGTGTATTCGCCTTCATATGAGAACGGAGCTGTGTAGCCCAAGGCAGAATTGTAGGTTGAATGATGCACAGTTCGCATAATTCAGGATCTGGTATAAAGTAGTCTGGAGAATATGCTCATTAAATTTGCATGAAATTACAGCTTTTTTTTTTTTTTTTTTTTTGTCAGCTATGGCTTCTGACCGCTTTCTTTATTTCAAAACTGCCTGGAAAATTTTGCCTTTCTCTCATCACAGCCTATAATTTGACACTCTTGTGATTTCTGCTAGTCCAAATGAATTCCAATCACCCTCCTATACCAGGTGCTTTTTGCATCTGATAGAAACTTTCTCAGTTCTACCGTTGGCAGGTTAAAAAACAAACAAACAAAAAACAGTTTGTGAGTTTCCTGAAAGAAAGCTATCTCAGAGATGCTTACCTTCCTCCATTACTTGTGCATTAACACCGGAGGCACAGGGCTTGCCTCATTTAAAATCAGCATTTTACATTTTTGTGAAACCTTTCTTTTCCTGAGGGTTTTTGCCACGTTGGGGTCTTTGCTCAGCTGGTGGTGAGGCAGCCGAGGAGCGGATGGTTGTGACTCCCATAGGTGTGCTTTGCTAAGGCTTAATTTCCTTTTAATGGCACTACAGCAGCTTAGAGGAGCTGTGCTTTGGAGGAAGGCTCTGTGGAGCCAGGCTTTGGTGCTGGGCCCTGTGAGATCTGGGGCATGGAGCCCCCTGAGCTGCTCTGAGATCCAGCTGACTGGTTGTGCTGGGACCTTGCTTTTGTGTGGGAACCTCTGTTTCAAGCTGAAGGTCAAGTGTGCTGTGGAATTTGGGATTTCTACTTCCTCTGATAAGTCACTTAATGGAGTGTGACAGGTTTGTACCTCTCAGAGATGTAACACAGTGAGATCTGTTGTTTGTTGTCTGTGCAGCATCTGTTCCCCACTCACCTTCCTGTCCTTTCAGGCCAGCAGCTCTGGGACTTCTCTACTTCCCCTGGTGACAAGCAGCACCAGCAAAGCCAAAGAGCTTGAAACACTGCATCCCAAATAATTCTTTTGTTCTTCCAACCACCTGCCTAAATAAAACAAAGGAAGAGTCTGTCAATTGCAGTATTGATTTTTCTGATTCAGGTGCTACATTCTTGTCTCTATTTTTCTTCTTTCCATTTCCTCTTTTTTGCAAAGATGCTCATCTTCACTAATGCTGTATTTTAATTGTCTAAAGGTATTCTTGTTAGTATTTCCTTATACCTCCACCTAAATGGGACTCACTGGAGTGAAAAGGAAAAGAAAATCCCTCGTAGGGGAAGGACTAAGAGAGATCAGGAAGGCAAGATTAGAAATGCTTCTAGGAATCATTTTTAGAGGGGTGGGAGCAGGGTGACTGAAAAGCAGGTGTTGATATTTGAGAATTCCTGCATCCACAGCATCCCTAGTCCCTGGGGCAGCGTAAATGGCTGGTATGGGCACTGTCACACAGCAGATTTCCTTCTGTTCCTTATGCAGTTCTCTTATCGACATTGTGCTGCTTGTATTAGAGTCACTTATTGGGCAGACAGCAAGGTGTCTAAACTGCTCAGTCTGGCAGATCTAGGAGCGTTTTAATGTTTCCATCCTGTTTAATTTATGTTGTTGAACCCTTTCCTCACTCAGTTCGAAGAGGTGATGTGATAGAGGCAGCAATCTGCAGCAATCCTGTGTTGGAGTGCTAGAAGACTGGCCTAAGGGAACTGAGACAGTTGTTACTCATCACCAGTAGGCAAACCTTTCCCTTTTTAGTGTAGCAATAATAGAAATGTTAGTTAAGCTGTGGCTATAAGAGCTGTGGATAGATATCTCTTTTTTTTCTCCATGTTCTTTGTGTTGGTTTGAGACTCTTGGCAATATTTATGGCCAGTTGTGCTCAATTATGCAGGTTTTCAAATGAATTTTTTCTCCTTTTTTTTTTTCCCCTCAATCCAATATCACATGGTGTGTGTTGCATCTTGCAGCTTGCATCCTCCAATGAGTGATAGTCTCAAAGGAAATATCTCATACAATGCAGAGAAATTACTTTTTTTGGTGGCACATCTTCAAGGGAACAGTGACTCTTTCCTGATCAAACAAAGCTTCTTCCTTCTCCCTTCTATTCTGCTTCCCAACAGGTTTGTCTTAATTTCAAAGGAAGTGCAGCCAAGAGAGAAGATGATCATTTTAAGCCTCAACCTTCTTGTGTGTGCTTTCTGTTGTTGATGCTGTTGTTTCCCTCATTAGATATCTGTGGGCTTTGATACGGTTTCTGAGGTTTCATTCCTTGCATTGCTTCCTTCTGCCTAATTAATTGCTAAGTTGCCTGCTGCACATCAAAGGTTGAGCATTTCCTAAAGAGTAACTAGTTAAGCATGAAAACTAATTGGACACATGACCTAATTATTGGTCTCTCTGTGAGTCATCCTTTTCCTTTATTTCTGTCGGACTTTTCTTTTAAAACAGCAACAAATACTAATTGCTTCTGCGCAAGAAATATTACAGAGTTGCAAATGGAAAAGTGGAAAAAAAAAAAAATGTTCTTGGTCTCCTTCCCCTGGAGATGTAGAAATGTGTTTTTAGAGGAAAGAAAGGGAAAAACCCAACAACGTTGTGACCTTGTTTAACAAAATTCAGTTTTCCTATGAGGACTACGTTTGCTGTTCTTGTTTCCCAACAGCCTCTTGCATTTGGCAGCTATTTCAGGCTCTGTAAAACTTTGCTGTTTCAATCCTTTGCTGTCTTGTTAGAGATCAACTGTCTGCAGCACAAACTGGTTGGTTTTTTTTTTTGCCTTCTGGGAGAAAAAAAAGTTCCTCCGACGAGAGGGGTCAACAAGTATAAGTGCCAAAAGCAATTATTCCTGTTCTTATTCCATCTGAGAAACTGTTGTGCTATCACAGTGAGTTTGATGTCAGCCCTGTGCTGTTTTTGTAAAGTATCAGAGAAGAACAAGCAGTTCAGCCAGAAAAAAAAGAAATTGGGAGCTTAATCGATAGAGAATGGCACCTTCCTATGTCTTGTGAATGTGAAGAAAACTGGGGCACATCCTGGTAAGCAAAGATGCTGGAGAGGTCAGGGAGTTGGGCTGGGTGATCTTCGAAGGCTCCTTCCAATGAACTGTTCTTAGGGGGGGGAAAGAAAGAGGCCCAAGGTGGAAACAACAGGTATTACAGGTATGGTGGGCTGAAGGTGCTTGTTCTGAAGTTGTGAAGACAAAGCTGTTGCATTGAGCTGCTGTGGGCTCTGAACTGTTAACGCAGTGCGGATCAGCAGTGATCTGGCATTCTGGAGCTAAGTCAAGAAACTTGCAAAATCAAGTTAAGTGGGAAAATCCTCTGGGTCTTGCTGAAAGCTGCAAGCACTGCAGGCAGCAGTGACCTTGGAGGGAGGAGTTGGGCAGTGGCTTCCCCTGTGCTCTAAGTCTTGAAAGGTAAGTTTGGATCGTAATGAAAAGGGCTTTTATCTCGCAAGCAAACAAACTTCCTGCATTTTATTATCAGAGCGATGCACTGATGTGACAGCTTAAGTTGGAAGAGCTGCCTGAAAGTAGCAGATTTTAGAGTCATTAAACTGCTCAGGCAGCTGTTGGATGCTGATCCTGCCTCAGGTGTGCTCTGTGAGGGAGAACTGCCTCTGACCTGCTTTTCCTTTATTGTACAACCCAGCACCTGAGCTTCTCTTAGTTTTGAGATCCTTTATTTGAACATGAGCTCAGTGACTGCTTTTTCTTGTTCTGCTTTCCACGGTCTTCTGACAGTAAGATCCATCCTGATGCTCTATGCCTCCTCTGTTTTGTTTTGTATTTCCTCACCAAAATGAGGCCAGAATTGGCAGAGAAGCAAGATTTTTGTGTTCTAGAGTGCTTCCATGCAACCGTTGTGCTCTTCATGTCTGTTTGTCGCAAGATGCAAAGAAAGACCTGATATTAGAAAGGCTTCTTGACAGAGATAAGCAGCTCTGCCTGCTCAAATCTGATTAATGTTTTTCTGTAATTACCGCCCAGCCTCCGTGTGACCTATTTAAAAATACCTTGTCTTTGTGTTTGGTGGGGAGGAGCAACCTGCAGGGCCATGGCACTGCCCAGTGCTTCTTCCCCATGCAGTGCCACTGGACAAGGATTCATCTCTGCAGATTTGGGCACGTGAATGGCACTTTTCTGGGCAGCGTAAGCTGTGTCCTGCACAGACAGCAGAGCTCTGTGCAAACTGGCGTTACGAGAAAGTGCCTTGCATTTGTCTTTCTGCTCACATCTCTAAGGCAGAATGAGAGAGAGAAGCCTGAAATACTATAATTTCACTCTTACTAATTTAAAAGCGTAAGCTCTGAACATTTGCTTTTTTTTTTTTCCCCCCTCCCGATCCATTAAGATGTTCCTTAATCTGAATGCCACTTTGTGAAACAATTGTGTTTTTTTTATGAGAGGAAGACCTGAAATATCTAGGTAATTATTTAGCATTGGTATCACCTCCTATCCCAGTATGTCCTGCTGAGGACGTGGGCCAGATACAGAGCCAGCAGTCTGAGGCTTCACTTCCACATCGCGCTGTGGTCCTGCAGCTGGGTCCCACCAGGCTCTCTGTGTTTAACAAGAAGACACAGAGCCTGAAACTTTAAAGAGCTCTTAAAATAGATGTTATAAAGAAGGAATAGTACTAAAATGACACTGTTGCTGAGGAGCTGTTGACTAAATCGGTTTTAAAGATGTGTCCTGGTCTGTACTTAAAATCCTGTTAGCGCATTTTGTGATGTGACCTGTCAGAGCCATCAAACTACCGTCAGGCTGAGGAAAGGGATCTGGTACTGAGGAGCAGTGAAGTTCTTTTACCCATTCTCTTGTTTGTAAATGCACAATTCTGTACGCAGCCACCTCGGAATGTTTATTTTGAGTAGGGAGGGAGGTCTCCTTCCAGTGCAGTATGGGCTGATGGGTGAAATTTGGGTACGTCCTGGAACAGCCCTGTAGCACACAGCATCTTGTGGTTGCTGAGGAACACACCTGTCTCCCAAATCTGCAGCAGCAGATGTTTGAGGTTAGCACTCCTGGTTTTTGTTTTCCCTGTCAACATTGGTTCTTCTTAACAGACGGCTCAAAGGTATTTTTTGGGAAGTACTGCTGAATACTGAATCCACACAGTGAGGATTAGGTACTTTAGAATTCATTTCACATTGGACTTAAAAGCAAGGTCAAAGACTCTGCAGAGGAAAGGTAGAGTCACTGCGCTGCTGACTACAGTCAGGTGAATAAATGTTCCACCCTCCCAGCTTAGCTCTAGTAATGCATTTTGTCCTGGACATCCAGCAAATTAAGCTGTTTAAGTCTTGGCTGCTGTGAATATATTATCATGTAGGAGGTGAGATGTGTTTTTGAAACGCAGCCGGATGCCTACAGAGGACTTGCCTACGCCTTCCAGGAGCCTTTCTTGTGCTTGGTTTAGATCGTAAACTGAAGCATCCATAAGTAGAAGTATTTCTTCATTGCAGTTAATATTTTTTCAAGCTGTCTATATCTGGTAATCAGACATTTTCGAGGACCTGGATAGTTTACCAAACAGTTTGAAGCAGGCTTGTTGTAGCTGCAGCCTTCCTGGGCTCAGGGCAGGTTGGGGGCAGCCCTATGGGATTTGTGCCTTGCTCAGGTTTTGCTGCTGAAATCCAGAAAGAGCAGCAGAGTCAGGGCAGTGCTCCCCTTGGTTCTGCTTCTTGTGAAGGAATTATTTTCCATGTAGTTTGTTTGTTTTGTTGGTGCAAAAATAAGAGTATTTTTGTACACTTCACAGTTTGTCTACTTTTTGATGTGTTTTCAAAGCCCGTGTAATTTCAGGATCCTAAATCTTTCTTTGATATAAGGAAAAATGTGTTGTAGTAAGTATTAAAATTAAATGGCTGTAAATCACAGGACTGGGATATTAATCACAGTTTTGAAGTAACCAAAGAGCAAAGTACTTCCTCTAGGAATGAAGGATGTCGCTTCTCACCAAAGCAGCTCCAACATCAGAAGGCCTGGAAGGAGGCCAACGTGCTGTCGGGGAGAAGAACGAGCGTCGAAATTAAGAGATCACAGAGCCCCACAGTAATGAAGTTAATTTTAAGGAAATTAATGAAGGGAAAACAACTAGCAGCACAAGTTGTTAGGAGCACGAGCTGCTTGTTAGTGTGCTTGGAGAGAATTTGGGAAAGAAGCCCCTTGGGGAAGGGGACTTGGGGTTGTGTTCCTTGGGGGCGGTGGGGATGAGCTCAGTGTGTTGGGATGCAGTGTTGGTGCTGCGTGGTGCCAAACATCCCTTGCAGTGCCTCAGACACCTCGCTCCTGAAGACAAGAAGTGCTTCTCACCCTCCTGACTGCTCTTAAGCAAGTCTTTGTACAGGGACTTCTCTGCAGATGCTGTGCTGTGCCCAGCATTGAGCTGGGGCTGCCACCTGGCCGGCAGGTCCGTGCCGCGGGCACGCGGAGCACACGTGATGTGGATATACATAGCAGTTATTAGCTCTATTTCTGTCGGTGGCACAGAGAGTGGTTTTTCTTCAGGCTTATCTGCTGAAAAGGTATGCTGTCCTTATGAACACTTTTTCATGCAAATCTTTTAATAAGCCTTTAGAAAGGCTGACGGTAACAAAATGATCCCAACGCATCGCTGTGAAAGCCCCGTGCTATTGCAGGTTTGGGCTCACCTTGCCTTTTTTTGGGGGGGTTCTCTTAAGCCATTTTGTTGTCCTGCATTGTGGATGTGCTGGTTACACACTGCAGTATTCATACCCTAAAGCTGATGTCTAAAGCGATGCTGAAAGCTTACAATTGCTTTTTCTTACACCATCATTCCGGATCAGACTTCAATATACTGGTCAATGATTCTACTGTTACAGGACAGTATTTATCAAGAGCTTTTATTTACCACTTGTTATATTAACAGTTTTTCAGGCACTCCTAATTGTACTGTATATGTGTATATGGTATAATCAGCCTTTACAAACTCTCTTTGTATCTTAAGGCTTACAGAACTGCCAGCACTTGACGTGGCATGAAGGGTTTGGTTTTTCACTTTCTTGTATATCATTGTATTCAACACTGATAACTGTGCCTAAACACAGCAAGTGTGCATGCACTGCTGCTCCTTCCTTGTTCCCTAATAGAAATATAGAAGAGAAACATTGGGGCACAGGTGAAGATGCTTTGGATTCATTAGCTGGCATGGTGCACATGTGTTGAGATTGTTTTCATGATGAATAGGCCTTAAATAGTTTAAAAAAAAAAAAACAAAACCAAAACCCTTGTCTCTGGCCTTTGTTTTTGTAATGGAGATGTGGGTTGGCAGAGCTTTTATGCAAGCACAAAAATCAGCCCAGAAGCACAGGTGTGGAGATGTAGTGGTGCTGTGGGTTTGAGTAATCTCTGATGTTTTCACCTTAATTCACTGCCACGTAAACAGGCACGTTGTTGCTGCTGACACTTTTCATTTTCTAAATGGTCATGTTATTCAAAATGTCTTTTTAATTATACTACACCAAACACAAAAAACTGTACCACCAGTCTTTGAAGGAGTTACATTTTGGGGAAGACCAGTGCCGATCTTTTTTCACTGTTTTCAATGCTTCCCGTGTGCTAAAAAATGAATGTTTTTAAAAAACGTCAGCGGTGCTGCCTTGCTTTGTGGCATAACAGCCATGGAATGATCTGGCTATGAGCTGCCTGACTGACTCCAACCTGCTTTATGGCTAAGCCAGAGTTTGTTCCAGCCGCTCGGAGGACGCGTTGCATCAAGCTGACAGCTGCCCTATAAAGCGTGCAATCTGGATTAATTCAATTCTACTTTTATCACTTTAGAGAAAAGCAAATCCGCTGTTTGTGGTGTTTGTCGTTAGCAGGCCTTCAGCCATCTCAGGTGCTTTTTCAGTCCCTGGGCTGGAGCTGCTGATCTGTCCTCTGCCCAAAGCTGCTTCTGGGTCCATCCTGCAGGGCCGTTCCTCTGTGTGTGTGCTGGGGCTCAGCCCATGGGGGCAGGAGGTTGGAACTGGGCCCGGCAGTGCTGCAGCAGTTCCCTTGTCACTCCAGGACCCGCTGCTTTATCCCCACTTCTGTTTGGATCCCTCATTACAAGATGGACTTTGAGATGCTGGAGTGTGCCCAGAGGAGGTCTGGTGAGCGGCTGAGGGAGCTGGGATGGCTCAGTCTGGAGAAGAGGAGGCTCAGGGAAGAGCTCCCTGCTCCCTGCAGTTCCCTGGCAGGGGGTTGTAGCGAGGTGGGGGTCAGCCTCTGCTCCCAGCTAACAGCGACAGGATGAGAGGGAATGGCTTTCCTCCTTCCAGCTGTTGGCTCCATTGCTTTTGTTCCTTGGTAACTTATTTCCTTGGAAAGCCTTTCATAGTTCAGTTTCTCCAAGTTGGGCATTGTTCCAAAAATATTCTCTTGCAATAATTAGATTGCTTTGATTCCTCTTAATTAAATCATGCTAAGTAGGCTGTCTGCGCGTGCGGCGGAGTCTCAGGTTTAATGCATCTTCTGCATTTGGAAACTGGGGTTCAGGTTGGATCCAAGTCACAGTGCAGCAACAGCGCAGCATCCCACTGCGTCCCCTTCTGCAGAGGTTCACCTTGAGCAGTACAGCTGCTCTGAGAAGTGGGAAAGATGATTATAATTCAGCATAAGGAAGAATCCGCTCCACGTTGGGACAAAATGTTTGTTGCAACGTGGGAAGCGCAGCGCTTGCTGAGGTTTGGGGGGCAGCTGCCACACAAAGCCTTTACCACAGGTCATCTGATTTGTTTTCATCCCATTCGAAATAAAAGGAAAACCTGTCGTTAGGTAGTGGTTCTGAGGCACAGCCATTCATTTAGGCACAAAATCCATAAAACCGTGGGAATAACTTCGTGCAGCCAATAACTGCTGACGTTTCCCAGTGGGATAGAAGTTGGTGAATTGGTTTTCCCTCTCCAGTCAGACTCATTCCGGGGGGGGTCCTGTTATCCCCTGCTGATCAGGGAATGCAGCATTGTTTTATTTATCCCCTGAAAGCAATGGGGCAGTGGTGGGGAGGGGTGATGAGACAACTCACTTTCATCACTCATGTCTGTAATGTTGCAGTTAAAACAAATGCACGGAGCTGACTGGGGGATGGGATGTGCTGCCCTGCTCCTCGGCTCTGAGCTGCAGGAACCTCCCTTAGTCCGGGAGATCCAAAAGGAAATTATTTGACTTTACTGTAGGGAGTTCTGTGTATTTTAATGATCCAGAGTCAGCTATTATTTATTCATTGATATGGATGGCTTTATAAGACATTCTTAAGTTTTTACTATCCCAAACTCATTAATTAATGATAGTGACATCTTTCAATTAGAAGTGCTGAGCAGTAACATGTTGTCCTTGCTTAGCAGTGTTATATGAATGTGCATCGTGCTAAAGACAGTCTTTCATTTCCCATAGGAAAGTGTCCTGCTGTCCTTAATCTGCAAGTACTTATTAAGCCTCTGCTGAACAAAAGATTAAAAGCATTGCAAGAAAAAATAGGATTTTTTCTTTGTCTTTTTCATGCAAACTGTAGTTTCTCCTTCAAGTTTGCTATTTAGTCTGTTTTGTCATAATATCTGCAGCTATCTGTATCTGTCTCTGTGTTGTAGGGAAAAAGCACTTCTGCCTTTTGTGTTACGGATGACTGGTTGCAAATGGGAGCTCGCCAGGGCTTCTTAGGTCTCTGTTCTCCCACCTTCCCTCTTCTCTCTATAACTTCCTGAAGGGAGGTTGTAGTGAGCTGGGGATTGGCCTCTTCTCTCGTGCCATCAGTGATAGGACCAGGGGGAATGGCTTCAAGCTACGGCAGGGGAGATTCAGGCTGGACATCAGGAAGTATTACTTTTCAGAAAGGGTGGTCAGGCACTGGAACGGATGCACAGGGAGGTGGTGGAGTCACCGAGCCTGGGGGTGTTCAAGGAAAGGCTGGATGTTGTGTTGAGGGACATGGTTTAGTAGGAGCTATTGGGAATAGGTGAACGGTTGGACTGGATGAGCTTTGAGGTCTTTTCCAACCTTGGTGATTCTATGATTCCCCTTTAGAGTTTGAAAGCTTTCCTTCTTGAAGGAGAGAGCAGGACTCCTGGCAGCAGAGCTCAGTGTGTGTGGGGATGGGCATAGCTGCGTTATTTTAACACAGCACCAAGTAGGCAAAGTGTGTGATGGCACAGGCCAACATTTGTTGCTTTGTATTCAACCTTAGGTTGATTTCAGCAGTTATTGGGAATGCCACTGTCCCAGAGGGCATGAAATGAAATAGCTGCTCCTCCACCCCACAGCTGGCATCCCCAGCCCATCAGATCGACAAATTCTGGACTTGTAATTGCAGCACTTACTCTCCTGGTATTCATTCCTTACCACTGAGGAAGGTCTTGAAAAGTTTTAAAAAAATAAAAATAAAAAGGGGGATCATCTGGTCTGCTTCGTTACTCGGATATCCATCGGTTGTGTCGTGCACCTGAATGATGTGTAATAAACTGATGCTGGGGAGTCCTGAGCTGACAGGTAGGCAATTGTCTGCTTATTTACAGGCTCCCTCCTCTCCTTTTCATTCTCCTCCGCCCTGTGTTTCTCAGTGTGTAAATTATGTGTTTACAGTTGGGGTCTTTAGATCTACGGCCTTTAGTTTTAGGGTATGAATTCACCTCCATTAATTGCGAGCTGTATTTAATATTTATGCTAACAGGGCGTGAGGAGTGTTCCGATGAGCTTGTTCTCCTTCAAAAAGGGGAGCTGAAAAATTACCAACCACTCTGGTTGTAGTGCCTGGTGAAGGTACCAGCAGGCAGAACGTGATTTAAGGGGCACGTTTTTGCACATCAGCGCCTTGATAGCAACGCTGAAAGAGGAGAGAAAGACGTGATGGGGCGACTGTGCTGAGATTAATACAGCCTCTTACCTTTCCTTAGTGTGGAAGTCCCCAGGAAGGATGAGTGTGTCGGATCACCGGCTCTTTCTTAATATTTTTTTTTCCACTTGCTTGCTTTGCTTCATGGCTGTAATCATGCAAATGATACCATTCATTTTACCCACCCTGCCTACTGGCTTGAGGTACTGCATATTAATTGAGCAGCATGATATCTGTTTTTCAAGCTGCACAGATAAGCAAAACATTTTTATATTAAATAAAGTGCTTCGTGCTTTTTACTATGATATTTTAAGACTTTCTTATCCTTGCATGCTATAGAAGGAAGGTTAAAAAGCATTAACTTCTGAGACCTTGACTTATAAGCAGGCTTTCAACAGCAGATTTTGTAGATGTGTGTGCAATTGTCCTACTCTTAGATTTGGTGGTTCTTTATTTCAGTATATCAGTACTTTTTAAGCCATTGTGATTCTGGATTCTCAGTCTCTCTGGAAGCCTGAAGAAGAGAGAGATGCAGGCTTTTATCTTTCAAAGGACATCTGGAAGACTTGCTGTTATTATTTGGCCTTGCTTCAAGAAAATGCACTTTTGAGTACGACAAACTAGCTTACTACATAGACATCTTGAACTCAGTCGAGCAAAAGTGTTTTGAAGTATTGGGTTCTTTTAACATTTTTTTCCCCCAAACATAAAAATGTGCTATGAATCACAAGCTTGTTGACTTAGGTGGCTAGGATTGATAACACGGAGTCCATCCCCAAGGCTGTGATGGTGAGCCCAGGTGCTTCCAAAGGCAAGCTGAGGGCTCTTGATAGTTTTGACCTTTTCTTGCCCCTGTGGGAATATCAGGTTCATGTGTGGGTTGTTCTGCTTGTATTCCCATACACCAAGTGGAGGGGTACTTGGTTTTTAAATAAGTCCAGTAAACATTTTGTCATTTTTTCCAGTG
Source organism: Centrocercus urophasianus (assembly GCF_019232065.1). Classification (NCBI taxonomy): domain Eukaryota; kingdom Metazoa; phylum Chordata; class Aves; order Galliformes; family Phasianidae; genus Centrocercus; species Centrocercus urophasianus. The sequence goes on from NW_024884978.1 coordinate 188,100, forward strand.
TACCAAAATATGGAAATGCTTCTGTCTTAAATAGTTGCCTGCATCTTAACTAGATATATATGTATTTTTTTTAACATTTATGAACAATGACCCTGTATGTCCATAGGCCAGGTACAAGCAGAGCCTGGATCCGACGGTGGACGAGGTGAAGAAGCTGTGCACATCGCTGCGGCGCAACGCCAAGGAGGAGCGGGTGCTGTTCCACTACAATGGGCATGGAGTGCCCAGGCCGACGGTGAACGGGGAGATCTGGGTCTTCAACAAGGTGAGAAGCAGGGCTAAGGCAGCTGATTCTCCTTCATGGCTATGTAAACGCTCCTGATGTTCTGTCACACTGATGAGTTTTCAGGATGTGACTTGCCTACAGGTGTTTGGTTCTGTGCCGACAGCTGTCTGCCTTCTCCATGTTCTTGAGGTTGAGTTCTCAGCATGAAGTTAGCTTTGCATCCAGGTTGGATATTAGGAGCAGTTCATTCCCAGAAGGAGTGGCCAGGCACTGTGGCACGGCTGCCCAGAGGGTTGGGGCTGTCACTGTCCCAGGAGGTGTTCAGAGCCATGCAGATGTGGCACCGAGGGATGTGGTCGGTGGGCATGGTGGGATGGGTTGGGGTTGGACTTGGGGAACTTGCAGATCTTTTCCAACTTAGTGATTCTCTGAAAGCTCAATTAACTGAATAACCGTTGTTCAAATTGCGTGAGTATGATTTGCAGAACAGTAAATCATTTAATTAAGCTCTCATTCCAGATCAGAGAGTACCGAGGAACCTCTGCAATATTCTATGTATCTCTTATTTTTTGTAAAGACTTTCCATTCCTGTTTAGCCATGATTTGTACAGCTATGTAGATCCTGTGCAGCACCTTTCTGGTGGTGCCAGGTGTGATATAGATGTGATAGTAAAGCTGTTCAGTGTTCTATTAAAAGGTAACTGATTTCGAAGGGAGTCTTAGGAGTGTGTGAGGTGCTGCTGGTGGCGGGGGAGTGCATCCAGCTGACACAGCTTGCAGAGATTCGCTCCTATTTTATTTCAGGAACATACTGAACTTCTTTTCTCATACTTCTCATGTATTATTTTTGTAATTGAATGAGCATTCAATAATAGCTTGAAAGAGCAAGGAGAGAAAGGCAGGGGAGAAAGTGCAAAAGGGCATAACTTCATTCTGGTGCATCTCTACTGGAGGCTCGATTAGTATTCTGACCACCATCCTAAATGATTATTTTGAAGCCGAATTTGGTGTTTAAGAACAAATAGGAGTGACCTTCTTCTTACTTAACAGCCAGTGGGTAATAAATAAGCCAGTAAGAATGCTGAGCAGAATGTGTTACACATGGAAGAAGAGGAAATTACTGCTCAATGAAGTTGTGTGCTGTGCCAAATGCTTTATTAAGAGCTTACTGGGTGTTTGCCAGTTTGCCTGCAGTTCTAGCTGGGGGATGTGATGTGGGCTCCTCTAGTTATAAAGAACTGAGGTCTTTTATGTATCTTTAGGGACTGTTGGAGAAGAACCCTAATCGTCATAGACGTTGACAAGTGACAGTGAAACTTGGTAGTTTTTGCAGCATGTTACAAATATTGACTTTTTTTTTTTTTTTTTTGGTAAAGAAGGAATTGGAAATAGAACTTTTCATTGAAACAAAGCATCAAGATGCAGTCATCTGCTTTTCATGCATTTGTTGTGAGCACTGCTGAAGTAATAAGGATCCATGTTGTCCGTGTGGTTTTGCTCACTGCTGCTGTCTGACAAAATCACAGCGTGGTTTTAAGAAAAAAAGAGAAACAATGAGAGACTGCAAAGTTCAAACAAGTTTATCACAGACTTCTGGGGAACTCCTCTGAAAACCAGAGGAACGTTCTTTGAAATGCTTTTGAGCTTTTTTAAAGAAATGGATTATGAAATTGATGCCAGTTCACTCTCTTGTTCAGTTGTCGTGTCGTTCATTTCCACAGGCCCAGGTGGCTGTTGGGAGATGTTGGTTAACCCAGGAAATTTTAGTTATGAAACCCAACCCACAAAGTTCTGTTGTGCCCACAGCCCCAGCAGCACCTCACCCTGAGCAGCCACGCTAGGAGGCCATTATTTAACACTCTTTTCTCCTTCAACTTCTCTCGCTTGCATGCTATTAGCAGGCTTGATAAGCTGTGTGTGACCCCTACAGTAATCATGGAACATAAATTTGTGCTGGTTTGAGGTAGCACAGTACTGGTCAGAGCTGCTGTCTTGAACTGCAGCAGCATGCTTTATAAATTAAAAGTTAAAACAACGTGTGTCCCTAAAATCTCATCAGTAATACGTGTCAGAGCAGGTTTTCTTTCTGCAACTTACTGTGACATCCTCGGGGTGTCCTTATGACAGGTCTGTGCCAAGAGTAAGCTGTTCGTGTGTCATTCCATCCTGTAACAATTTGCCAAGCTCCTGACTCCCTAAAAAAATTGTAACAAAACAATTTTTCCTATTAATTTTAATAGAACAATCAAAACTTTTTATGTATAGGCAAAACTGGATTTTGGGCTGACTTGGTATTACCTACCTTATCTAACATATGGTCTCGAATCACTTCTGTCTTCATATACACCGACGTGTCCTTGAAAATTTGATTTTTGTCGAAGTTTTATTACAGCTATTTTAAGTCTCTTGAATTTAAATGAGAGTTATGATCCCATCCATCATGCTGCTGATGTTAATAGGAGCACTGCAGCTTTTACTGCTGGTTTCGGGCAGAGCTCAGCGCGGTACCAACATGAGCAGGTTGCCCTCTGGCTGCGGATGGAAAGGGTTCTGCAGGCAGCCACGTCCAGCAGTGACTCTTCGTGGGCTCAGATAGCAGAAATCTCTGTGTGTATTTTCAGCTCTGCTCCTGAGGTTGAGGTTCGACTCCTTGTAGCTAACTTGAAGCCTGAGCCTTCACCCTCTGTTTCTGTAAGGAGCTGTTGCTTCAATTAGAGGAAGAGAAGGAGGAAAATTATTCATGTTTATAGAAGCAGAGCTGATGGTACTTGACTTTGCTTTGTGGGCATTATGATATTGGATAATTCTGAAAGTTGCACAGAAGCTAATAAAATCCTGAAGCGTCTCATTAAATTAAGATGGGGTGGCTGCTGATGGGCTGCGTAGTCTTAATTATCAGTCCTGATTTATTGATGGGATTTTCAGTTTGAGATGATTGATGTTAAATTAAAGGCATCTGGTTTACATCTTTGATCAGCACTACAGAAATCTGAGCTGAAACGAGGACTGTTAAATGCTGGTTGGAAGCGTGAGGAGTGCTTTGATACACACTAACATTTCAGCATTTTAGTTTGAGTTCAGTGTTTCAAACAGTACCACAGTGAAATCTGATGTGTCTTCTGTACTGACGTTGGATTTGTAGTTCTTGTTAGTAGATGTTGGTTGATACTGATCTTGATTAACATGTCCACAGTTCAATCCAGATTTTATTTTGTGCTTTCAGAATTGGATTTTATCAAATGTGTTTTATTACCAGTGGAAGTGCTGTTGTTGCCTCTCTGCCTCTTTGTAACTTCAGTGTTTCTTTCTTCTTTCAGAACTATACTCAGTATATTCCTCTGTCCATATACGACCTGCAGACTTGGATGGGCAGTCCTTCCATTTTCGTCTATGATTGCTCCAATGCTGGCCTTATTGTCAAGTCGTTCAAACAATTTGCACTACAGAGGGAGCAAGAGCTGGAGGTGAGATCACGACCTGTTGCAACGCTTTTTGTTTCTGTTTGTGCAGTAGGGTTAAGTTTAAGCTTGTTTTGCCATACACAGCTGAAAAAAAATGTTTAAAGCCACGTTGAAATCCAAATTAGTTTGCAAATGATTTGCCACTCCAGTCTGTCTGGTTTAGTTTGCTATTCTATTCAAGTTTGAATAATTTTTAAGGCAAGTGCTAATTAAATGGTAATGTTAATAGAATCAATTTGTGCCCTAATGGTCTTTTCTGCTGAGATAAATGCAGAAGTGAACGAGACATGTTTATTTTAGATTCACAAGTGTAGTGTGTGGGTATGTGTTTGGATGCAGTTCGTGTTGTTGAGCCGAATGCAAAATCGTGAAACCAAATTAAATAAACCTGGTGCACAGAGGGACCATCACTGATGATTTTGGTTTCAAAGAATGCTTAAGCTGGATGTGTTTCTAATGGAAAGCTGGATGTGTGTCTAATGGAAAGCTGCCTTTCGTTGCAAATATAATTACTAATACATTTATTGAAGTAAATCTGAAATGCAGAGTGAAAGGTAAGGAAGCAGGAGTCGTCCTGGGATGCAGAGTTCTTTGCTCCCAGATCCCCCTGCTTGCTTCAGCCTGCATGGAAAGCACATTTTGGAAGATTAACTTTTTGTCCTCCTGTCATTCAAAGAGATGGAATTAAAAAAATCTTCAAGGAAGAATTTTAGTTAATGGGCAACTGACCGCAGCAAGTGTAACTGTCAGTAGGTGTTAACACTGGCTCTGGCTCTAATTCCTTTCATTCCAAATGCCAGTTTTTGAAGATGCTTTTGTGATGACTTCTTGGCAAGTAGAAATACACCTAGTAACAGACACCAGCCTAATAGCTTCAGACGTGTAGATCTTTCCAGTTTTCCTGTCCTTTTCAATCAGTGACTTTGCTGCACTTCATAAAGATTCTTCCCGAAGTCTGTGGCTTGGGAAGAATATAAAACTGCAGAATGGATCAGTGGTGTTGGTAATAGATGCCTTTTTGAAAACTACAATCTCTAAGTCAAGGAAAAATGTCTGGTGGTCATCATCTGTTCTCCTTTTTCAAGTTTTTTTCTTTTCTTTTTTTGTCAGCCTACAGCTTTCATTGCCGTATCTTCGACAGTCTTTCTGTTTGTAAAATAAGCCCTTAAGATTTTTTCTTTTGTTTCCTCACTCTATTCCTAAGCAGGTTAAAATGGACCCACCCTCACTCTCCCTCCTTGTCCCTGCTTTCTCTATGAGGCTCTTCTTAGCTGTTGTGGGGCTCTGCAATGACTCTGCTGGTGTCCAAGTTCATGAAAAGCAAAGTGAAGCTGGAACTGGTGCTCAGAGGGGCTGCTGGGGTGATCAAGATAATTGTTAGCCCATCTTACTGAAAGGAGATTAGAGGAGCTTGCTGTTTTCTTAATCAGATAGAGTGAAGGCTGAGGGAAGATGTGGCTGTGTGTATAAATTCCTTGAAGGATAAGCTTATGGGAGGAGAAGTATTCATAGGATAATGTTGATACAAGAGCAATTAGGTGTATGGCTGTCCATGAGTCAGTCTAGTCTACAAGATTTTAGAAAATCCAAAGGATAAGGTTCTAGAACAACTTGCTGGCTGGAATAATGGAAACCAACTATTTCTCCATATGTAATTTTATGTGTCTGAGAACATCCATGATGTGAGATGGATGCTGGAGGTTGCAGGAGGCCATGCCTGCAGACACTGCTTGCGGAGATTCTGATATCTCAGCGTTTTGCAAACTGGCCCAATCAAACCTCTTACTGTTGGGAGTGCTGTGTCGAGTTGCACTCTCTTATGGCTTGAGTGTGCTGTGTGTATGAAGCCTTCACTAATTCCTGAATGTTTCCTGGCTTTCACACAGTGCAGCCCTCTCCCAGTGTAAGCTACTGCAGTAGTCGACTATCAGTTATAAAGTTCTTATTCTGTAGTCACAGCTAATATGCAGTTTTTTAGGTACTGATAGTAATGTGTTTCTTCTTAATGTGCCTTCCATTAGATATCTAGAAATTAGTTGGTGAAGTTAATTAAGGAGAGAAAATACTATGAGGCATAGAGAGGGTGAGGAAGGGATTACATGCCATGAAACTGCAGTAGATGGATGATCATTTGACACAAGCGACCAACTAAGAAATTGAATTTTCAGATTAAACACACATTGTAGCTCATGGTTTTCATTAAGTGCTGTGTGTCATACTTAGAACAATCAGAATTCATATTTTTTCCCATTATTCTTCTAAGTTTTCTGTGGTATTAAGTATGGTCAAGCAATCTTTAAAAGCATTTGAGAGATGGGCAGACAAGCCAAATATCAGTGACTTTCCAAGCAGATCTGGAGGCTTCACTTTGTGCAGGATGAATGTTTTCATCTGCAGTGTTACAGCATTGATCAGTGAGGGCTAGGATGTGGTCTTCATTTACCACAGGCTCAGATCCAGCCATAGGGATCCCTGCTTGCTGGCCAGATGCCATCAGATCACATACAGTTCTACCAGGACTATAAGAATTAATTACAGCATACTTAAAGGTACGCTTGCAATTCCATTCTATTTAGTTCTTTTCTGTCTGTAGAATATAAAGGCTTTCTTTCTTAATACGGAATCTAAATCTTCCTCTGTCTTCAAAGGATAGAGGCACAAAAGGAATAACTTGTGAGTGATAGGAAAGCAGTTAACTCTTCTCTCAGATACCTGAGGAAAGATAACACTGTGCCACGCAGCACTGCACTGTCTTCTTTAGAGAGCTGCCTCCAAAACAGCCCTTGAATAGGAAATTTTAAGAAATGCCTTTTGTTAATAAATAAGATATTGCTGATCTGTGTGAGTGAAGGGCTGCGCGGATGGGAAGAAGCACATCGGTTTCAGCAAGATGATGATGATGACTTGGTGTACCGGAGGCAGGGATCTGTCATGTCTCCTCCTGGCAGGCACATCACAATTGGAAATACTTTTTATCTTCCACAAGCCTGCTTCTCTGAGGGAGGTGAGGAGGAAGGGCAGAAGATGCGACTCCCTAAGGCACCAAAGCCAGCTGCAAACAGCACCCAGCCACTTAGCACCATGGCCTGGATGTGGTGGTGCAGGAACAAGTGTGATATATCAGATTAACGGTTCATTTCTGCAGTTGATCCTGCCTCTGGGGGGGGAAGGGAGGTGGAAAGTGCGGGGGAAGGGTTGCTCTAATATTTGTAACAGATTGCTGTTGTTTTGTTTTCCCAAGAAATATTTTTAAGAGCTGGAAACTGACCCCAGCTTTTGGAAACAGGAGTTCCTGCTGTTGCTTTCCTGCTTGATGTCCTGTTTGGCACTGCTGAGCACTGTGGCAGGGATTCTGGCTGCGAGGAGGTGCTGGGACTGGCAGGACTGACCTCGAGCTGCTGTCAGGAAGCAGCAGGGGAATGGTTCCTACAGGGCTGGCAGTAACCTAGTTAGAAAACACCTTGCATATGCCTGCTTTCGAGCTTGCTTATAACGTATAATGGAAGTGAAGGCAATGGATGCTTTTAATCATCTCATTAGCTAGCTCTGATGATTCTGTGAGTGCATATAAATACAGTGCAATTCTAGAAAATTAAGCAGGCGTTTTAAGTGTGCTGTGCTAACAATGATAAAACAGTAGGCTGGATATTTCTGATTAATTTTCTGTGTAATTGTGACATGGTGTTTCCTCTGTCTCGTGATTATTCCACATAGAATAGATCTGTAGTCTTAAGGCCGTGTTTGAGATGTGCAGAAATGAAGGCTGAAAAATGTCTTCTGGATGTGTGCTTTGCTGCAAGAGGTGCTGCAGTTTGGTTTTCAGATGCACTGTTTGAGTTTCAGACAGTGAAGCTTACAGCTGTGTGCTGGCTTGTTTTGCTCCTACCTGGCTGGGAGCTCAGTGTTGCAGTGGCAGTGCCTGTGCTTCTCCCCTCCAGCAGCACGTGTGGTCCTCATCAGGGCTGAGGAACTCACAGCTTTTGTTTTTCCATCTTCAGCATTAATTCTCAAAAAACTAGCTTAACAACAGTGTGGCAGAATGTTATCTGGCATTAGCATCATGTCTGGGGGGGGAGAGATTTTCTAATCCACCATCTGCTGGGAGAGAGGAACAATATCTTCTCAGGGGAAGAGGATTCTCATAGCAGGAATTCTGTCAAGCTAGCAAGTCTGGCCAACGCTTGTGATAACGAGCTTCTGTGCTGGGTCACTTTCTCCCATGTTTCACTTAGACGTGCCCATCTTGTTTTTTCATCAGGTGTTTGCTTCTCACTGTAGCTGCATATGCACATAAATGCTTTCGGTAACAGCAGTTTAAAAGACGTGCATCGTTTCCCTTTTCTGTTAGTCCCAGGCAGCAATGCTTGCAAATCTGTTAGCTCGTCCTTCTGTCAGTGCTCTTGCAAATAACAGACCTGAGTGCTCCTTAGCTGGGGCAGATGTAGTTTGTTTTCAGGACAAGTTAATTTCCACCATCTTACAGGAATGATTTCAGCCTGTTTCTGAATAATTGAAAAGTTAACGTTATCACTGTTATTTTGTCTGAAAGGCTGTGGGTTGCCAGTTGCCCTGAATGAAGTAACAAGAAGTGAAATGAGAAGTGCTGTGCAGATGTAAGGGTGTTTTTTAGCGAGCTGATCCAGGAAAGCGTGCATCGCTCTGTTCTGAGAGCGCGATTCTGCTGAAGAAGCTGTGAGCTGGTTATGGGCTGCTGCAAGGTCTTCATCTAATTGCTTGTTTACAGAAGCTGCTGAGACACGACGGAACGACAATTGTAGATAAATATGTATTATTAATAATTGTGATAACGTTTCACATGGGGAAGCATCACTCAGTTTACTGTTGTTACAGTTGTGCATTAGTGCGTTCTTGCTGCTTTGCTTTTAACCTTTTGTTAGCCATGAACTTTCGCTGTGTCTCTGCCTAATGAGGAGTTTTATCCTTGAGGGAGCTGAGCAATCCAGTCACAGTCTGACTTTGGTGGATGTTCTAAGTAAAGAAAAAGTTATTACTGGGCTTTCCTCTCCTTTGTCTTTCATGCTTACTTTGTAAAAGAATGTTTTGCTATATCATTATCCCTAGAAATCTAACAAGGTCTGTAATTACGAGCTGGTACTCCATGTTCATTTTTTGCTTGTTAATTGTTCATCTCCTAATGGGCAAATATTTATCTTGCATGTGTCACAGCTTCTTTAGTTGGTCTTACTGCGCAGAAGCCAGGAGTTGAGCAGGAGCTCCTTCCCCATCAGAGCAGAGAGGCTCTACCAGCACACAACAACCAGCAAGGCTGCAGTGCTTCACACTGCTCAGAAAGCATAAAATTCATCTAAATGTTCTCCCCACCTGTGGAGCTCATTTATAAGGATGCCCGGAGAGCAAGTCTTTCTGCAAGAAATTAATAGCAGATGTGAAGCAGTTTGACTGCTTTGTATTTATACATCTGTGAAGAGCTAGCACTTCCCAGTCTGTCACGCCTTTCTTCTAAAATAAAAGATGTCTTCAGTATTGTCATTATCTTCTTTTGTTATTAGCATACAGGTTACAATTATGAGAAGTGCAGTAAGGACTCTTAGGTGACTGGAGTGTAGGTTCATTTCCACCCCAGGTATGGCATCACTCGTTGCTGAAAGCAGAGTGGGGAGCAGGGACAGATCTCAGCTAATTTGGCCAACTTGTGAAAGCTGAAGTGTGTCACTGCCTCCTCTGGGGTTAGAATGGAAAAAGAATATTTAAAGAGTCAAAAAACTTGATAGGCTGCAGAATTGGTGACATAGCACCTGAAGCTTCTCTGTGGCTTATCAGGGTGCTTTGCTCAGCTGGAAAAATATGACTGTGCCAGGCTCATGGTTTGTAATACAAGTATTTCCCATAAACACTTGTGAGACACAGAATTAATTTCCTCTTGAGACAGATGGAATTCCTCATTTATAAAGTTGGTAAATAATGAGTTTTTCTAGTCACTGTATTACCTTACTCAGGGAAAAAAAAAAAAAGGAATAAAAGGAGCTGGCCAAAGTGTTTGTCTTTGAGTGGAAAGTATTCTGTTAGCCTGGATAATGCAGCATATGGGTCACTGTGCCGGGTCTTTGCTTTCCAGGTCCTGCATGAACGGGCAGTGGAGGCACTGCATGCATTACAGTCTCTTGGTGCGATGCTGTTTAAGAACCTTTGAGCACCACAAATGGAAATTTTGGGTGGCTGAAGCGTTTATTTTGTTCACCTGTTTCAGAAAGGCACAGGGAAGGTTTCTTTTTTCTCTGAATCTGAAGATCTGTCGCACTTTGGCAGCTCTTCATTGGTTATTTTCAAAATGAGATTGAAATTTACTTCCCTGAGTTGGAGTTCACCAATTCTATGATTTCTGTGCTCTGTCCAGGTGGCTGCAATTAACCCAAACCATCCTCTTGCTCAAATGCCTTTGCCTCCATCGATGAAGAACTGCATTCAGTTGGCAGCATGTGAAGCTAATGAATTGCTCCCTATGATCCCCGATCTGCCGGCCGACCTTTTCACATCATGCCTTACTACGCCAATCAAAATTGCTCTGAGATGGTAAGGATCATCTCCACTGTTGATGGCAAGTGCCTCATTCGTGTCGTTGTCTGTTAAAATGATAGGTTTTCCTAATCCAAGTGCTTCATTTAACCTAATGTTTCTCTGCAGTATTGAATTACAAGATTTGAACTATGTGTCTGGGATGGACTGTTATTAATCAGAACTAGAAAGGTGAAAAAACTGTTATCTTCTACTTATTACATTTTAGATTCCAGCTCAATATCTAGGTTTGCTCAGATTAAAGGATTTACTGTTCTGGGAATTAAATATCTGCTACTTCAGAGAGCGGAAATAGTACATAGTGCAATAACAACTCCTTGCAAATTGTCCTTCATACAAATGATATTCCAAATATTGCAGTTGCTGTAAACAATGCAGTAGCATTAAATAATGCTGTAGTGAAAGAGACCAAGCGATAAACCGAAGATGTTACATGAGGATACAAAAACCAGCTAGATACAGGAGGAGCTTTGAAAGGACAGTGTTGTTACCCAACAGAGGAGAGGAGCAGCAGCAGTTTGGTGCCAGCTGAGGATGTGGTATCAGGAATCCTGTGTGTCCCTGCAGGTACAGAGCTCTGTTGATTTGTTCCTATCAGCACGTTTCAGTTCATGCTCTTAAGGTACTTTGTAGTCCAGGATGAAAAACTCCAGGTCATTAGCCAGACTAGGTTAAAAGAGGCAGAAACATATAGATGTGGCAGACAACCATAAGCAATTGAGTCACTGCATCTGCAAGAGTTATGACTTCTGGAGATGCTCGTAATCACTTCACAAGTCAGATTCTCTCTGAGTTCTAAAAGCAGCAAACAAAGTGACTTAATGTGGCCAGGTTCTAGTTTAGATCCATAGTGCCTTTGAACACCTAACTTTTGCTTGTAAGCACAGTCAAAAGTCTTTGATAGTTTAGCAGGGCGAAGAGCTGCAGTGACACGAGGATTATCTAGGAGGGAATTTTTGGGAAGGTTAATGAGAAAATAGTTTTCCAACCCATGTGTCAGGGACCTGGAGTCTGAAGTTGTGGGAGATTGGGCTAGGGTTTCTGCCAAGGAATGGCAAACTTCTGAATGAGAGAGGCAGCTGTGCACTCCTCTGGTTTCTTTAATATCCTTTTTGTATTACTACTTCTATTGTGAAAAATTAAAAATGATTTTGTTGATCCAAGATAAGTTTGGTTGCGATATTAGGCGCTCATTAGAACTCCCAAGTGAGCACTTGCAGACGGGTGACAGGGTTGAGCCTGCTGCTTAGCCAGAGGCATTTAATCTCATTTAATCCTGAGAGAACAGGATGCTTCCCTTCCAGGCAGGTGGGGGAAGGAGCACGCTGGCTTCCAGTGCAGCTGCTGCTTGGCGGTGCTTCAAGGCGAGCTGTCTGCCTTGACTGAGGCCTCGTCTCATCCTGGGTGCTGATATGGTCCTGGTAGGCTGCTCCTGAACTCTGCCTACAGCATGGAAGCTCTCAAGCTGCTTGCTTTCTTTAAAAGCTGAGGAAATCACTATGTGGCAAAATTCCTTGAGGGGAACTTTGAGAAATAGTGTGTTACTGTGGTTCCAGGGAGCTACGTTTGTCATATGGCTGCCATTGGGTCACTGCTAGCCAAGCAGCGTGATGTGAGCTGAAGCTTTCAGCTGTGTTTGTCTACAGAGGGAGACTTAGAAATTGAACTCAATGTTCTACCTGCTTAGTTCAAGGCTAGCCACAGGTGACAACGAGTGCCACTTGGCAAATGCAAACAAATGTGGCTTCTTTTTAAAATTACTTTTCAAAAAGAGTGCAAGACCAGTAAGTAAAACAAAAAGCCACAAAGGATTCAGCAAATGAAGGTCTGAGCTCAAGTTCCAGGGAGAATATTTTCATCAAGACTCCATGTTAATGTGCAGTGAGGAGTTAAACAATTGCTTGTCAGGTTGTCTGAACTGAGGCTTGCAATTATTCTCAGTAACTCATTACTGTGAATCTGAGTTAAATCAATACCACAAAGATGCAGCGATCCTGCTTAATTTGTGTTGTTTTCACTATTTTGGAAAGACTTTGTGGGAATCCACGGCATGAGCTTTGATCTCTGTTGAAGATGAACTGGTTTGCCACAAACTGAAACTTCTTGAGTAAAGTGAAGGTGTTTTTGTGTAATACAGAGCTGTGATCGTGAAGGTGAAGACGTGGAGGCTCAGGTAGAGTTGTTTTGGTTGGAAGGAAGCCCCCTCTGAACATATAACCCTTCACACAACAGTGTTTAATGCACAACTTGTATTATTGAGAAAGGCTTTTCCAGATATTCTGATCTGTTCAGGAGGCTTGTGCTGCATCTCCATGGGAACATGGCTGAGGGGAGACAGGCAGGTTCTTGAGCAGAGCTGCTCCTGGTGCAGCGTGAGATGCCTGGAGTTGTCTCGTTTGTGTTTGGCAGGAAGGGTTGTCAGAATACTCTCCAGGTAAAGGATTTAGAGCCATGAACCTCAGCTACTGTTGGTGCTGATGCAGGTGGGTGCTCTGCTAACTCCTGGTTAGTGAGGCCTTTCCTACTGCATCGAATCCAAACATTATGTGTGTTGCTTTTTATTGCACGTATTAAAAAAAGAAAATCTCCTCTATAATCTGCAGATTACAGTCCTTTTATATTCCCTATTGATTGGCATTATTAGTGTTGTATTTCTATCCATGCAAGTTCTGCAAATGAGAACTTACTTGCAGACTGTTGTTATTCACTGCAGTTAAAAAGAATAGATGTGGAGCCAGGCTGCCTTCCTCATGCAGTTGTTCAGTGCAAGCTGTATGTCAGGCACTTAACCAAAAATACTCTTCTAATTCAGTTGGACCTTTTATTAAAGCTGGCCCTGAGCTCTGCAAAATTATTTTTGAAATAAAAGATTTTTGCAAGTCCAGACTGACGAGTTAATGAGGTTTCACATGAGGAGTTTATAGGCAAATGAAAGCTGGATGAATAAATTCCTGTACATCCCATTTTGCGTGTGTATTTGGGGTAGATTGATTGACCAAATCGCTTCACAAATGGAATTGCATCCACCTCAGGCCGGGAAAAAAAAAGATGCTGGTGATAGAAACACAGATGGATGAATGGTGCACCTGAATTTGGTACACAAAACTCTTAATCAAACTGACTGACAATTTCAGAGCTCTGCTGTCTGAACTCTGGGTAGCTTCATACTGACTGTCTTCATGTGCAGTCACTGTTGTGAGCTGACATTCCAAATGTATGTTGCAGCTACGTGTAAGGCAAGCTTAAAGGTAGGACATATGGATTGTCAATCTTGACTGACTTAACCAAGAAGGAGAACCAGCTATAGCAGAGAGAGGCAGAAATCAGAATACAGTTGGTGCACTTTGTGTTCAGATCTGTGTGTCTCTTGCACTGTCTGCAATAAAGCAGTCGGAAGTTGTGTTTGGTGGTGCATCGTATGCTGATGTTATTGTCAGTCCCTGAAGGCATAAACAAGCTGTAAGAGTAATTTCACAATTTTACATTTGGAGGAGAAGGCTGCAATTGTCTGGACTGCCTGAAGAACCTCCTTATGTGAGGTTATGGTGCTCCTGAAAAGTACAGGAAACCCCTCCAGCCAAAAATAAACGAAGTTTAAAAGCAGCTCAGACTCAGGAATTTTAAATGCACAGCTGTGTGCACTGGGACCCACGTGCAGCAAGATTGTCAGTGCCTGGGAGTAAATGCTTGACTCCTGACAGCTGATTTTGTGTTGGGTCAGTTGCACATTTAAAGTGTTTATTTCCAGTGTATGCATTTTGTGTTTGTGCTTGAAGGTCTGGGGGTTTAAACTGAGCCAATCCCCTGTCCTACACTTAGACTTCTCTAACTAAACTGAGTTTCAAAACATTCCTGGGTTATCTGAGAAAAATCTGAGCATTGTTATGCATGTTACTGCTTTTCTTCTGTGTCGCCTGGTGTGTATTGGTACTTTTACTGCAGCTCTGACATCTCCTGCCTGATGACACCAAGCATCCACTTGAGACATCACGTTTGGAGCCTTGGAGTAATGAGAGGGAGGTTGCAGATACAGGATGAAGGAACATTCTGTTTACAAGTACATTTTCTTGGCAATCACTGCTTGTTAGAGAGGAAATGCAAATAGTCTGTTAGCAGTTACAAGGGGTCTTAATGAACTCATCTCTTTCGAAATTTTCAGAGGTGGGGATTTGTAAAACAAGTGCACCAGTAGATCAAGCACAGACAACAGCATTAAGCTCCCATTCAGGCGGATATAAACAGGTCTGTGATGAGGGCAGGGTGTTTTTCTTCTCTAAGTCAAGTGCAGTCTGGTTGTATTTTGTCAATTTTGAGGAGCCAAGGCTTGACCAAAATAGCCTAGATGTAAGTTGATTTACATCTTTGCCCACAGTGCAACTCCCTAAGGAGAGTGCAAAGTGACAGCTGTGCAACGCATTCATTGTGTGAGCAGGTTTATAGCTGACTCTCAAAGGTGTGCATATCTCACTGCTGCAGGTATTGGAGGAAATGTTGGCACAGGGGCATTTCTCATGTACACATGTCCTGAATGTCTGTATGCACAGGGAAGCTTTCTGCTTCTTTGTCCGAACAGCTGTAACCAAAAGCCTCGTGCTCAGAAGAAATCCTTGCAAAAAGGATGCTCATATATTTGTTTGCCCTGAGGCAAACCAGCACCAGGTGAGACCCTGCTCATCAGCTCGGGGTCCCTTGCTGCCTGCCCAAGGAACCAGGCTGCACTTTGGGGCTGGCAGCTCATCCTTCTGCAACATGCCTTGCTGCTTGCAGCTCTGTCCTATTAATCTGTGAGCTTGTAAAATATTGCTGAGTGCTGAGGTCATATCATAACTCACATGAGAGGCTTCCAAAGTAAATACAAAATGCTGTGTGACATGGTGATAGGTGGAACCCTTTTCTTTGTGGAAAACAGATGTGTAACAGCCCAAAGTTGTGCAGGCTTTGCTTTAATCCTTTCAGATATGTCGTAATGCAGAGACATTGAGCAGCACAGCGAGGAAGTGTTTTGGCATCCACAGTCTGCAGGGAGATTCCAGGCTGATTCCAATAACCCAGTTCTGCCGTGCTGAGATCTGCTCGCAGGGTTTGTCTGAGAGTGGTGCTTCCCTCAGTGGCTCTGTAATGCAGCTCTGCGAGGTGTCTGTGTTTAAGGGATTGTACTGGGGTTCTGCTGTAGCAGAGGATAGTTTCATAGATAGTTTCATGCCTTTTTTTTTTTTTTTGGTGATGGATGGCACACACCTCAGGAAAGCAGCCTGGAGAGCACTTAGGTTTTCAGAGTCTTGGCAATAATGGGTGTCCTGCAGGCAAGGGGACCACAGGGACATCCTGAGTGACTGAAAGGTTTCAAAATGACCTTGGCACATCTTGATCTCTGCTGTGCTAAGAGAAAGCCTTGCGGATACTGGTGTCATGGAAAGGAGAGGGTGGGGAACCCTGTCTGCTGAGGGGCCTCAGCTCCGGTGTAGGGGCTGAGTACCGACCTCTTGTGCAGCACAGTGAGCTCTTCCACAGCAGAGAGCGGATTTCTGAATGCTGAGAAGCAGGCTGGCATCGTGGTGACACGAGAGGAAGTCATTTCTCCAACTGACAGCTCTGTTATTCCTCCTGGAGCTGTGGTTTCCCAGCTCTGCTCTCCGAACCACAAAGCGCATCCCAGCAGCGGGGCTGTTGGCCGTGCTGCCTCCCACCTGCACCCAGCACAGTGCTGTGCTGATGCAGTCCTGGAGCAGCAGTACTTGCAGTGCTGAGGAAGTGGAGTCAGCATTTCTTTAATTAAATAACTGTGGGTTTTGAACATGACATGTTGCTCCCGGCCTCCATCACCTGCCCTGCCTGCAGCGTTGGCTCCTCAGGGATGCTGGGCACCATTCCCCTTTCCTTCCCTCCCCAGGAACCCCGCTCCCCCCATGCATTGGAGTGCTGTCACTGTGACAGAGCCTGGCTCTGACACTCAGCACTGGAAATGGCCACATGCTCAGGAGTGTGACAGAAGTGAAGGGCCCTGTGTGACTCTGGTTGTGCTGGGGGAAAGTTTTCCACCCAAACTCTATTTTAAAAGCAGAAACACTGTAACAAAAACCTTCTTCCATGTTTTTTTTCCACACAGACCTTGCTGTTAAATATACAATGAGTGTGTTTTGTTTTTGTTTTCTCCTCCGCAGGTTTTGTATGCAGAAGAGTGTCAGACTGGTGCCGGGAGTCACGCTGGATTTGATAGAGAAGTAAGCCAGATTTCACATATATATATATATATATATTTTTTTTTATCTATTTATATATTTTTTCCCTGTTGCTCTTATTTCCTGGCTATTTTCAGCATTTCACTTGTTTATCCAAGGGGAAATTTCTTTGCAAGCCTTGCACAGGGTCCCTCCCTGATGGGTTTGCTGTCCGTGTCCCATTGCAGCCAGCTCTGGTCATGGGCACCTATGGGGCAGACGTGCCCACCCAGCATCACCAAAACCACCACGAGCAGAAAAGTGCTCACCAAAAGCATTGCCTTTCATTTCCTTGCTATGCTGTCCTGTTATCCTTTCTCCAGCAGTGTTATGTTTCTGACTTAACACTGAAATGAGCTATAATCCTTCTACTCAAACAATATTTGAGCGTAATTACTGATTCTGAAGCAGCTGAGGGAAGAAAGCTGTTCGTAAATCTCCTTCAGTTTATACCAACAAGCTGGCCTTTGAAATAATAATTGCCCACCAGGGTCCATGCTGGCTTTTCACATTTTTTTTTTTAATGGGAAGCGTGTTCTTAAAGTCAGGGCAGTGGATGCAGGCACTCTGTCCTCCCTGTGGATGATTTTTGAATATCCTATTCTGGGAACATTGCTACACGCGCACAAACCGGGAGTAATTAATTAAACACTGTTCAATTTCTGAGGAGTTTGGATGCTAGAAATATCATTGTCAAGATGAATTAGAGCCTGCATGTCTGCTGTTCTGACGTGTGGGTGCCCACAGCCCGGTTACCATCCTTGGTCTGAGACAAAAGCTGTGGAACTGAGAGGCATCCTGAAGGGGCTGAGGAAGCAGGAGCAGGGTAATAAGCTTTTAAAAGGGAGAGATATTTCAGACTTTCTTGTTTTTCTGATAATCTTCCGAATGGTGTCACAAAGTACAGCAGTGGCTCGTTGCTCATGCTGCCCATAGCAAACTGTGGGTGATAGCAGAGGCAAACTGTGGGTGATAGTGAGGTAAGGTAAGGTTGCATCAGCTAACATTTCTTGTTCAGGTTTTGCTTTAGCGAATCGTTCCCTGTTGAGTAACTTACACGTTTCTCATTCTGATGAGGTTAAAGATGCTTCTCAGTGCCATTAGTTCTTCCACAGGGTGCATTTTAAGCATAGACAGGCTTATCAGGAGAATCTGGGTATTTAATCATGGCAATTTTACACGTGAAAATTTGATTATCCTCTCATCTCAGTTGGAGAAACAAAGCATTGATTCTGCAAAACTGTATTTCAGCGGCACTAGTCTTAACCAAAATTAAAATCATTTCTCAGCTTTCTAAAGCAAACACGAGACCTGGGAGGCTGACAAGCAGATGGTTTAAGCTGTATTTATTTCCAAAGTTTAGTTGCTTCCTGCCCTAATGCAGTGTCTGGTTATTCAAGCCATATAACCACGGGCTGCTAAAATAGGATCTAGACGTAAATTGCTTCCAAACCTAAACCAGTATGGCCCACAGTGGGAGATGGTTTTGGGGATCATTTAGGGAACTCATTTGAAGAAATAGGGATGACTTCTTTCTGAACCAGTGGGCTCACCATTGGTGCAGGCTGGGGTCTCTTTGGGTCACAGAATAAATGTGGTCCAAAATAGTGACTGTGTTACGTTAACTGTGATTAACAGACTGCTACAAGAGTGTGTCAAAGCAGAGAACATATGGCAGTGTCAGCGACAGTCTGAGCCAGGTAGCTCAGGAGTTGGCTTCCTTCATGGAAAGAACCTTCATGTTACTGAGGGTTAAAAACTCTTCAAATAATGGTTTACTGAAAAATATAATCAATATCCTTGTTGATAAATACCACAGCGAATGTGGATTCTGTAGGGTCAGAGAATCATAGAATGAGCAAGGTGGGAAAAGGCCCTCAAGGTCACCAAATCCAGGATTGTTTTGAAGACCCTCTTCATGCAGGCTGCACTAGAAATAGGTTCCTGTAGATATCCGGTATTTAAACCCTCACATAATAATATGCTACGTATCATCAGTTAGAGAAAACACATGTTTTTTATTGCAGTCCCAAGATAGCACTAGAATACTTCTCCATTTGCCTTTGTGTATATTGTAATTTATAATTTAGTTGTCTTTAGAACTGTGGAGAGAGTTTATATTCTAATTAGGCTGCAGACTTTGGGACTAAATTAGCCTGCACCTTCTTTGAAGGGCCCAAACTAATAATTATTTAGGCTGAACCGGCGTCCTGATGAATAAATGCATGGTGCATCCTGATGTGCGTTTCTATTACAGATCTGCTGAGATAAAGGTAAAAAAAAAAAACCCTCATTTAGAAATAAAGATGTTTGCTGGAGCCAGGCAATGAATTGTAAAGGAAAAAAGGAGAAGTTTAGGTCGGTGGAGTGCTAAGAGTTGGGGCAGCTCTGGCTGTCCCTCGTGGCAGCGCTGATGTCAGGCATCCCTGCTGGCTCCCTTGGTCCCTTCTGCTCGGTGACAAGTTGTCCTGTCATCTCACAGCTGGCTGTGGGGCTCCTGAGTGCAGGGAACCGAGGCTTTGTTCTGCCTTTAGACATTTTTAGTAATTCCCTAAGGGGCAGTATAGCTTGGTGTATGGGCTGTGAGCTGGGTACCAAGAGCTGGGGCTGTGTGATTGCAAGGCTGCCCTGCATTGCCGCACAGGCTCTCCCTCTTGAAATCGCGGTCTCAAAAGAGTGACAACAGTATATTGCTTTCCCAGGAGATTTTTGCCCAGATCCATTTGGTGCCTGGCAAAGGGTGAGAAATCTTGTCCCCTGTTGTCATGCTTTGTTACAGAGGGCCTGTTCTGGATGTCACGTAGGCAGGAGGCCGTGGGAGAGATGTGTCTTGCTGCAGCGCGCTGCTGCTGCTCCCGACGCAGAGCGCCCATCTTGGGGCTGTCACTCACCAGCACAAAATCTATTTATAACAATCACTAGAAATAACAAATTTGGGACTAAAATTAATTTTGTTTCCATTTTAAGCATTATAGACTGTCAGGGCCCAGAACTTATTAATGTTTGAGTGCCTATTGATTATTGATGGTGTTCAGTAGGAGCCTGTTTAAAGACAAAGTAGGAAAAATAAAATCCCAAGATATCACGCAGCAAAGGTAATGCAATTGGAGAACATGTAGAAGTTTTGCTGTCGTGTAACAAATATCTCCTGTGTGTGCCCTCAGAACTTAATCAGCTGTGTCAGAATGGTAAATTGGGGGATGGGCTGTGGAGTGCAGCTGGTTAATTCCTAATTCTTTTTCCAGGTGATCTCAGCTGAAATCATGTGCGATGTGAAGTTACAGTTCAACTAGTCCAATTTCTGCCATTCTGCAACTTAGTTTTTGTAAATGATTTTAATTAGATTTATACTAGGAAATCTTAGTTTGCCTTTAGGTCTGACTTAGGCAGCTTTCATTCCCTTTCATTTTCTTCTGCAAAATTCAATAGAAAGCATTAGAGCATATATTTCAGGATGTCTTGTCTTAGTCAGTGCTGTGAGGATGCTGTGCCATGCTACCTGTCTGCAATGGGTACTCGTTGGTACTCGAGTGCAGGGAGAATGCTTCTTTGGAAGGCACTGAAACACTTCTGTTCAGTAGCAAATCTGGTTTTACTGAAACTGACTATTTAATTTGATCACTCTTGTTACAGGGAAACAGCCTGTAGTGTAGGCAAAGTCTATTGTATATACAAAGTGAAGATTACACTCAACAGGATGGTTTTCATGGCAACACTTCTTTCGTATCTTTGTGCAGAACGACGACAGGATTGAAAACTGGTGTGCAAAGCCTGACAGAAGTCTCCAACAAAAATCATTGGAGAACTTCAAACGTTTTGTCTTCCTCAAGGAGTTTGCCAAGGTTTCAGGAGCTGCATCACGGCGGCCCTGTGCCATTGGTGTGATTTGTGATGAGAGCGCGTTGTCTTTGAGCCCATTAGCTGTGCTGATCACTTCTAAGCAGCTCTTGCCAGTTCAGGAGATTGCTGCAGCACATATGCTGTGTGCAGAATTGTTTTACCATTTCCTGTGATATACTCTCCTCTGTTTTTTTTTTCCCTGAGGCTATAAAATGTGAAATATACTTACTTATTTTTCCCTATGCTAAAATTATGGTGAATGTTTGCAGCTATAAATCAACGCCAATGCGTTTTGTTTTTTGAAGTCTTCAGTATCATATTGCTTATCTCACATTGTATGTATTACAGTACAAAAATAGAGGTAATGGTGGAGCCCATCCAAAGGGAAAATCTGGCATCCTTTGAAGTAAATGCTTCCCCTGTAATTAAAGTGATTCATAGGATTTTGCTAAATTTCTGACAAGGACATTGATGTTAACACCTAGCACGAGCTCCTTAGTGACCCTGACATTTTGTAGTCTTCCCTTCTCACAATAGACTGCAGTGATTTAGGTCTTTGTAAAGGCGTCTGTCAGGAAGTTGATGGAAGAAGCAATCGAGAGTCCAGAGATGTTAAATTGAAGCCAGCAGCTGAGGCAGCCTGCCCTTTTTTCCTTTTCTTCCCCTCCCTCAAAAACAGTTTTTACAAATGAAGCCTGCTTTGTGCTTACTGTCAAAGGCTCTCTGGTGATCGTCAAAGCGTAATGAGAAAGACATCAGGAGAAGTGATGCCAAGATGATAGCAGTGTTCCTTGTGGGGGAGAATACTTCTGGGGCGTTGCAGCCTGCTGGCTACGTAGGTGCCTGTCCAAATACAAGGTATTAGAAACTTCAGTTTAGAATCACAGGACAGGTTTGGAAGAGCATCTTGTGGAAGAGAAGTGTGCTGAGTCTCAGACATGCTTCATCTGAAAATTTTTAGAGTGAAACTCTGAAAAGATTGCAATAGTGAAGTGACCTCTACTCCTCTGAGAGAGGTGTAGATGGTGAGTTTAAAAATACAGAACGGAAACCCCACGATTGACTATTTGAAATAAATCTGTGGTGATCAGGGTCTACTGACACTGAGCAGCACTGTGTTAAACCCCCGTCGATCACTCAGCTCTTCATTTGAGCGGTACAAGCTGCCCTCTGGTTTCTGGGATGAGAGTTTGAGCAGTCCGATCTAGGAGCAGAGAACACGTGTTGATTTTCATCTGTCGATTTATCGTACTGACTGTTCCAACTTTAATCGATTCCTGTGTGCGGCACAGAGAACAGCAGTGCTGCCAATTTCATCCTAATGGCTCTTTCTAGCTCTGCTTCAAAATCGGAAAGCCCTGCTACGGTTTGGCGCAGTTATTGAAACGTATTGCCTTTCATTCTGGTGCTATTCCACACTCTCTACCCTCACCATTAACACCTAATGCATAGGTTTGCAAAGCGCTGAGCACCATTAATCTTCGCAGTGCTGGAGCTTGTACCTTCCTGAGTGCGTATGGGGGCAGAGAGGAAATGAACTCACCTGATGACACGGCAGATGTGCGAATGACGTCCTGTTAATGTCTGCTTCGTGACTGCAGTCCCTACAGGCAGCTCTGTTTCTATGAATCTGGCAGCTCCTCTTAGAAAGCACGGTTGCTTGGTGCAAAAATACCAAGTGTATTTTAACAGCCAAACTAGAACCTGTATTAAACTAACAAGAAGCCATTTTTAGCCTTTCAGTGCAAACAGTAAGCATGCCTTGCTCCCTGATAAAGCAGATTATTCAAATGAAAAGAGTTTCTAAGGTTGTGCTGCTAGCATCAACTTTTGGTTTCAGCCTGTCATTCCTGCTTAGTGCCATCAGTAAGATAATTATCAACACACAATTTGCATTTAATAAACAGAATCTAGTATGAACTGTATGCAGAGCTCTCCATCTGCTGTAAAGATTCAAACTCCACCATGAAACGCTATTTCTCTTTGCACTGAAAGCTGACTTGAAAGCGGCCTTTAGAAGGCTTAAGCTCAGCATTTGGCTTGCAAGGAAAACCTCAACAAGGAATGCTTTGGTTTCTAATTAATAGCATTACAACTTATGAAATGCTGGTATTTTGCTGCAGAGGGTGTTCTGCAATGCAAATATTGATGTGAAATCCTCCTAAGAGCGGTTGTGTGGCCTTGTGTTCCCTCTGCTTGCTCTGGGGGATCAGTTAATAAACACTGTTTCAGAGCTGTATATTTTTCCTCTGATATCAAGACAGACAGGAATTTTTTATAAGATGTTAATTTCTATCTATTTCAGAAATGTATGCAAGGGAATGTGCTTCATCTGAACCTGCATAGGGAATGCTACTGCCATATGTATCAGAACAACTCAGCATAGACAAAGCTTTGCTCTTCATATAGATTGTCTTGATACTTTCACTATATGAATTTGTTTTTCCCAATGCAAAGCAACAAAGCATTAGAAAGGATATCTTAGAAAACTGAAGAGGATGGAGCAGGAAGCTGAGAGACCTTGAAGAACAATTTACAGCTTCTTTGCTTTCCCTGAGTCCTGAGTGGATGTTGACATGGTGCCCAGCAGACCTCGGGCTGCTCTCTTGACTCACAGCAGACATCACTTGCAGGTCCTGCAGCTCCTTTGGACTGTTGTTATGGCTGAGCAAATACAGCACAAGCTCAGCTGGGTGAAATGAATTTGAGCACCTTCTTTCAGTTCACAAAAGCGAGGTCCTCCCAGGTGGCAAACAGGACAGCTGCTTTCCCTCCTTCCAACATGAAACGCAGCTGGGCAGTGCTGTAGTGTTTTTTCAGTTACAACCAAAAAGCAAGCAGCTTGATGTAGCTCATGGAAACACTTTCAGATTAAAATCTGTCCCTCCATGGATCACAGACTGAATCTCTTAGGTTTGCATTGTGCTGGCAGGCTGCAGTTTGGTGCTGTTCTGCCGTGCTGAATCCCTGTCAGGCTGTCCCTGGTGCATTGATGCCTGGAGTAACAAATGGGCAGCCCAGGGGGATGGGATGTTATCTGCTCTGCCCTTCTGCCTATCTCTGGCTACAGCTTTCCACCTGGCTGCTCCTCAGCAGAGCTAAATAGCTCGTGTTCCTCTGAAGCACGTGTGCCTGAAACCTTTAAAAGCATTCAGTTGCTTCCCTTTCTTAATGATTAAATGCTCTTCTTTCTTCATCCACTAGCACAATGTATTTGTTAGCATGAGGATTCTT
The DNA here is from genome assembly GCF_019232065.1 of Centrocercus urophasianus. Taxonomy (NCBI): domain Eukaryota; kingdom Metazoa; phylum Chordata; class Aves; order Galliformes; family Phasianidae; genus Centrocercus; species Centrocercus urophasianus. The sequence continues at coordinate 211,634 of NW_024884978.1, forward strand.
CCCTCTGATGAGTGTTCATCCACAGTGCTCAAGTCCTTCTCTGCTGTAGGAGTAACCTTAAATTTCTCACTCCATGGCGTCATGAATGCTTGGAGGAATCGGTTTGATTTGCTTCTGAAGAGAGGGGACGTAGCTGCTGTAGTCACAGTAAAGGCCTTCGCTGTGACAGACCGAGTGCCAGCTGAGTCCATTGCTGCTTGTGTGCTGTAATGGGCCTCTGGCTCCGAGGAGGTGTGCTTAGAAGCAGATATTTAGTAACGTGCTGCTGTTTTATTCCTGTAGAATCACTAGCTGGTCCCCTGCTTTTGCTTTGTCTGAGAAAGGGAATAGATCTGTGAGTACTTCAGCTTTTTGGAGGATTTGAGTTATTTTTTCCTACCTAAGATAGAATCTTAAAGACAATCTTGCTCACTTTCAGTGCATGTCCTGTGTGTTTGCAGTGCCAAGAGTCTTGCTGTTTGGAAAGCTGCCATCCCAGCTATTGATCACTGCCACTTTTTTTTTTTTTTTCCCTACATCAAAATATTTGATAAAATTAGCAATTGGATTCCTCAGCATTTTTTGTACCCCAAATAGACTCCAGATATGTATTGCTGACAAGATGTTGATATTTTTAGGGTTGACACAGCACTCCCTGTTGCAGCCTGGGTAGTTGTGCACACTGAGCAGATGGAGGATGGCCGTGAGCTCCGGTGTGAGCCTGAGTGCAGCAGCAGAGGCAGTGCTTTGTGCTTCCCTTCATGCTGTGCTGGCAGTCTCCTGGCACTCTGGGGAGAAAGGAATTTGTTCTCTTCAGCAGAGAAAGAATAATAAAGCAGAATAGGAAGAAATTATTACTATTTTCTTATGTTATGCTTTTTGTGCATATAGGTACCACCGTGACAAGTGATACAGTTAGAGGGTGACTGTGTGCAACGTGTTTAAACAATAAAAGCCCAACTAATAGGGAACGTCCTTGTTCCCCCTTCCCTTTTTCCCCCACAGGATTCCTGGAAGGCTGAATGACAGGAGAACTCCCCTGGGAGAGCTGAACTGGATCTTCACAGCCATCACAGACACCATTGCGTGGAACGTGTTGCCTAGAGGTACGACTTGGGCAGGCAAAGCAAGTTTTCATCAGGAGGGAGTGTTGCTGATTCAAAGCAGGATGAAGAGTGAGAGGAACGAGACGCTGAAATAAGGAGAAAATTAAAGCTTAATACTGAAAGAACAGCTCAGGCATGATCTTGAGGCTACTTAAATTTTTTATATTCGTTCTTCTCAGCAACAATTTCAGCAACATGATAATTAGAAACTAGGAAAGCTTTTTCCAGTGCTAATGTGGTTGCTTTAGCTTGAATAATTTTCTTACTGTATCTGGAAAAAGCGATCTGTTTTCTTGCAGCCTTTGTCAGCATCATGGAAAAAACAACTTTCTCTCTCTTTGCTGATAACACCGTGTATCTTTTGCCAAGTAACTTCACCCCATTTTTCAACCTCTGTTCTGCTCTGAGTTCATTCTCTAGAGCGTGAGCGGCCAAATTTGTATACATTTGTATGCTAATGCTCATTGCTGCATAAATAGTTCTTTGCCCTTCTGGGAGATAGTTATCATTTGTTATCTTTTACTGTTCATGTTGGCTTTTCGTGAGCACATCAAACTGCCAGTTAGTACTGCAGTTCTTTATTAAATGGTACACACAGGTCCTTTTCTCCCTTACAATTTCCAAATCACTAGAAGTGAAATTTTGTCCAGAAAGGGTAAATCCTGCCTGAGGTAGACAGTAGTTACTTATTTTCATGTGAAATGCAGAGTAATAGCGATGTTTTAAGGGAACTCAGGGCAGATGTCCTTTAAGAGTTGGGATATCCTGCCACTGAAAGACTGTTACAGATTCTTTTGTTGTTGTTTGAATAAAATATTTACGTATTTTTATCACTTAAGTGATTTTTACATAATACCTCGGGTACTGGAGTTACAAAGGTGCTCATCTGTGCTATCTCTTGACAGATCTTTTCCAGAAGCTCTTCAGGCAAGACTTGCTGGTGGCCAGTTTATTTCGTAACTTTCTCTTGGCAGAAAGAATTATGAGATCCTACAACTGTACCCCAGTCAGCAGCCCCCGCCTGCCCCCCACGTACATGCATGCAATGTGGTAAGTCACAGAGTTCCTGTGCTGCAAAGGCTGCTGCTGCCTTTGGGAGCTTTGCTGGGGAGCTGCCGTCATGAAAGATTGTTACTACTCAAATCTGCGCCGTGCTTTACTGATGAAGTCTGCGGATCAGAAATGAAAGAGCATGTGGCAGTGTAAATACCCACCTACAGATCTATTTCTTCTCTTTGCATACGTGCACGTGATGCAATTCTGTAATGCAGAAGGTTCTATTCGGCTATGTAATCGTTCATGCCAAATAGGAAGGGAATGGGACATCACCTTTATTTGCACAGAGCAAAGCTGATCCCCTCTGATTGCAAAGGGTGAGGGGCATTGGGGGCCGAAGGGAGAAAATCATAACTTGCATTGTAGAGTTCTTTTGCTGCAGAGTTCATCTATTGTCACTGTTGCTTTTAAGATGATTAACAGAAATGGAGGTGGCACAGTTACATAAAGCCTCTTAAATGTGGTTTTGACTATCAAACAAGCATTCCATGAACAACAGCAATGCAAATAATGTTAACAATAACAATAAAAATGCTTGCTTTGATTCTAGAACAGTGTAAAATTTGGCTAAGTACAAGCCAATACAGTCAAGCTAATGCAATTCCTTTAGGAGAAAAAGATAGCTGTGTGACTTGCTAAAGGCTGATAGCACGGCAGGTAAAGGTGACTGAGTGGGCTTAATTTGCCTGTATTTTCAGATTCCTTTGGTAAGTTTTCTTCATTAAAACATAGAGGAAAATAAATGTAGTGGTGGTATGAGGTGATAACGATCAGTGCAAACCTGATCAGCATCAGTAAGTTCAGATCGCATTGAATGTTTCCTCTAAAAAAGGGAGATGGGGTCATAGAGCCCCAGCAGCTTCGTGAGGTGCAGGCAAGGAGTTGGCATTTGCTGGTTGAGTTAAGCTGCTTTCAGGATTGGAAAGCTTGGAGGTGATAGGATAGACTCTGGATGGAACCTTTAGCAGGTTGGCAGCCTTGCTGAGTGCATTGTGTGTTTGTATGTGGCAACGTTCTCAAGTGCTCTGAATCAACAGCTCTGGAGGAAAATTACTTCAGTTGTTGTAAATATGGGGATGGTCTTATCATTGTGTGCTGAACCACAGGAGTGAACCTCAGAAGTCCAGGATCCTGTTCTGTCTGTCACAGACTTGCTTGGTCCAATGGTGGATTCTAGAAAGGCTTTTTTCTCTTGTGTTCTTCTGCAAAATGGCACTAAAATACCATTATGAAGTCCTTCACACCATTCCACAGGGTAGTTGCATTGTTGCTGCTTTTTAGGGTTTACCAAAAGAAGGAATTCCTTAGGAAAAGGCTTTTCTCCTTCTGAATCCCCAACACTGGCAAAGTTGAAAGTGAGTGAGTGGAGAGGTTTTGGACACGTTTTTCTTCAGTGTCCTAAAAAAGGTGCAGTTTGAATCAAATCTACCAAAGGGGAAAATTCCACTTTTGTCAGAGGTGGCTCAGTTCTTTATTATGAACTTTCAGAAATGACAGATTTAGAAACTAATTTAGGCCTTGCTTAAATACTTTCTAAAAATAATCACCTGCTCTTACCTATCGCTTTTCATTCAGCGCTTTCCTGCTGGATTCCAGATCCTCCAAACCCATTTTTATTTAGATCAACTGGCTGAAAGCAGGGAGAGCTGCTAAACGGGTGCTGAAAAGAACTGAAACTTTGGAGTGATTTGATCATCTGTGCTGATAAGCGGTGGAGGCTGCGTGGACGATGCACGATGTGGCTTCTGCTGGTGGTGAATGTGACTGGAGGCAGTGTGTCTGTCGGTGTTCTTCAAGGATCTGACCTCAAACTTCGGGGCTTCCCCACTCCTCGTCCTCTTCTTCCTCTCTTCTGTGCTTTCTGGGCATTGCTTGTGTTTATGCTTTGTACCTTCATCTGTTCCCATGGAATGATGATCCTGTGTGCACCAAGTGCACCAAGGTCCTGGCTCAGGTTTGGCTTTGTTGCTTGTGGCCTCAGCGTGGCGTGATGTTTAATTTCTCCAGTACAAACATGTATATATTCTCTCTTGCTTTATCCCCTGGACTTTGCTGCCCATTCACAGTGTCCACGTATGTCTGCTGTTACTGATGTGAGCCATTCTTCAGATTCAGAGCTGGGAAGCAAAGTAAAACGGGATCTACATGCAGACATGATTTGTATCCCAGCAGAAGGCTGACTGGAGAGGCCAAGTGCTTTTGCCTTAGTGTTACATTTTGCACCATCTTTTGCAGGAAAGGCGTAAGTTGACAGCAGCATTTTGCTGAAGTAGTAAGGCACACACAGACCCTTCTGGACTGCATGTGGTACCCTGATCTCAGCAGCAGCAGTGGGTGTACCCGGGGTGCTCCGTGCTGCCCTGCAGCTCCTTCTCTCTGGGAAACCCTCACAGTCAGGGAGAGGGGAGCAGAAAGCCCCTGCAGCTCCTTAGAGGCCTTCTTCCTTTCACTGGCATGCTGTGTTTTACCTGCATTAGGTGTAAGCCCTCCCAAGCACATGCTGTTGGTATCTGTGCGGTGCCTTGTGCTGTAGGTCCCTGGCTGCTGTAAGCACTGTTATAATGCATGTATTAATATTAATATATATTGATTAACTGGCTGAGCTGTTCAGCTTTGAGAGTTGTTTTGTCTATTGTGCGGTACGAACAGGGGCCTGGTGCTCTGTCAGCATCTTGATCTCTGTTTTGATGGATTACAGTTTATACATTGCTGCTGTTGGCAGCAAGTTATATTCACGGCCTTTGAAAAGACCCAATAATGTATTTAGAGATATTTCCTAACCTGGGACATAGATTAAAAATGAAATACCTTAATTACACCGTGGAAGAACTATGATTTGCCCATAATGGAAATATTGCAATAGTACATAAAGCAGGCGTGAAATTGTAGTTGAAAGAAAGTCGTAATGTACTGCAAATAAAATACGTGTGGAATTCCAGCTGAAAAGGAAGTCATAATACAGCAACCCAATTACAGGTGGAGAGGAGCAGCAGTCTTTGTGGCAGCCGTGCAGGGCAGGTGCAGCCTGCACCCTGATTTCTCAGAGAAATGACTCTCTATTTAGGTACACGGAGCTCTCAGCATCTCAGGAGGAGGAAAGTGATTGTTTGAAAGGGTATTTGGAGCCGTTTGGCATTTGAAGGATGAGTTTAATTCAGATCACGCTGTTGCCCTAACCAGATTTTTTGTTTGCATCTGTGTTAACATCTCCCAGACCCATTTGTGGACTGCAGATAGTTTAACAGGGAGAAATATAGGACCAGAGCAGCAAAGTGTGTGCTCTAAGCTGTGGTTGGAGTAGGGGAACACAGTGGCAGAAGAAAGCAAGCTTTAGAGTTGTACCAGATATTCATAGCAATAAGTATTGCTTTAAAAATAGCTGTCTGAGCACCTGCCCAGCTGGTTCCTCTGAAGCAGGCTCAGTGGGTGCACGGTGTCACTGCTGAGCAGGTGAGCTTAGGCTGAGATGTGTGCATTCAGTCGAACAGAACACGTTGTTGAGTTGTACTCGCAGAAAAGACAAACACAGGAATCTTACCCAACGTATTTGATGCAGACTGAAATATTTAACAGTTCCAGAAGTCCAAACTCTGAGCAGTAGCCCTGATGCCTGAGCCCTACACTGCAGACGGCTTCAGCTGCTCTGTAGCTGCTCCTTGGTATGACTGTCCCAGCAAGAAATATCATTTATCACTAATATTATGTGTGGTGCAATATAATATGAGCCATCCCCAGAAAAGGACATCAATATTACTTTATTAAAAAAATGTGACGTGAGAATTAAAAGCATTAGGCACTGACTCAGCCCAAGTGGAATGTAAGAAAATCTGCCTTGTGCTCTGCCAGCTGAGGTGGTGCCTGTGGGTGAAGAAAGGCTAAAGCACGTCTCTGTAAGCATGTTTCATTTATGTTGTTGGGTATTACTGTGAGCTTCCAGTGCTGAATGTTTCATGGGTTTGCACAATAAAACCATTGCTGAGCAGAGCTGGCACGCTCTGCCTTCCCTTCTTTGTGCAAAAGTCCAAACTTTGCAGCACCTTGGGGGAAACAAAGTGAAGGCAGCTGGGGTGAATTAGCATTAGAATTTTAAAAGTTTAAACAGTCCTACTGCAGTGAGATTGGTGTTAGGAGCGGGCAGAGGTGGAGTCCCATTAGCACACAAATGGGAACTTTGTGCTGAAGGGCTGAAGAGAACTGGAGCTGAAACATAAAGACAGGTATGAGTATTTTTATAATGGAGAAGAGCGTTTATGATTGAATTCAAGGGGGCTCTTTCCCTGCTGAGTTTTTATTGTGTATAATGGAAGAGTAATGTCTTTTCCTTCTTAATTTTCATACACTCTGAGGTGTTGTATCCTGTCCTGGGATGATGGCTGGCACCCTGTCTGTTGAGAACCTTGTTGAAGGGATTGAGCAGTGCACATAGAGACGCAGGGCGTTGTTGGCTTGTTTTCTTTACAGGCTGTTTCTGTTGGCAGGTTCCATTGCTTCATCTGTATTTCAGAAAACAAAAGTACATTGCTGCCTTTTTTTGTTGTTTCAGTTGAGTCAATCTTCCAACTAAGAGAGAATTTAATATACATTTATTCCAAAATATACACAGGAGGTGCCAGCATCCAAGCATGCTCTGCTCAGTTTTGGAACCCAAGCATCTCCTTTCCCTTCCCAACACAGCTCAAAATCAATAACTTTGAATCCTTTCTTTCATAAGACTGCTTCACAGCACAGCGTGGAGGAAACCACAAAGTGCTCGAGCCCCTTTTGAGACGTGGTTCTGTGAAACTTGCTCAGTCCCCAACAAGGACACGTGTGGCCCTGCTGTGAGTTGTTGTGTATGAAGCTTTAGAGCTCGTGCTTTGGTGCTGGCAGCCTGCTGGCTGGGTTCCTCTAGGTGAGATGGAACCTTCACGTCACCTGCATCACTGGCTTCAGCCTGCAGGAAACGTTTGGCACTCAGGGATAGAAATGAGGACCCTTGAGGTTACATATGATCGTGTTAGGAGTAAAGGCGTGCAGGGCCTTTAGTAGTAGTGATACAGGGACATAGAAATAAACAGCTGGGTTTGGAGAAAACAAGCTGAAAATCCTGTTAGTCTTTGTAACGTGATTTTTGACATATCAGTGGTGTGTATCACACCTTCTGTTACATGTGTGGTGGCTTCTAATTTAACAGCAGTGTGCAGAGAGCATGTCTTATGCTTTATGTACAGAGCAATTAGGACAGTGCAGTGTAAAATCCTCATTAAAGTGCTGTTTAGCAGTGTGGTGAAGCTGGAACACGGTGATATTTCAGGTGGTTGGAGCCATTGGCTGCATCATGGTGTCACCCTGCTTAGTTGGGGCTGAGGGGGTGATGGAGAGAATGCAATGGGGGGGGGAGAAAGGGACAGTGCTGAGGTGTTCAGGCTCCTGTAGCTGATGCTGGGATAACAAATCTTCCATAGTACTTTGCAAACAGTAATCTCCATGAAGAAGGAAGAGAGGCAGTGATCTTCTGGGCTGGCTCTCATAAATCACTTGTAGGATGCGGTGGCACCCATCCCTGTGCCCCTGCTGCTCCTTAATTTATCTCCTGTTTGTGTGCTAAAGTGTAATATTAGTTGAGGGAGCATATCTACAAACTGCCCACCTTTCTGGATCCCTTTGGCATATTGAAACAGTCAATCACTTCCTACCCATCGCCAACAGCCATTATTTTCGTGTCTCTACCAAATATTTTTTCCCCTCCTGTTTCTCTTCACTTTGTCAGTCCTTTACCTTCTTTTGTGGCTGATTTTTGACTCTTAATTACTGCAGGGCCTATTTAAAGCAGTTCTTTATTTTGCCCGTGCCATGAGTTAGCTATGTGACATCTCATTCATGAATTATGCAGCCCAAAGTCTCGCAAGCGACGTGTAGCTGCTCTTGTAGTAGTTGGGAGTAGCGTGATGTTTACTTCAGGCAAAACTGTTGTTTCCTGGTGTGTCTGGGTGGGTGGGCAGGTTTGCTGTCTCGTTTCTTACGGAAAAGAAGCAGAAACAACATGTTGGGCTACTTGGGAAAGGCTGGAGCATCATTTCAAGTAGTTGAATCGATGAGAATCCCTTAACGCAGTTGATGTTAATCAGTAGCTCTCTAGACTGTGATGAGCAGTAACAAGATCTTATATTGCTGGTTGCACTCTTTTAAAAGATTGAGTAACGTTAGCTATGTGGCTGCATTGATTTTTAATGGCTTGTTTTTTGAAGCGTAAAAAGAGATTTTGTTCTAATCTGCTTAAATCGCTTTTTAAATTTGGGGTTGTTCTTTCTGATAACATTTAAAACCTTTGGGAATTGACCCTGCAGGGCTGCTCCAGACATTTTTATAGCAGTATTAGTTCTTCTTACCTAAAATGACTTTGGAGCTCAGCATCTTAGTTCTGTGCCCCTGCAGTATAATGACCTACGCAGGATTCTTTTATGGGCAGCCAAAATCAGACCGCTTGTCTCTGATCTCCAAACCCTTTTTCCTCCCACCTCGTAAAACTCCTCTTGAAGGCAGTATTTATTGGTGTTTTCTGAGGTCTGACAGAGTTTCTTCAGGTGATATTCCCCATTCCTCCAAGCACTTCCAAGTCAGAAATGTTCATCCTTTGCTTGTAGCAAGATAATCTGTATAATTGGACTAATTGACTTTTCCTCCTCCACAAATAAATATCTCTCATCAGCTCCACACAAACATTTTGTCTCCAGCATGGGTCTTTATTGAGCATGTGGGAAGCATTTGTTGCTTGTGCTTTGATTATCTCTTGATTATCTCTTAATTATATTGGCAGCATACTGTCAAGTGGAGAAGGTGAATGCTGTGAAGCAGAGGGACGAGGTCTGGGACAACTAAAACAGGCTGCAGCTCTTGAACCCATGGAAAAATGCAGGATCCCTGTGGTTTATCTTTCCATTTAATTGGAGAGATTGGTTTTAGTTAAGAGTAGCTGCCAGTGAATCCAGTGGGATGGATTTGCTTGGTGGTTGTTCTAATGGGAGGCTTTGTCTGACTCCAGGCGAGGTGATTTAAGAACTTATTAGAGCAGGTAGCTGAAATAGGCTGCATTGATTATCACCTATGGCCTTCTGTCTGCAAGTGTGCCTGGGAGAAGAAAAATTGCTTAGCCTATTGATGGTAGCACATGATGGCCACAAGTCATTAAAGAGCTAATGTGTCTGGAGAGTAAATTAGTTTCTTTTGTTTAAGAAACCCATAGGGTGGTGGTTTAACTCACTAGCCTTTCAGAGTGCATAAATCCATATGCTACAATGAAAAGTGCCTGGAATGTCTACATATAGAGCAGGGATAATGGTTCCTTGGGCAGTATGTACCTCTTTCACATACTTAGAGGTGTTTCAGGGACTCTGGAGATGAAATCCTTTTATTTTAGTTTGCTCCTCTTTCAGTTTGATTGTGAGCATTTGGAAGCAGATTGGTACCAATCTCATTTGCACTGCATCTACCACAACAGCTTCCCTTGCCACTGCACGTGGTTTATGTGCTGTTAGTATTACAGATCACCATAGTTCAGCTATTCCATAGCCTGGTGGAGAACAGTAAAAACAGTTAGGAAGAGGGAACACTGAGTGTTGTGCAGCCGATCTGACAGCACTGCTTTATCCATATTCTTATATGGTGTTGCTTATGAATAACTGCTGATAACTTCTCTTTCCTCTTCCACCTCTTTCTGTAGGCAAGCGTGGGACCTTGCTGTTGATATTTGCCTTTCCCAATTACCTACAATTATAGAGGAAGGAACTGCGTTTAGGGTAAGTCACGTAATGTATCAAAATGTCTCCTTGTGTAACCCATTATTTGAAGCCTCAGCTCAGCACGTTGCTTTTTCTTATTGAATCTTGAATATTTTTTTTTTTTTGGAAAACTGTAAATCCAGGTTCACCTCACTTAGAGAAATATATGTGGATTTGGAATATTCAGATCTAATTATAGCAAGCAGCAAGCATCCTATCTTCAAACATGAATTCACTGCTGCAAGTGTACCCAAATAGATTCTGTAAACAGCTGCCATCTCCATGTAGACAGAAGTGAAGTTTCAGAGTTTTCTGGAATGCTTTTGTGATTGAGTTGGTTCAAAATTGGAAAAAAAAAAATCTGCCATAGCCATACATTTTCTACTTTTTAAAGAGGTGTTCTTAAATTAAATGACTATTGCCACTGAAACAAGCATAAAAAGAAAACCAGACATCTGCTTTGTGCTTTTCTTCACAACCAGCACTTCTGGTGTGGCTGATTGGGCAGAAGTGTGGGATGTCAATGGGTAACATAGAAAGCCCAGAGCCCAGCAAGAGGAGAACGTTGTGTGCATTGCCCCCTGCTCACAGAGCAGCTGGGGAGTGTGGGGGGGTACCTTTACAGCCTTGTAAATGCAATTGGAATAGAAGCAATTTTACTCCGACGTTCTTGTCTTATATTTACGATACCAACCTTCAGAAAGGCTTTCTGGCAGTGACTGCAGATGGTCTCCAAAGACCCGAGTACAGGAGGACAGCCAGTAACTTCCGCAAGCATGGGGTTGATAAAGATGCCCTTTAATTCTCCCACCTCTTTATTTCACCTGCTCTATGTGCTGTATTTTAAAATGTGCATGAATACAACTCTGCCAGCCTGTTCATTTTTACATCAGGTATCTGACAATATCAGTTGGGTACCTTTATGTTAGACCTGGATACCATCTCTACAAACACGGTCATGTGAGTTGAAATTTACCAAATTTATGTGTATTCAGGGATGGAAGGAGGCAAATACTTGACTCAAAGGATCAGCACATGTCCTGCCTGGTTAATACTGTGTAGGTCTGTGCCTGTTCTGCAGAGAGAGGACCTGTTGAAGGTCTCCATCAGACACCTAGAGAAATAGTAGGAAACTTGGCTATTAGTTTAGGAGGAAGTGGAAGGGCTCAGCTTTACACTGTGACAAATGCTTGCAGAAGACAGGCAATTGCACATCTTTGATCTGTTCCTTGTGTTCTAATCAAAGTTTCGCCCTCACACCTTTGATTTATGCCAGCAGGAAGCGGTGTTTATCAGCAGAGGTTGGCAGCTGCTGGGCAGCAGTAATCTGGGCAACAGTGGTAGTTTGGGGTGAGGAGAGCATTTATGTTCCTGAGGTCAGACCACCATTTCATAACAGGGCTGCCCGGTGAGTCACAGCATCACGTGCTGCCAGCTCTCCCTCCATCCCTGCCATCGCTGCAGGCTGGGTGCCTGGGCTGGCCTGGTCTGGATGAAGCAGCTGGTAATCTCTTCAGGGCTGGTTTGTTTCAGCAGCACATAATAAACCACGTGCTCCTGGCTTCTGCTTATTGTCTAGCTGTAATTTGCTACTCAGACCTGCAAAATATAATAACTTGCTGGAGCCAAGCCTGCAGACTAATGGGGGAGTGGGCTCCTGGCAGCTCGGAGTGGGCATGAGTTCCTGATCCCACCTCCTCCCTGTCTTCACCCCTCAGCTTCATTTCCATCTGGGTTTGGGGATGGGGTCAGTGTTCTCTCACACAACTCTGTGCAAAAGGAAGCACTGGGGATGCTGCCCTGGCCAGGGATGTTGCTGAGCCCCAGGGCTGTCCAGGAGCACACCGGGAGCTCTGGGGACTCTGTCACATTATTGACCACTCACCATTGAGTTCATCTCCCCAAGAACTCTTCATTTCATCAGCCAGTGAACCTGCCTCATCAAAGCAAAGCCATAGCTGCATCGTGCTTTCCAAAGCCTGCGGTATTTTCTTTTCTCCTGCATGTCTAGCAGTACCACAAGCCAATGTTACAGGATTTTCCATGGTGCTTTTCACACTAATGTGTAAGCACCAAAGCCCAGCTGAGGGGTATTAGCTGATGCTGGGAGCTCATCCCACCTGATGAACTTCAGGAGGGCAGTGTTAAATGTACTGAATGCTGCAGCACTCTGTGTGCTACTTTTGTGCACGTTTACCCACACTGCCAGGACATCTCTATTGGTGGATTATCACTCATTATATTAGTGGATTCAGTACTGTAAGTAAACTTTCTGTTCTTTGTTTGCCTACACAAAGTGCTGGGACTGTGTTCACTGTGCTGGGCAGAGGCAGCAGTGTGTGCCACAGGAGTGAAAGCTGCCTCTGCAGAGCAGATGAAGGCAATTCTGCTGTGGCTGCTTCTCGTGTGGAAGGGATTAGCTGGATTTCCCCAAGAGCTTTTGTGATATCTTATCCAGTTTCTCTGCTTTTTCCTTCTTTTTCAAACACATTAGTTAAATGCCAGTATATTTAAAGGGAACTGCATCTGATCAGTCTCTGGGGAAAAAAAAAAATTACATTAAAAAGCAAACCAAGCAAACATCTGCCAATTACTGTTTTTACAACCAATACACCGTGCGTGAGCCCACAGATGCTAAATCTAGTTGCTTTCCTGGGTTCAGAGTCAAACATGCCATCTGTATCCTTGTTCCAACAGCACAGCCCCTTCTTCGCAGAGCAGCTGACTGCATTCCAGGTGTGGCTGACGATGGGTGTGGAGAACCGCAACCCCCCGGAGCAGCTGCCCATCGTCCTGCAGGTGAGCAGCCCTGGCTACAGAAATGCCTGAGCTCCTCCAGGGTTACCGAGGGCTGATGACATGCCTGCTAGATCTGTGCAGATGAGGACAAGGTGCTTTTCTTCCCCCACGCCTTCCCTTTCTGTTGAGCACAGCTTGCCGTGGCCTGTTTGTGGCTCCAGCAGTATGGGGCTGTGCTGCCCCCGTGTTTTGCTCTTAAGTAGCAAGACTTTTTTGCAGAGTAGCACATCTTTGTTGTTTTCTCCTCTTATATCCCAGCCATTTCAGGCAGAGACTTTATCTTCTGCCTGCTTTCACAAAATGAACATTACTGCAGTGTAAATAGCTTGGAAATAGATTATTTTTCTGTGCTGCTGGTACAGCCTGGAAAGTGTTGTCTTTAATGGGATGCTGAAATTTTGTTGCAAGAACATAGAAACAAGTCTCTGAAGACCATGCCTGGAAGGAACATAGGGTTCTGGTAGACATCTGCTTAGATGAGATGAAATTCATTTTTAGAAAGGAGAAGTAAATCCAGAGGAAACAACACCTTATTTCAAGTCACCTTTTATCCAAGAGAAATATGGCAGTTGTTCATCTGTTCTTGCCCTCCCCTCTCCACCTGTTTGCATTGACAGAAATACAAACCCTTACTGAGATTGCTGTGGTCTCTTCTCAATCACGCAACAGAATTTAAAGTCTTCCTGTTTAAAGAAGTACGATTCCAATCACTTATCCAGAGACCTGTGATTTCTTTCACTAAATGTGAGAAGACTTGCCTTCCCTGTTAGCTGCCAGCTTGTTCTGTGACTGACAGCACCATCAATCATTGCGAGACCGAATCTTAATTTCCCCGAGCCTTCCAAGTCTTGAGAGATCAGCTGGATAAACAAATGTAAGGTTTATCTCGGTCACTGCAATAGGAGAAGGCAGGCTTCTGCTCCAGCACCAACTTTGCTGCTTTCCAGTGGATTATTTGGCACCGGAGGGCTCTGCAGCAGCTTAACCTTGCAGTGGAATTGAGAGGTCATCTGGCAGAGGAATCTGCTTTCCTTCCTGGAGCAAAAATGAGCTAGGACAATGTAATTATTCTTTCAATTAAGGTATGTGTAGTTGTAGAGTGGAATAAGGTGACTCGTTAACAGGTTTGAGATGCTTTGAAGCAGAGTGACTCCTTAAGAGAAGGGAGGAATTATTTCACACCTCTTGTTGAGCGTCTTTTTGCTTTGAGCCCCTGGGAGCACTTATGCCGTGCTGCTGCAGCCTGAGGTTGATTCTGTTTTCCCATTTTAGATGTGCCACCAGAGAAAGATGGTGTTTGAGTGCCAGGGGCACAGTGCCAGCCATGCAAAGCTTGGCACTGTGATGGGCAGGGAAACCACTCTTCGTACACGGCCTCCATTGACTTCAAAAAGTTCCGAATTGCATTTCAGGTTTGTGCTGTGCTTGGACACAGGTGACCTCCTGCTGCAGGGACAGAGAAATCATCAAAGGCAGAAGATAGCAGCTGCAGATCTGGTGGAGGTGCCTTCTGCTATGGGGTGCTGGTGCACATGGCCAAGGCTATGCCCACTGCAAGCCCTGGAAAGCTGCTGCTGCAGTCCTCTTCTTCCCTCTGTGTTTGTTAGGGAATTCCTAGTCAGGGAGGGATGTGATGCAGCCCTGAGCACACAGTAGCACAGCACAGCGACTTAATTTCACTCCAATTTTTAAATTGCGCATAGAGTCCCCACGTCCTCACCCAAGTCTCCAGTGTTTGTGTCAGTTGTGGCCTCAGCTTATTGCTCAAATCAGATTGGGAAGTACGAAGTCAAAAACCTGAGAGTCAGCGCTGGCTTTTTTGTTTCTGAGAATAATGAAACAGAGCCTTTGAAATAAGGCAGAATTCGGGTTGGTTAAGGAGTCTTGTGGGAAGTCAGTGCAGCCGAGATGTGATTTTGTATCTTCACCCAGAAATCCTTTTCAATCACATCCATTTATTTCCAGCTACAGCAAAACGTGTGGCCTTCCTTGTTTGTTTTTTTTCTGAAGGTCAGATAATGGAAGCATTGCCAAATCTCTCTGCCCCCTGTGTCTGTAAGCACCCTGCACCTAATGTGCTCCTTTCTGTTGTTTCAGCTCCGCCCCAGCTTCCATCATGCCCTGGTTTCTCTTGCTGCTTTAATCTCAAACATCTGGCCCTGTTATTCCTGTGCTGGGCATCTTTAAAGCACATGGTCAGTTGCACCAAGTTCTGTAGTAAGTTTATGGAATAAGTTGGTGCCAAGTAGGGCAGGATGACCAACTTTCTTTCTTTTATGTTTTGGGATCTGAGCAAAGATACTCAGACACGAAACAATCAGAGGGATTAATACACCCTCCCGTGTAACTGTCGTTTTCCTCTGGACTTTCTCTGTACAACTTCAGTATCTGGTGTCAGTTGACCATGGTATGAGGTCTACGCCAAGTAATTTAGTTGTTATTCTGTATTAAACATGAAAGATAATTCAATTTGCATATGCATTGTGGGAAGAAACATTGAGACAGGGATGAAACTGGGAGCTAAATCAACCAGTCGCCTTGCCTGAGATCCGTGCTGAGGGATGGTGGTCAATTTAAACTGAGGATTAAATGTTGCATTCCAATATCTTACATCTGTTAAGGAGATTAAGAACTGAAAGTCTGTCTGTTAATATTTCACACCAGGGTAGGTATAAGCCAGTAAACTATCACCTCATTATCGTTGTCAGACTCCATTTTAATGAGATTTTTATTAATGACTAATGTGACCTTTTGCTTCCCTCTTAAGTCTCTTATATTGATTTGCTGAGGAAGCAAAGCCTCTTTTTCTGCTTCTGAGCTGTTTTGAGTACTGGCAGGCTGCTCCTTTTGCTCACCTTCGAATCCTTCCTGCAGATGCAATCCCGTTCCTCCTTTTCTGAGGAAAGGCAGTAAGATGAGACTGTTTGAAATCCATAGTGGCTGCTTCCACCTAGCAGAGCTGAGCTGCATAAGAACCATTGCACTTGAGAGAAATATTAACAGGGAGAGAACTGGAGCACCACTTGGAGGCTGAGGTTAACTGCATTCCGAGGAAAAGATCTGTAAGTGTCTGCAAAACTTCATGGAAGGGAGCTCTGCTGGGCAGTGCCCCACTGGTGACACTCTTCAGTAGAGTAAAAGCTCTTAGCAGCCAGGGTTTGTCTTTTCCATTCAGATCATCAGTGTTTTTCTAAGTTACACGAGGTCCTCCTCCGTTTGCTCTGCAGTCACAAGGAGCTTTGTTCCCTGATAGTAACTGCTGTCCCTTTCCTCTGCAGGTTCTGTTGAGCCAGGTGCATCGGCTGCGAGCTCTGGATTTGCTGGGAAGATTTCTGGACCTGGGGCCCTGGGCAGTTAGCTTGGTGTGTTTGTGCTGCATTTTGTCTTGTGAAAGTCAATTAGACTCTCAGTATAGGTGATAAATACAAATGATGATTTATGCAAGGAAGATGTGGAAGGTACTCCCCAGATTTGACGAATGGTTGGTGTTTTTTGTAGTCATGCATATGGAATGGAGCAAGCGTCTCTAAAAGAAAAGTGGTTTGTATTAATCAAGAAGGCCGAATAGCTTTTCATTTGTGCTGTTATGAAGAGGAGTTATTTAGACAAAGTTCAGTGTAACATAATGGAAGCTACAAAACAGAAGGCAGCATCCAGGACAAATAAGGAGGTTTGTCATGTAAAATAAATAACAACAAAAAGCCCATATGTTCGTCATCCTCTGCTCTCCTCAGCTTACTGGCTGCATCGTTTCTTCTCTTCCTTTATCTATTTGGTCTCTGGGTTGTGTAAGCTCTTCTGAGAGGAGGCAGCTGCCTTCTGTGTTTTGGGAATTGGCTTGCATGGTGCAGGTAATAAGTAAGAACATAGCAGAGGAGCAGTTTAAAGCACTCTTGTAAATGGATCTGTTTGTTGATAACAGTGATGAAGACAAACCAGCAGCTGGCGGTGGGATACCTCCAGGATGGGGCTTCTTGTTGGCTTTCTTTCCCTCCCATTTTCATCTCAGACAAGGCTCCTTCCTGCACCACAGACAGCTTAGCCCACAGCAGCACGAGGAAAGTATGATCTTAAGCTTTCTAGATTAGAAACTTTCATGAGGGTCAGCACGTGGTGCAGGGCATCCATAATGACCTCTGCTGCAGCTGTTCTGCTCCTCGTTAACTGCAACAACTCCACTGCTGTGTGGTGCCCTGCTGCAGCCCAGGGAGCCCCCTGAGCCTCCAGCACTGGCACATCCCCTCCTCCTCCTCATGCTTCCCTCCCATCGCCCTTTGGGAAGGGATCTGCAGTCACGGAGGGGTTCTCAGAGATTTAACGAGTTGTGTGTGCTCCTGTGAGCAAAAGGCTTGGTAAAAAGTCTGTATAAGCGAGAGGCCTAGTTAATTTCCAGTGGGAAGGCTGTAATTATTGAGCTTTTGCAATATGTTTACTTGTGAAAGCAAATGGCCCCATCTGAGAAGAGCACAGCATATCGTGAAGCATAAAATAGCACAGGCTGTAACGAGAAGGAGCGAGTGCTAGATTAACTCTGAGTCTCACCGGGCCAAATGAGTCTGAAAATATCTGGTGACATCCACGATTAAAATGAGCAATAGAGGGATCCCTTCTTTGCTAGAAATGTATGAAATTGCATTCTACCAGGTTTTTCATGTGTCATTAAGACATGCTCCATCTCTGCAAAGCGGGCAGCGCTGCCCCAGTGCAGAGCAGTGCCATAAGGCTGAGATGTCTCTGAGCATTTGCTCTTCTCTCTGGCTCCCCAGGCGCTGTCTGTTGGCATTTTCCCGTATGTGCTGAAGCTGCTTCAAAGTTCAGCTCGTGAGCTGAGACCGCTTCTTGTCTTCATCTGGGCCAAAATTCTCGCAGTGGACAGTGTGAGTACTTCTCAGCATGGCTGCTTTCTCTGGTTTTCAGCAACGTGCCTTTATTTTCCCATTTGTTTCATCCAGTTGCTTTGGAATTTAGAATTTCTCTTGAGGCGCTTCAAAAGGATGCTGTATTATCTGAGGACCGGCGTATCTCCTCATTTGTTTATTTCACTTGTGTGCAAGCTGGCTTCTGCAATTTTGTGAATGTGAAATCCCCATTCAGGTACTGGCAAGCTGGACTGCCCACCTTTTCATGCATCTGTGAGATGAAGGCATGTTTGCTCTGTGCGAATGCTTCAACGTCATGTTAATGTTCCCAGCTTTGGGAATTGGCTTGTGTGTCCTCTGGGTCAGTGCCTGTTTCCCAGCTTAGTTCCTCCTTTGGTCCTATGGTGCTCTGGCCGTCAGATCTCCCTGACTGCATCTTTACTGGGTGGAGCACTGCTGCTTGTGCTGAGGGGCTTAAAATGCCCCTGAGTTCCCCTTCAGGCCCTGTGTTCTCACCTGTTCCCCCTCGCTTTTTTCATTTTAAATTGTTATCAAACTTATTTTGTTCAAAACCATTTCTGTAAGTGTCAGAACAGCCCCTGCCTGGTCTTCAGACCCTGATCCTTTCTGGAAATAAAGCAGAACTCATTTTTTGGTGACTTGCATTTAAGAGTCCTCTTCCAAGTCCCCTGCGATAGTACTTACGTGCAGTGCTGCACTGAACGTGGTTGGCATAGCAGTATCTGTTGCCTAGAGAAGACAGTTCATTCCTATCACAGGTCTGTGATTCTGGCTTTCTCTGCAGTATTTTGGCACCTTTGGGCTAAAGCTTAAAAACTGAGCCCTGTTATTTTATTTTTGTTAAAGATGGCCTTACCCAGAGCTCTGGGTATTGTTTTGTCTTAAATAAATAATTAAGCCGAGAAATAATTATAGATAAATTTGTACAGTCACATGTATGGCTCTGTGGTTTGTGAGTACAATTAGTTAAGCAATTTAAAATTATTAAGAGAGGTACACACAGATAATTGCAGGCACAATTGTAAGCTGATATAAAATTGTCTGAACTGCTTGTAGAAGTTGGCTTTTGCTTATTTTGGGGTTTGTTTTTGTTAGGTCTCTTCCATTTCACTATGGAAAAATAATGCTGAATGTGTTGGAATCTTTCCCTACTGTTGATATAGCATTGTCGGGTTTGGTTTTATAAATACATTTTCATTAACATCCTGAGAGGATTTTGGAAAGCAAAGAAAATGAAAACTATTCATCTTAAAGCTACTCTTGAAAAGCTTATTTTGATGCATGCCCCTCTGCAGCTCACGCTTCAGCCCCAGGTAACTTTCAGAGAGGGCTCATGTATAATTCACGTGGGTGCTGAGCCATCCTTCACTGTCTCTGTGTTGAAGCCAATCTGAGAGTGCTTCCTTCCCCTGCCCTCTCCTGCCACCATCAGTGTTGCTCCCTGCTATGTTTTACTGCCCCGCTCCTTTGGTAGACTGCTTTAAAAAATAAAACCAACCCAACAAACCAAAAACACACCAAAAAAACCCAGCCAAAAGACTTGGCTCTTTGGGTTGCTTTCCATTATTTTTTTCATTCCCAGCTCCCAGGCAGTGGTGTGAGAAAGGAGAAGGCAGTGACAGCAGGCAGGTGGGATGAGTGCTGCTGAGGGAGGGGACAGGGCGCATGTGGTGATGGAGCAAATGTGTCGTAATAGCAGAAAGCTAAGGAGGAAAAAAGACCCAAAAAACAATTGACAAAACCATGCTGAAAAGAAGTAAGTGCTGCTAATGTGGGACAGCAAAGAAACAGATCTCAGCACTGCAAATAATTGGCTGAAAACAACAGAAACCAAACATTTGTCACACTGTTCAAAGGGCTTAAGAGGCGTAAGTAGCATCCCTGCTTCCCAGCTGTGACCTCTGCTATCAGGATGCTGATGCCAGCTCATGCTGCTGGCTCTCCGTGTGTTTCCCAGGGTCTAACAGTGAGGGTTAGATTAAATGTATTGGTTCCATAGAAGCTGCTGCCCTGGAGCTCCATGTGGTGGGCAGCAATGGGAGCACAGTGAGAGCGGTGTGTCCTCCGGGTCAGTGCCTGTTTGCCTCCTGTGCAGCTGAGAGATGTTTGTGTTTTTTCCTGAGGAGTAAGGAGTGTTCATGCCCAGAATGAAGTGGAGAGAAAAAAAGCTTCTTTTTTTCATTGTGTGTGTGTGTGTGTGTGTGTGCAGCATTACACAAAAGTCAGGGAAGCCTCTCGTAGCTGCAGCCTGGCATCAATCCATTCCCTCTGCTCTTTGGTCTGCCAAAACCAGCATCTCTACTCCCTTCAGCAATAAAATATTCTCTTGCATCTCTGTCTTGCCATCCCTTTGCCTTTCAACAATTAGTTTCCTCCTTCACCTTCTATGCCTGATAAAAAATACATGATTCTGTCTCTGGTGTGAAGCATACAATAGAACTGCTGTCACAAGGGAAATCGAATGCCAAGTCAGTTTTCACTCGCCTAAATTTTCACTTTAATAATATGTATTTTCTTGGTTTGACCCTACTATGTCATACATGAAGCCTGACTTTGTATGTTTGCAAAAAGAGCTGTGGGAGGGAGTTCTTGGTGCATGCTGTGCTGTGGGATCAGGGCCGTGTGCTCCACTGCTGGTGCTGCCCCAACAGCTGCATCCCTCACCTGCAGAGCCCTGAGGACAGTGATGTTCCTCCATGGGCTCTGCCTGTGCAGCAGGACATCGTGTCACCGTGTGCTGGTAGTGCTCCAGCTCAGCATGCCTCAGCACTTGACCAAATGATGCAGAGATTAGAGACGTGTGTGCGATGAGTTGAAATCTTCTTGTCAAAATACAGTCCCGCCTGGGCAGGGGATTGGATGGAACACAGGGAACAAATAATTCCTTCTCCATCCCCCTGCAGATTTACTGGTAATCGCTCGCTGATGTGGGTCACCGTATGCAAACACGTGCTGGCTTTGTTCAGTGCTGCAGTCTGAGTTGTCCTGGTGCCCAGGACGGTGCTTTAACTTTCCCATAGGTGGTCCTACATCCTGGAGCAAAAAAGTGCTCATTGCCTTGGCACCAACATCTTCTGATCACATTCCTCCGAGGTTTTGCTTTTGATGGCTCTCAAATAATGGTGATGGTGCAATGTGGGTCGGAGATGTCAGGTGTGCTCTTCTCCCCAGTGAGAGGGCACATCTTCAGTTGTTTGTCTGTCACTGCTGGAGGTGAAGCGTCTGCTCCTCTGCCCCCTGCTCTGTGCAGACATTTGGCCGCGGCTCTGACGGAGGGCTGGCTCTTTCCTTCACTTCTCACATGAAAACTAGATTGGAGAAAAATGATTAAGGCATGGAATATGCATTGCACCATTGGAAGAACGAATATTTTTGCTACTGTACTCACTGCTTTTTCTCCTTCTGTCTTGTTTCAGTCATGTCAAGCTGACCTCGTGAAGGACAACGGTCACAAGTATTTCCTTTCCGTTTTGGCAGATCCTTACATGCCAGTAAGAACAAATCATCTTTATTCAGGCTCTAGCAGCACTTGCTCAGCTTGTCAGGGTTTGTACGCTGCTTTCTGACACGGTGCTGCTAATGAGGGCTGCTCCCACCTCCAGCTCTGGGACCCACTGCAGCCACTGCCAGGGGAGTTTGCGCTGCTGCCGGGCTGCGTGATGCAGGCAGACGCCAAACAGGGAGCTGCAAACTTGCCTAAAGATATTTAAGCACGAATTACTCAGAAAGATAGGAGCTGTGGGCTTCTGGGGGCTGGGTGCAGAGGCAGGCTCATTTCGCTGTAACTTTCCTAATTCTCTCTGCCAAAGTTTTTTTTTGTGGTTTCCCGCAATGAGTATTTGTATGCCTCCTCCAGAACAATACCCAGGGGTTGGTTGGGAGGATCGTATTGGCAATCTGATGATACGAGATTATGAAGTGTCTGAGGAGTGTGACAGAATGACAGGAAAATCCTGGCTTTCTCTCCCTTCTTGTTCTTTTAATGTGATAGAAACCATACTCAGAATAAGCTCATGTTTCAGGAAACATGGAAGGTTGTTGTTCTCTGACCTGTTTTGTAGATAACGATTAGTTGTGTGTTGTTTTAAGGCTGAACACAGGACAATGACCGCTTTTATTCTGGCTGTAATTGTTAACAACTACAACACAGGACAGGTGAGTCCCAGCATCCTCTTTCCTTTTGTTGTTCCTCCTCTCTCTTCTCTGCACTGCCTTTTCTTTGATGAACATGTCTTGGCTCGCATTAGTGCACAACCCTGAGCTGGAGAACTGGAATAGAAGATAGCTTTACATTAGGGTTGGGTTTTTTTTGAGTTTTTTTTTGGTGGAGTAAAAGAAGAATTGGCCTGGAGGTGTAACAAACACACAATGTAGATGTGGCTCCTGGAAGAGGAGGTTAAGGACACACCAGCTGCCCTCCAGGCAGTGCACTGATGTAGAGAAATAGCACCTAGTTCTGTCAAGTGAGAATGTGATGGCTGTGATACAATTCTTGGGAAGGATATACGGAAGGAGCCATAAACCTTAGGGCTCTGACAGGTACAAAGGAGTACTTCTAATGAGGAGAAAAACTTTATGCATTACAGGAAGTATTTGCAGTGCTGAACTATTTAGCTAGTGCAGCATGTAGTTGACCTTGCCCTTGTGCTGCTTCCAAATGGTGTTTTGCAACAGAATCAATACATAACCAAAGGATAATTATTTTCTCTTGGTTTCTGGTCTACTTCTTCTTTTCTGATGATGAGGTGGGAAGCTGTCAACCAAAATAAATGGCACTGATTTGTGTTTTAGGAAGCCTGCCTTCAAGGAAACCTGATTGCTATTTGCCTGGAACAGCTGAACGATCCGCATCCTCTCCTGCGTCAGTGGGTGGCCATTTGTTTAGGGCGTATTTGGCAGAACTTTGACTCAGCCAGGTGGTGTGGAGTGAGAGACAGCGCTCACGAAAAGCTCTACAGTCTCCTCTCTGATCCAATCCCAGAGGTAAGAATCCAACTGTTTAAATAAACACCGACCGAATTGTCAGAATTGCGGAAGCAGGCTGCAGGAATACTTACAGAAACAGTGCCTTCAAGGGCTTTGGGATTGCGTCTGGCTCAGAGAAACATCTTACTGCTCTTCCTTCAAGGTGGTTCAAATCACACGAGTCCTGTGAGAGAAGCAACTGAGGAAATGGAGGGGCTGTTCATGCAGCCCAAGTCTCAGAATCTTGGAGCTGGCAGAAGGAGGCACCCCCTTTTTTACTTCCTTGCATATCAGAGGCTTTTTAAAACAAGTGGTCCGAAAACTCAGTGTTTCAGAAAACCCTCTCATCTTTTTTATCTGAATCTGAAAACTGTTCTTCTCCTGGTATGTGTGAAAGTACATCTTTAACTGAATGTGTTTTACTCTCGTGACCGAATTTCCCAGAGAGCAGAGATTCTTGTGCAGAGTGTGGCTGTGATTGACAGAGCCTGTCAGACCCTGGTGGGATTACGTGGTGTGTGGGAGAAGTAAGCCTGGAGATAAACACCACTGCTGACTTGCAGTGATTAAAGATTAGCTTCCCTTTTACATCCAGTCTTTCTCTCCTGTACCTTCTACCTCCTTTCTCTTGCCTCATCTTTCCCACATTCTGTAATCCATATTTGTGCAGTGGTCGGGTTGACCTGTCTTTATGACACATCTGCACCTCTGTTTGAGAAGCCAGGGTGATCGTTTCTGCTCTATGAAGCACATCCTGCACTTGCTGATTATACTGTATCCCCAGTTTTTGCTCTCTGCCAAGGCAGGCTGTAAGTTTACCAAGCCATCTGATCCCTCTGTTCTTTGTGTAATCTGGCAAAATCTACCTTGATTGCAGTTGCTGTCTCTTTCTTTTTCCCAACTCGTTACCTTTCTGCATGCCCTTAACTGAAGGCTGGAGTTCAGCGCTTTGTTAAAGAGATTTGCATGCCAACCGTAACTCCCTGTATGCCTTATTCCTATTAATTAATATTCTAGGCAGTGTCAACTGGAAAAATCACCCATGGGAAGGTCACTGAGTATTCTGGGAAATTAAATGTACTCCTTCATCTGTGAATACTTATAACTCAGCGCTTTGATGAACCTGGTTTGGTTCTTAGTCTCTGTGGGCTTCCATTCAGCCCTCACTATTTACTTGACACAGCAGCCCAGGTTTCCAGAGACACCATTTGTGGGGATAAGAGCTCCCAGTGGCAAACCTCAGGGCTGGAGCAGAGAAGAAAATAATGAGGATTGTTTCCCTCTCCCAGGTTCGCTGCGCTGCCGTCTTTGCCCTGGGAACATTTGTGGGCAACTCGGCAGAGCGGACCGACCACTCCACCACCATCGACCACAACGTGGCCATGATGCTGGCCCAGCTCATCAACGATGGGAGCCCCATGGTTCGGAAGGTACGGGCAGGGCTGCTCTGCAGGAGTTTGGTGGAGCTGTGCTGCCAAGCTCTGTGCTACGCTGGACAGAATGCATTCTTTCATGGACTTGTTGCTGATTTTTATTTTTGCTGTTTTTAATTTTAAGAGAATGCAGCGATGGAGGTAAGGAAGGAGAGCGGTATCGCTAAAGGACTTGTCTGTTAATGCACTTCTGTTGATTCCTGTTTTGATTGAAAATTGTCACGTTACACGGTCTCAGTGAAATCGTGATCTGTTGCTGGAAACATGGAGAATGCAGTGATCCTAGGGGAGGAAGAGAGGGAAACAAGAGGGCTGTGAGAGAAAATGAGAGCTCACAGACAGATCTTGTTGCTTTTGGAAGCCATAAGGAAGGATGACAGATTGGTTCAGAGTAATTCTTCAGGTTCTGGAGTATTATTTTCTGATGCTCCATTGTACAACAATAGCACGTTCAATACTTTTTGATGGTTTCAGCTGTTCTTGATGGGATGCACTTAGGTGTCCTAACGCTTGTGTCTGCTTAACCGGAACATCAATACCCTGACAAGTTGTCACCAGCATTGAGAGGATTAATTTTTGCTGTCTTGTTCTAGCATTTATCAATTTAACTTAAGAGAGAACTGCGTGTCCCACTGTATGCTCTCTGAGATTCATAAATCTCTATTTTGGAGATTTGTCCTCTGAACAGAGAACAGCAAGAAATGCCGGTTCTCCACCTCTCCTTTTTGCCATTTCCACACGCCCAGCAAATGCTGCCTATCTGCGGGTCTGAACTTCACCACCTCCTCCTTCCCCGTCCCTGTAATTCAGGGCTCCTAAGCTGCACCTCTGGGAATGAATTGGCTGTGAATTGGCTGGGCTGTCCCTTGTGGGTGTGCAGCGTGCTCCTCACATTGGCTGCTGACGTGGAGGGCAGGGCAGAGCTCCGAGGCGGAGAGCTGAGCCGTGTCCCCAAGGTCCACATGTCAAATTCTGTTTCCTTCTGCTCAGAGCAAATGTAGGACAGGCTGTGGGGCGAAAGCTTGGCTCCTTGTTTGTGTGGCACAGGGATGGGGTCATGCTGTGCCACTGCAGGCTGAGTGCACCCATGGCAGCTCACTGCTGCTCGCATGCACGGGAGCTGGGCGTTAATTCAGTGCTTTCTGGGACTCAGCATCAGCTTGACAATATCAGGCAGAATCAGGGAGCAGTGGCAGACTGTTCAGGTAGAAAAGACTTGTTGTGAAGAATTAATTTTGAAATGGAGCATTTTGCCTTTTTTCAGATCATCCCCTTTGTGAAGCAAAGGGGAAATGGATGCTTCTCCCAGCCAACCATAAAAAGTGTCCTCGTCTCCACTTGGTGACAGATGGGTGTTAATTTTGTCAAAGGGTTGGTTTCACGGGGACCTGAGTCTCCATAATTTAAGAATAAAAAATAAAAATAGAAAGTCCTTGCAGAATAGAAGGCCATTCCCAGCCACGTTAACTCAGAATAGAGGTAACTTGCTAAATTGCCATCATCTTCATCGTCGGCTCACCTCTTGTGTTTGGAAGGTCAAGTGGAGTTTTGTTCTTTCCACTGCACAAGGGAAAGTGTACGTAGGGCAGCAGACCCACAGCCTCCTGCCCACTGCAGCAGTGTCTATTTGGAGAAATGCCCCTTGGCTCTTGGGCAGTCTGGGGGCTGAAGCACACTGCATATCTCCCCTGTTGAGGCATCTTGCAGGCAAAGAACCTGTGTGTTCCTTTGCCTCTCTTCATGAACTTCTCTGGATCTTGGGAGAAGGCAATGTGCTCCGTCTCGCTGGTGTTTACCCTCTTGGAGAAGTTCTGATTTTGTTTCTTGCTGTGGTGGCAGAGGATGTGGGTATGTGTGAAGCAGATCCACAGGAAGCCAAAGCAGCTCATGAGACAATTTGCTTATTGCTAATGAGTGTTCCTACATTTTTATTTCTTCTTGTTGCTAGTCTGGATGGTTGCCCAGTCATATCAGTAATAATGGGCATATGGTTCTGCCTTTTCCTTTTGTTCACTGTTTCTGACCTACACAACAGTGAAATACCTTTTTTCACTCTGCTCTTTCCATAGGAGCTGGTGGTGGCTTTAAGTCACCTGGTGGTTCAGTATGAGAGCAATTTCTGCACTGTCGCCTTGCAGTTCATGGAAGAAGAGAAGAATTACCCTCTCCCTTCTCCAGCTGCCCCAGGTTTGTGCTCTGTGTCTTATGGCAGACAGAACAGGTGGATCTTATTTGAGGGCTTTGCTTAAGACAGTGAAATTCTTGCTGGTGGTGATTTGTTGAACAACAGCATTGCTACAAAGCTGAGGGACGTGGCAGGTAGGTTTGTCCTGGAGAAATGCATCCTCAGCTGAGTCTCCATCTTACTTGTGGAGATTGAACACCCAGCCAAATGCAAAGGGACTCCTTTCAGATCAAAACTGAAGTATATTTGTCAAAGGGCACCCAGGCGTACCAGACTTCTTATTCTGAAATTATATCTGAGCCTTCAGTTTTGTGTTGACCTAAAGAGGCTGATAGGAAACCTCACAGCAGAACAAAGAACTCAATGAACCCCTTTCTACTGTAGGCTTTGTGCCTGTCGTCCTTTTTTTGAGTGTTGCTTTACGTGGGGAATGAAAAGCCCAAGTGAAGTTGTTGCTGACCTCTGATTTTCCTTAGATATTAAGTACATTTGAAATAATCAGAGCTAATGGGACTGTTGCAACAGAAGCCTGGAGGCAATAGCATGTGTTGTCTCTGCAACAAGTCGTTTAATCTCCGCATTGGCTGAATAAATTAATCATATTAGAAAATAAGTTCCACATTTGTCTTTGCTGCAGGAAATAAGCATTATTTACCATTTATGTAAGTGCTTCTCCTTATCCAAAATGATCCTAAAGTACTCTATAAGTAAGATGTACTGCAAGTGTTGCCCCAGCACCATAATGCAGCCACCTCTGCTTTGGAATAAAACAGCTATTCTGAGAAGTTGTGACACTGTGTGTGTATTCAGGAATGAAAATGGAAAAAAAAAAAGGGGAATTATAGTTTGGGTGAAATACAAGTTGTAACTAGGCCTGAAATTTGGTCAGGAAGCTGATATTTCATAAGCCTTTGTAACAACAAAAAGAAAAGAATCCAGAGCTTTAATGAGCAGGAGCAGACGGAAGCCTGCAAATGCCATCTACTAAATGGTGTCTGCTGTAGCAGTGTGTCCTAGCACAGTGTCTGGGCAGTGGCCCAGCATCAACCTGGAGGGAAGAGCCGTTGTGTCTCTGGGCAGCCTGCAGGCACTGGCAAGGCTCATCTCACCGGAATTTATTGCATGGAATGAAGTCACAGCCTGAACAAGAGCAAACTGTGCTCCGTGCTGGGTGCGTTCAGGGAGGATCCCGTGTACCTCATTCTGCTCATGCTAATGGGTGAATTCTGTGTTGGTAATATCTGAGCTCTGCCTTTGCTGGGAATCCACCCACAGGCTGTGGTCTCTTTGGTCACATCTCTAATGGCTAAATTTTGCATCTGCAGAGGGTGGGAGTTTGACACCAGTGAGGGACGGTCCGTGCACACCTCGGCTGCGCTCTGTCAGCTCCTATGGGAACATCCGAGCAGTGACCACAGCCAGGAACCTGAACAAGTCCCTGCAGAACCTCAGTCTGAACGAAGAATGTAAGAGATTAAAAAATTCTGTCATTTTTCTATACCAGCTCTTTTTTCTCACCCTCTTGCAAGCCGCCATGTGCGAACCAATGCGTGGTGTGAAACTTAACTTTTGTGCCTAGATTATCCAGCTGCCAGCTCCAAAGGATTAGGTGAGGAGCCCTCTCCTAATTAATTTCAATTTATTGGTCATTAATATTGATATATATATTTTTTTTGAAGCGTTCAGGGATCAAGATGGTGCCTTTCAGTTTCCTGCCATACACAGATTTTTCACTGTCAGAATCGTTTCTGACTCTTTGATGCTTGCTCTGTATTTAAACATTCCGTTTTTAAAAGGGGACTTTGTGGATTTGCCCACACCTTCACTGACCGTTGTAGCATTTGGAAAAGCACTGTTACGCCCGGGTGAAAATTGCTCTCCTCAAGTCCCTGTTTCAGCAGCTGCCTGCCTTCCTTTTGGCAGCTGGAAGCTCTGTTGCGTTTTCTCCTGGGAATCTCAGCACCAGCAGCAGCGCCAGCAGCACCTTGGGCAGCCCTGAGAACGAAGAGTACATCCTGTCGTTTGAGACCATTGACAAGATGAGGCGAGTCAGCTCTTACTCCTCTCTGAATTCACTCATAGGTGAGTAAAGGCTCTCCCCCTTCCTTTGGTGTCACCTTTCTCTGTATGTTCGCACCAGGTTTTAGGGAAGGTTTGGATCTTAGCTCCTGCTAGATCTCTAGCAAGAGATCTCGTAGCAGCAAGCTGTTCTTGCGTCTGGTTAGGCTATATGCAGAGCAGAGCCCCTCCTGCTCTGAAGCTTTGGCTTCTCGCTGTGGCAGACAGCAATCCTCCTAGGAATATGAGCACAAAAATGTCACACATGAGGGGATTTTATGTCCACCACGGTTTAGTTGGCTAGATAATCAAAACAAAGACTCTCCATCCCATGGATGCAGCAGCTGGGCTGTCTGGCAGTAACTTCCCCCGATTATTTTTCATGTGGGTTGTATTTCTGTACAGCACAGCCATTTTGTTGTGTTATTCATACAAGAAAGCCTCACCTAACTAATTTTCCTTGCACATTCATATGCACGTTGTTAAAACAGGACATAAAAAAGAAGAAATCCTAGGCTGAGTCTCAAAAACAGACTGATAGTTTCACATAACTTGTTTTTGCACAAAAACTCTGACTGATCCCACTGCCTCCAGTCCCCTCTCCATCATTTCCTCTTGAACAAGCAGCTCCAACAGCAGGAACTGCACCAGACTTCTCAACACTGCTCAACAGTCCTTTTTCTGGGCATCTGGCTTTGTGGGTAACATACATCTTTCTGCAGAGTGAAGTGCTGTGGCACATAAAGAAGGGAGCTTTTAGCTGCACTTATGCAGTGCGTGGCTGATTTGCATGTAATGGCTGATCTGCATTTCTTTTGTGACACACAACTGGTGTTTTTGTGTTGGACTACTTCCACTCAGCTGTTTTTTCTAATAGTGCTCCCAGTCGTGTTTGAGTGCTACAGTAGCACTGCTTTAAACTGGCTGTGGCTTTCCAATCTGAACCATTTTGGGATGGTAACACAGCCAGCGTGCAGAAGGGCTTAACTTCTGCAAGAGCCTCCATCCAGGGAGCACAGGAGGCAGCACATGGCTGAGAAGTGTTGTGGGAAGTCTGCAAATCTATGTGTCAGCTTTGTGAGGTATCCATGTGCCACGTTTTTCCAGCCTTCAAAAACCAGTGCAGAGGCGTAAGTCTGGAGTCCCCCTTGATGCTGGGCTTGTCTTGGCTGAAGAAGCACTTTGCTCCCTACATTTGCTGGAAAAAGTGATGATGGTTTGACTTTCTGAAGTGAAAGATTCTGGGATTGGGATTTGTGAGACCTTAAGGCCCTGTGGCAGTTTAAAGTCATTTGTTCCTTAGAAGCTTGATTGATTCGTTTGCTTTTGGTTGTAGGTAGTGAAACTGTATTTTCTGAAAGTGTGGCAGAAATGTTAGGAAATTTCTCTTTCTCTTAAGCTCGAGAAGCTGGTTTTCCTCCGTTCCTCTGGTGCTAAGTGGTGTCTGCTGGATGCCTCCTGCAAGTCTCACAAGGTTTTTTTTTCCAAATGTGCTGGAAGCTCTAGAGATCAGCTGGAGGTGCATCAGGGAAACCTAAAGAAACAACAAGAGCAGTTCTCTGAAGCCTGTCTCATTCCTGTTTAATCAGAAGAGCTCATAGCCAGCTGGAAACGAGAGAGCTTATAGAAGTGTTTAAAATTCATAACTCACAGAGAATCCCATTACCTTCAGCGTTTGCTTCCCGAAAGCCAGGCTTTTTTCACTCCTACTGAAGAAGCACCATCTCTCAGCCTGCTCTCTTCTGGTCCCCAAGGAGGGAGTTTTCAAAACCCCATCAGCTCCAGCCACCCTTGGTGCTGCTGTGCAGTCAGCCCAGACTCAGATTAACACTGCTGTGGGTATTTGTCACTTGCAAGTAGCAGCTGCAGCTAGCCTGTAACATTCCAGAAGTGCCCATCTGCCTTGGGGTGAAGCTCTTTAAGTTCTAGAAGAGAGTGGAATCCTGCTGTAGCTCAGAGTTGTCACTGGATGATGGACCTGCCCTGAAGGAAAGAATATTTTGCTCTGCTCTGTATCTCCTGGCAGAATTAACTGTGATTTGCCTCTGCAGTAATGTCTGTGCCCCAAGTGCTTGGGACAGAGAGAGCAGTAAAAGGGATGCTTTGGGCACATGGGTAGAATCAAACCAAAGCAGAAATCCAGTCTGTAGTAGAAAAAGGAGAAAATGTCAACCACAGTTTTATTCTGCATTCAGTGCTCTGCATTCCCTACGTTGATTCACTGATGCTTGGGACTTTCTTCCCCTCCTGTGGTTTTAGGAATGTGTCTCTAGAAGGAATTTCCTGGATCAGCCTATCCACTTCATTGACACTGTGGCATCATATAATTCTTCCCACAAACCCAAAGAAAACCTCTGTGCACCTTCTCCTGCCATTTTACAAACAGCTTCCTAGCAAACTACCAGCAAAACATGACCAGA
The DNA here is from genome assembly GCF_019232065.1 of Centrocercus urophasianus. NCBI lineage: Eukaryota > Metazoa > Chordata > Aves > Galliformes > Phasianidae > Centrocercus > Centrocercus urophasianus. The sequence continues at coordinate 242,272 of NW_024884978.1, forward strand.
AAAAGCAGCAGATATCTTTGTCTCTGGGTGTGCTGTTTTCTGGCAGACCAGTCCTTGCCCAGGCAACCTTGGGCTACCAGAAGATTGCTTTCTGGCCCTCGTGTGGCTGAGCTGGCAGCAGCCAGGTTTGGTTAGTTAACATACAACATGCAAACACCAGTTTGGATGGGAAGCTGAGCCTCGCTTCTTTTTCCGTAAGACAAGTCATTAATCTTTGCATTCTGAATTTTTTTATTTTTTTTTTAGTTTTGCTTAGTTTTAAGATGGGAAAAGAAAAAGTATTGAGATGAGGGCTTTGCATACCTTGAAGGTGATTATTCATATTTAAATTGTATGATTAAAAGTCTTTGTCTTATGGAGAGCATCACTGGAAAGATTATATTAAGGAATGATCAAAGGAAGAGGAGGAAGCCTTGGAGCAGTGAATGCAGGGGAGCATTTCTCTGCTTCAGCAGGAGAGCTGGGGGCAGGAAGCTGTTTGCTGGGTCACAGGAGCCTCTCTGAAGAGCTGCCTTGAAGTAACACCCGCAGCAGGAGGTGACTGCAGTGAGGATGACGAAGGCAAGAGGTGTAGGTGGGCAGTGAGCTGCAGAGAGGAGGCTGCTGGGACAGGTAGAGCCTCCTCTCTCGCTAGGCACTATATTTGAATTCAGTGCCATGAGAAATAATTGGCTAAGCAGTGCTATTTGTAAGTAAAACTTCACAAAATGGCAAAATACAGGGATCTGAGTGGGCTTTGGAAATGGACGCTTGTTGCAGAGGTTGCCTTCAGCTCGTCCTCTTTGTCCTGCACTGTGGAAGCAGCATGGTGGAGCCAGGGCAAGGCCTGGGCACTGCTGCACAGCCCTGCATGAGGCAGCAGCTGCCCTGCATGGCGTTGCTGAGGCAGTAGGGAACCAGGATGGGAGAGAAATCCCAGTGTGTGACGGTGGGCAGCAGAGCAGCTTGGTTGGCTCTGTGGCTGTGCCATGCTGTGCCGGTGTTTGCCCTGGCCTCGCACTCCCTCTCTGGGCACAGGCAGGGAGCAGTGGCGTGGGCTGGCTGTGGCAGCTTGCAGGCTGTCAGCACTGTGCACAAAAAATCAATTTGCCATTCCTCTGGGGAGTGAGCTGCTGTTCGTGGTTGTCGAGGTAGAGTACAGAAAGCTATCTGAATTTCTGATGTTTTCTCCATTGGAGGAGCTCCCGCAGGACCTACAGTGTCACTCTGGGAAGAGGAGAAGCATATGGGATGCTGCCTTAGAAAGCATTGGGATCAGCATTGATGGGAACCAGATAGCTGAGCCCTCAGGTGCTGCTCGGTGTGAAGTATTCCAGCTACATGCTTTCACCACACCAATCCCAGATGTGCTTTTCCCTGCAGATGGAACACATGGGAGCAGAGCTGCTTCCAGTCTGAGGCACATGACACGTGTGCCATAGGTCAGCTTTTGCTGCTGTGCTGGGTGGGCACTGCATCTTCCAGAGATCAGGGCTTACAATCACTGCACTGATTTTTAAAGGGGGTTAGAAAGAGACACCATCACAGTTTGGTGAAACAGAAGGGGTAAACAGAAGCGTTGGTACAACGTGGTCCTGAGCTTTGTGTGCTCGGTGACCTCAGCCAGGTCCCTTCCTTGGGGCAGTGATGTGATGCTGGCTGTCACACCGAGCTGGGAGCTACGTGCATGCAAACGAAATCAAAGGCGTCAGTGAAGAAAGGCAATTTATTTTTGACGTTCTTAGCTGAGAGAAATCATTTTGTAAATCTATACTGCAAGGTCCATTTAACTGGCTTTGAATCAGTCTGACTAATTACAGAGCTGTCTGCTTAAATTAACACCCCCGTCCCCCTTGCACGGCCCTTTGTTTGCATCTCGTGGATATTTTCCTCGTTTCAGTGCAGTACATGAAATCAAGCTGCTGCTCCTGCTGCCGCCTCTGCTGCCTCCCTTTATCCCAGTGAGTCCACATTTTGGGTTCCTGCAGGAGCTGTGTCGGATGTGTCACTGGGCTGAATCAGTGCACAGAACAGCATTAACGGGAGGGGGGCAGAAAGCAGCAGTCCTTCAGCCCCGGTGCTGAGCCTTTGTAGAAATTCCCTCTGTTCTTTTCAAAGGCTGCGGAGCGAATGAGGAATTGCACTGGCGCAGATCTGTTTTAAATTTGTTTTTCATGACGCTCAGATGTATAAAAAATGTTATTGGCTTTTTCCTTCTTCATGACTGCGTCATGAGTGAGGTGGTTATCAGAGAAACTGATGAGCACCTCCTTGCTTTTCTTTTCTCCCTCTTTCCTTTTACTGCCTTTCAAGGGCTCTAAAAAGGTCCACACCATTCAGATCCCCACCGCTCCTTGCGTAGCTTCCGGCACAGCAGGCACAGGGTAGGGATGCTTTGCTCAGCTGATGTGGCACTGCCTGGCTTGGGGCTGGGGCTGCTGTCCTCCCATAGCTCTGTGTGCCTCCAGCTTTGCTTTTCCTGCTAACATCAGCTTCCAGAGTGAACGTGCGGGTTGCAGAAGTGGGACCCAAATGGTCAGAAGCCCGAAAGGACAGACAGTGTTACGTCGCTGCTTTTTCTGCCTGGGAGGCCCATTCCTCTTCTGCACAGGGAGCTTATTGTGTGCTGACATTTTCAAACACGGATAAAGAAATTGTGAAAAAGATGATGACTTTTGCCAGCTGTGACCACAGCCAAAACCTGAGGTCGGATTTGCACTGTTCCAAGTCAGTTCTGCTGAACCCACACACGCTGTCCTTGCGTGTTCCTTGGTTCCATGCCCTCAGCCAGCGTAAACCACACACAACAGATCAATGCCCTTTGACTGTGCTGTGCTTTGACAGTGGTATTTTCTTTCTGGGATCATCACCCTGTGCCCTGCTTGCATTGGAAAGGTTAGGCTCATCTGCAGGACCCTGCTGTGTGGGTCACCCACGGCAAACAGGCAGCGCTGCCTGAGTGGTGCTGTCATAAATACTCATCAGTGGGGTTGCTATGTGAAACTCTGAGAAATCCTTTGCATATCAGCCAAGTAAGAGACCCTCTGTTTCACGGGTCAGGTGGAGGGATGGAGTGAGATTATCGCCTTTGCTTTTTGCAGAACGTTTGTCACACGCTGGGGTGTTTTTCTGGCTGAGGAGGATTCGATTGTCTGGTGCAGGCAGCCATATGGCAGTGCACTGTGCGTGCTGCTGAAGTTTATAACTGCACACTGCTTGCTTGCTTCAGCTTGAGTTCAAAACCAAACTGTCCGCGTCTGTTTTCTTTTGGCCCGAGCATCGGGTTCAGCTGTGAAGGTGCTTGCTGACCAAGGAGCCCTGTCTTCACAACACTTTATATTTAGATGCCTACAGAAACACGGAAGGAAATGCAGTAACAGCTTGATCTGTCATTTACCATTGATTGTGACTCATCTGAAATCCCTATTTTTGTTCCTTTTTTTTTTTTCTTCTTTTTTTATTAGTGCAACTGCTTTAATATTGTCCAAATGGCTCAATTCCTAAAAGACAGTGTTGTACCTATTACACTCGGTGGGGGTTAGGAGAAAGAATAACATATTGAAGATTCACCTAAAAACAGCAAAATGAAACATTTGCTGGGTTATGTGAGTTGTTACCAAAGCTTATTAATTTGATTTGTACTCAAATCCGTCAGTCCCTCCTGCTGAAATAGCAAACTGCAGATATTCTCATTAACCAACAAATTGGCAATTGAGGAATTGACACAAATGTCAGCAGGAGAGGCTGAGTTAGGCTCGCTGCTTCACAAGGTACAGTTCTTACAGCTCCACTTTAAAATTTAGCACTTAGTAAACTTGTAGAATACTTAAAAGCCCTGAACAGTCAAGCGGAGTATTAATCCTTAAAGCAGCTATAAAAGTAACCATCAAAATATAAGCCTCTAACTACATTCTTACTACATTTAGTGTTTTAGCTCAGGAGCTCCAAAGGCTCTGTCTGCTGTTCCATTTGGCTTTTTCAGTTTAGTAGCTGCAGGGGCACAGCAGACCAGCAGTTTGATTGAGGCTTATTCAAGTAGTCTTTATTTTGCTTTACGCCGCTCTCATTTTACCAACTCTTGCAGAGTTCACAAAGAAGGACAAGGAAGAGGCAGAATGCCCACGTAGGGTGTTTGTGAGCTCTTCTCTTGATGTTTTCTTAGATGTCATTGTGATGTGCAGAGTTCTAATGAATTTTCTCACCTAAGATGAAAGAATTTGGGTTGATGGGTTGTCGTGTGCTCTGGGGGTTTGTTTTTTGGTTGTTCTTTTTATTTTTTTTGTTATTTTAGGTGTGAGTTTCAACAGTGTTTATACCCAGATTTGGAGAGTGCTCCTTCACCTAGCTGCTGATCCCTATCCCGACGTCTCCGACTTGGCAATGAAAGTTCTCAACAGCATTGCCTACAAGGTATGCCCTTCTGTGTGCATGTGTGTCCGTCAGACTTCTGTGTGCTGAATTTCTTCATGTTTAGGCACAGGGTAGGTAGGCTGAGCTGCACGGGGCCATTGGAGGGGCTCTGGTAAGCAATCCTAGTTCAGTCTGAATCTGTTTCTGAAGGAGCTTGTAGTGTTTCGAAACGATAAAACGCTCAGGTGAAGTCTTGCTGACGTAGAATAAATAAATGGGGGAGGGCCTGGGATTGTAAATTAGGTACAGACAGTAGGTCTTGTTTTCAAGTGTACTTATCTGATCAGTCCCTGGGAGAAACCTTCGATATCCTTCATTAAATTATCCGTTTGCAAACCGATTTAGATTATGCAAGTGGGACTGGCCTGCAGACTGAAGCCACAACGGCTCTCCAATCCAGGTGAACTAGTACATGTGAGTCAGCATGCAGACACCCCTGCCACTACTCACCTCTCAGCCAGGCCCCCCCGCCTAACCACCATCCTCATCACATCTCATCCTCCAAGGATGACAAGATGTCCCTGGAGGCTGCCGTCACTGCTGTTGGGAATTGACAGCTTGGGGAGCTGGAGCAGCACCCTCACCTCCTCCCGAGGCGAAGCACCAGGCCACCCCAGAACATCTTCTCACCAACTGCCTTCCCCCCGCCCAGCAGCGATGTCAGAGCTCTGACTGCAGCCCTTTCCCGTGCTTGGATTCCACCTGTAGTTGCTGTAGCATCCAGACCATGAGCCATTCCAATGCGAGATGGCGTCTCTTACTGATGATTGCTAATGAATAACCCTAAATCTTCAGTCGAGGCTTCTAAGCTGAAGTTCTGCAGTAAGAGATGCCAGCATTGTGCACTACCATTTTTACGCCTTAGAGATTTCTTGCTTTTCAATCTGATTTTCCCTTGAGAAAATAGTTACTTATTTAAATTCCTCCCTTTGTTTTAAGCGTACATGTCAGCCAGTTGGCAATGTCTGTGTTTGGGGACAGGGAATGGTTTTGACAGTGGGGGTCCTCCCCTGGTGATTCTGTTGTACAACGAATTGCTGTCAGGCACAAGGTTCCAAATGAAGGTGAATAAGAAAAGTGAAAAGATTTCCATCTCGGCTGGAGCTGCACAAAGCTGTTTTGGTGTTGAATGTTGGAAGGCTCTTTGCAAAATGAAACGTTAGTCTGACTATGGGATTTAAAGGGCTATAAAAGGAAATGGATCTGCTTTTTCTGACTTACCTATTTTTTCAGGAATGACTCCTTTGCTGGTGGAAAGAAATGTATAAATATTAATAAAGGTGCAGTTGTGCCCTGCAGATGTCTTTACCAGCACTGCTGTGGTTCTGCTTAGCCAGCAGGAATGTTGATCATTGTGCTGTGATGTGCGTAGGAATGCTGTGACTGTTTGATAAATTGGGTGCTGGTTCTGAGAAGTCTGGTCCTAAATTCTTTGCACAGGAAGGAATCCAGAAGCTCAAGTGGATGCATATTGCACATCTCATGCTCTGCTTCTCACACAGCTGCTCTCTGAGGCAATGGCTCTTCAAATGGTTTTGTATTCGAAATAATAAAAGCATTCCCATTTATGGAGATTTCTATCTGGGGTCACTCCAGTGAATGAAGCTTATTTGTTGTTGTTCTTAGCCACATTTGTTCTTCTGTTAGCCACAAGTGGCATGAGACCAGCATTTAAACGTGCACTTTGTCCAATGCTTTGGGCAGGTGCATGTGTGGCTGTCTCTTTGTGATGCTGTGCATTTGCTGTTGCCAGTACAGCAGCCCAGCTTCTCAAATGGATTCCTCCTGTGGAATCTTGTTAGCAGCCCTCCAAAATGGAAGATGAGGCTTTGGACCGTAGGTTCCGATCACAGCCAGCGCTCTCACTATGAGCAGTGCTGCCAGGGTTTACAGCCCCAAATCCATCCTGCTCTGCTGGCGTGAGCCTGGATCTGCTGTAGGAATTGCTGTCACATCAAGGAGGTTATTAACCATGACCTTGTGTCGGCTGTACGCCCAAACCTTTCCTTGGTGCTCGTGGAGCTTGGGCTGCAGGTGGCTGGGAGCTGCCTGGGTCTCTGCCCCTCCCAGGTTCAGCACATGCAGATGCTGTGTTCCCATTTGGTTTCTGAATATAAACAAAAGTTGATTTCCTTGATTAAAAAAAAGCCCTGTTTCACACTAAGTAAAGCACTTGGATGTTCAGGGGTTTAATCCTATTCTTCTGGTTGATACAGAATTTAGGGAAAAAGGCTTCATTTTGGAGCTTGGACATCTGAAAGTTTCCTCTGTTCACAGAACAGAATGCTGCAATTTGTGTGGCTTTGGTGTTTCTGCTGTTTTTCAGCTGAAGGAGCTTAACAAAGTAGCCATGGGCTGACATTTGGGAATGGCCACTGGTTACCCACATCTTCATTCTTGGTGAACTGTTTAGCTGCAGAACGTTGCCAGGCTCTGTGCTTTGAGTCCTCATGATTTTCCAGTATGTTTTGTACCGTGTTTTGTACCAGGCATGGAAATCAGTCACCCTGAGGGCTGTGCAGGCAGCACCGGTGCAGCATGAGGCTGTGAGCAGTAAGCACTGCAGCGCTGTGACAGCAGGGCAGTGCTGTGTGTGATGGGGTTGTGCAGGAGTTCAGGTTGTGTCTGCATTTGTAGAGCAGTTGTTTTTGTTTTGCAATGAGGCAAGTTCTACTCAGTGCAACGGAGCCAAGAGTACAGCTCTTTATCTACAGAACTCCAGTGGTCTTTAAATAGGGCGATGTCTTTCTGAGCAGCTGGTGAGTAGGTTGCACAGACGTGCATGCTTCCTGGGTTGGAAATGTGCAGTTTTATTTCCTGGGCTGATTAGACATTGCTGGTTCTCCCACAGATTGCTGCTGAGTTGTGATTTATATTCATGATGCAGATTGGAGTGATACAATCTCATTCCCAGCCTGATCTTTTAAAAGTCCCAAGCATGGTTTTTGTACCAAAGCAAACAAACAAACAGGAGCTGGTAAGCAGCGTTGGCCTTTTAAGACCTTCTGAAATCAAAATTAAGTAAGGAAAGTTTGCTTCCCTCCCAGATTGCCTCACCCAGCTGTTTTTAATGGAAGCCTCGAGGCTGAATTGTCCCAGCAGCTCTTCCTCCACTGACATCACTCTTGGTACAGCTTTGCCGTGCAGGAGCGAGCGATTCTGACAGCACACTCCTTTTTTTCTTTCCTCTACCGGGTGTCAATTTGCAAAGTTATGAATTACCATTTTCCCCTCCTGAAAGAGGTGATGTGACGGGCAGAGGAGCAAATCCCTGGGAAACGGGCAGCCGCAGCCTCCAGCAAAACGCTGTCATGTCACTGAGCTGCAGCTCGCTTCTGGCAGAAAAGAAATTCCTCTGCTGTTTCCCCAGGAAGAAGGAAGGCTGCTGCCACGTTCCCCTCGGTGAGCCCCTTCAGCACACTGTCACTGGCTCATCTTGTCCCTCCTCTGTGACACGAGGGGACCGGAATTGTTTCAGGTGACAGAGATCTGACTGCAAGAATCTGAAAACTGAGTCTTGTGTGACTAATTAGAGCTAGCAATGAATAATTGTGACTAGTTGTTAAATTGCTTCTGCTTTCCTTCCGTTCTCTCTGATTTCACATCCCAGCTGCTCACTGAAGACCCCACTGCACTCATGACTGTGATGAGTGGTGCTGGGGCCTCTCTCACCTCATGTGGGAAGGAGGAAAGTAGCCCCAAGTCAGCCAGCCTGTTGGAGGGGCTGGGCCAGGCTTATCCGAGGCCGTGGCATTTGGTGTGTGCCCCTGGAGCCAAGCAGGTGGTGGTCAGGGCTCGAGACCTTGAGCAGGTGGAGCTGGAGCTGCATGCTTTGCTCACTGCCATCCCCTGGCCTGCATCTGGGACCTTTTCTCAGAGGAAGGACAGATGTTTCTTTCAGGATTAGGTCTGTGTCAGCCTGCAGGAGGGCCTGGCTGTGCTGGGCAGAGCTGTGAGCAGCCCAGCTATGCAGACCTGCTGCCTTCCTATGCGAGTTGGTGTGGACTGGTGTGTAGGGAAGGGGCATCCTGCAGTGACTCCCACGAAAGCTCCCATTAGGGGAGTTGCAGAGACAATGGGAGGCAGATCTGTGCAGCTGCCAGATGTGCAAGGGCAGTTGTGACCCAGATGCAGAATCAGGATGGGTACTGCAGCCATGGGCAGTGGAGCAGTGCTGGGTGGGAGCTCCGTGCTGTCAGCTCACCTCATGGTGCAAGTTGTGCTGTGGGTCCTGGGCTGTGGCTGCTTTCAGAAGAGGCTGATATGTTGGTCAGTTATGTCTCTGTAAGCAAAAGAATGATGCTGTCTGGTAAGTGCTGTCAGACTCCAAGAGCAGCAGAATTCTTACGTGTTGAAAACTGCACAGGGACTTTTCACGTACATTTTTAAACACCCCCACACACACTGATAGAGAGCTTAACTTCATTGAACCCCAGGTGTGCAGTTGTATCATATAATAAACCCCTGCAATTGCTGTTCTGCAGTCCCGATCAGTGCTCTATTGTGTCTTTCCCTCTAGGCAACAGTCAACGCTCGCCCCCAGCGCATCCTGGACACGTCCTCACTGACGCAGTCAGCGCCTGCCAGCCCCACCAACAAGGGCATGCACATCCACCAAGTGGGGTAAGTGGGCCCAGAGCTCCCCATCAGGGGCCCACCGGGGTCTTGTAGCTTCTTGGTTTAGTGCTGGTAAGAGGCTTAGGAACAAAAGCTCTGGGGACAGGTGGGGAGTTTCTACACGTTACTCCTTTTAGGGCAAAGCATAATGAGGCATGCTGGTTATCTAAGGGTGAATTGAAGGGGCGTGTTGAATGTTGCTGATTTTACTGATGCACTCTGACCTGAGGTATCCGGATTTCCCATTGAAGTCTGATCTCTTTTCTCCAGTTTCAGCTAAAAGCCAGGGTTGCCTGGTCGTCAGCAAGCGATGCCTAAACTCAGTGAAACTAAGGCAACAGTGTGAGCAATGCTAGGCTTAGAAATGTGATTCCTTCCCAAAGGATGCTGTCCAAGGGAAAACACCTGGCTTGAGATCTGGCAGCCTCACAATCCATGTGCAGCAGTGAGATTCAAAGTTGGAAAGGAGGCCTCTGAACTGCTCAGTGATGCTTTTAATGTCTTCTGTTAGCATTATGCAACCGTGCAATTGCACAGATCTCAGTTTGCACGCAAGTCAAAATGCTGCCCTGTGGTCTCCCAGGACTCCAGTCACCACATTGCTGGTCATTGTGCCATGGTCACAGCCATTACATGGGGGTGTGTGACTGCATAACCTACAGGTTCCCAGAATTTTGCTTTTCTGAGTTGGCTCAGTCAGGATTCACTGCTGAGATTTGTAACTTTTTTGGACTGTGTGTTTGGATTGTAGAGGAAGCACAGCAGTGAAGATAAGTCTTGTCAGAAGCAAGCAAAGTAAAAGAAGTCATGTAATTCACATGCAGGAGTTAAGGCAGCAGAGCAGATAATGGCAACGTAGTCAGTGTTAGCCTCTGCCCTCGTGTTTGGGGGTTAGCTTTGTTTCTGCTGTGAGAGGGAGCATTGAACTGCTTTCTGCTTGTAGAACCGGGCTGATTCTCAGAGGTGGAAAGCATGTCAGGACTGCAGTTTAGTGAGACGTGCCAGGTGTCAGGGGATGCGTATCAGAGAGGTTCAGAAAATGAGGGCAAGTCACATGTCTGCTGCTATCTAAATCCTTTTACTCTTTTGATCTGTAGAGGATCACCTCCAACCACCAGCACAAGCAGCTCCAGCCTGACAAATGATGTGACAAAGCAACCGGTCAGCCGGGACATCACATCTGTGCGACCTGCCAATGTGGGCAACATGGGGGTTCAGTACACTCCCCACTCCCACCAGTTCCCCAGAACAAGAAAAATGTTTGACAAAGGGCCAGAGCAGGTAAAGAGACTTTGCTTTCAGTTCTGATCCCCTGCTCCACTGGGTTTTGTTACACTTTCTGTTCTTTGTGTTTTATTTCTGCATATCCTTCATCCTTCACTTCTAGCTGCTGCTAACACCAAGGTAGCTTCTTTTAACCAGTAAAATAAAAATGGATTAATTTTTTTCTTCGGGATATGTTTTATGACTCTGATATAGGACATTACTCACTTCTGCTGCCACCAAGGAGCGTTTAATCCGAGTTGATTGTTTATTCTTTCACCAACATTTGTCTGCCTGAGCGATAGTGCACAGCTGCATCTCTGTCAGTTGCTTTTCCTCCAACCTCAGCAAAGCATGGACAGAGGCTGACAAAGGGACAATTCTTCCTCCTTTAACATGCAGGCAGATGTTTCTCTTGAGACACTGGGAGATGCCCTTGCAGCAGCAGATTCACCTCCTTTACTGCAGATTCGTTCTGTGCTTGGCAGCCTCTCTTTGCTAAGCACAGGAGCAGATGTAAGCCCAGACTGGCACTGGGAAGACCAGAGCTTTCTACAGGTCACTGCTGGGATACATCTGGCCAGCCAAGAGCTGTGGTGTCTTATTTTCAGCATCAGGCCGATAGGGGGGTTGCACCCATGTTAGCATCCAAATGACAGTCATCAGGTACTGGGCATTTTTCCATTTAGAGAAGCATGAAGAACTGATTTGGTGCCAAGTGGAGGAATGCAGTAATATGCACAGTGGATTCTGAATGTCACTTTCAGTTGACTTTAGGTGAGTTATCTCAGACAGGTATGGTTGGGTCCAAACACACTCAGGTGCACTTGTGGCCATCACTCAAAGGTAGCAGTTGGCAGTGATCATAGAATCATGGAATGGCCTGGGTTGAAAAGGACCACGATGATCATCTAGTTTCAACCCCCTGCCATGTGCAGGGTCGCCAACCACCAGACCAGGCTGCCCAGAGCCACATCCAGCCTGGCTTTGAATGCCTCCAGGGACAGGGTATCCACAGCCTCCTTGGCAGCCTGTTCCTGGTCAGTGCCCCGGATCCAGCCAGCAGACAGTGGTTTGATGTTTGCCCCTCTCTTTACTTCAGAGCATTTCCAGGATGTTTCTGGTGCTTGCTCTGTGAGAGGAAACTGGAAAAGGCATTATGGAAGGGGAAGCTGGGAAGTGGCAAGGTGTGTGTTTGGCAAGCCACAGGCCGAGAGTACATTGCAGATTCCAGGTTTTCTGACTTCTGGGAATGAACTGTTCTTTATTAAAGTAGCATTTGCGTAAAGCCAATGCTTCTGTGTGATTCCAAGAAAGATTTGTCAAAGCATTAATAGGAGCACCTTCAATTCTAGCAGGGATAGCAGCAACAGCATGGCTCAGAGTTCAGAAAACCTGAATGAAGCCTGGGTCAATGGAGTGGTATCTCTTTTTTTTGTTTGTTTTTTCTTCTTCTTTTTTGATGTCTTATGCTTTATAATAGACATTTAATGCACACGTGGCCTTGATCTGAAGGTGGGTTATCCTGAATCACCTTCCCCTCACCACTGCTTCTAATGCCAGGTTCTTGTGTAGACCACGAGAAACCTCACCCTGGGAAGTTGGTTTTGTGATGCACAAACACTTGGGTTCATGATTCATGCTGTAGCCTGGCTGTGTCGTGTGCTGTGCAGAAGAGATTGTGTATTTCTGAACAGTTAATGTAATGACAGTGGTCGTGGAGCTAGACACAGAAATCTTGGTATCCTCAGCAATGTTTTTGAGGGTTTTTCTCTGCCACAGGCAGTCTGGGTATCACTGTGTGTACAATTTGCCCGTGCAAGTGAGATGGACGTGGGGTAACATCCTGTTCTCTTTCTGGACAGACCACTGATGATGCTGATGATACCGTTGGACACAAAAGTTTCATTTCAGCCACAGTGCAGACGGGGTTTTGTGACTGGAGCGCGAAGTACTTTGCTCAGCCTGTCATGAAGGTAATGTTTGGTTGTCTTTCTGAATCATGACACTGCAGTTCCTGAAAGGTTGAGGTGCTGGTTCTTCTCATAGGCTAGTGGCCTCATCTGTTCACTTTGCCTTCTTCTCCTCTTCTGGCTGAGAAGGGAAAGGAATGGATGTATTTCTATCATCCTGCTCTGGTGAGCTGTGTGACCACTGCCTATCACAGAGAGCAGGAGAGGCAGTGAGAGCCAGAAAGGTCAGGTATTAGTAGGGACAGAGCCCAAGCAAAAGCCTTGCATGCATAGAATGCTTTCAAGAAAGAATGTAGAAATGAGGGGTTCTTGAGTGGAGATGGGGACAACAGAACACACCTTCCCCTTGAAGTGAGGCATGGCTCTGTACTCAAGTGTGACCTGGGAGCTGTGCTTACGTGCACCCAGTCTTGATTCCTTTACCTTAGCGAGGAGAATGGCTATTGGAAGTCTACAGGACAGCATGGGGAAAACTTCAGAAGAATCATTATTCTTTTCAAAGTTCAGCAACAAAAACAAACTTACTACAGCAAAGAATGAGGGTTGTAAGTGACAAATCTCCATTGAGATCTCTTTAGAAGTGAGTGCTTTCTGGTAACTCTAAGTTGGTTTTACGTGAAGTGAGAGGTGCACAAAAGCTTTATTCTAGGAAAAAAAAAACAAAACAAAACAATGAGACAAAACAAAGCTCTTCAGAGATGAGCAGAGATTGTCAATGACTGGAAATAAGCACTTACATTCCCAGAATCTTTTAGCCAAAGATCAGGTTTCAATCTTAAGCGTGAAATCAAAGTAAGCATCAAACCTTGCCTTGGTATTAGCAACCACAATGAAGGTACCTTGGGATTCAAGCAGCACAAACTGTAACAGAACTTTCAGCTTAACTTTTGGAGGTATTGCAATTAATGTGAACTATAATGCCTCGTTTGTATTAATGCCACCACCTGAGCGACTCAGCAGTGGATGCTTTTATGCAACCGCTGATGTTTAAATCTTCAGAATATGCAAAGAAGTGGCACATTTTACGTGCTGCCTCGTCTAAGAATTGCCACTGAGCCATCTGTTACTGCTCCTTTCCATCTTTAGGCACGTTACATTGTTAGGTGTTGAGGTGAGGTAATTGCCCCCAAGTTTAAGGCTATCAGAAAACCGGTTACATGGCAGCGAGGTTTCCGTGTAGCTTTAATTTGTTTAGAAAATCACCAGGAGGAAAAACTAGATGGTAGAGCGACTGCCTGACGCTTCCTGAGCTGCTAGTGAAATTAACTTTCTTCTGATATCATTAGCAGAATAATTCATTAGGAAATACATCTGGCCCATGGGGCTCAGTCAAGCTTTATAGCGGGGTTTTCTCGCATCAAGATGAGTTTCAGTTGTCTCAATTCAAGTCCAGAGGAGAGTAAAAGAAACACAGGAGGATGTTCTTCCATCCCTTAGTTCTTATTAAAGACATTTGTCTACTTTCTAAGGAAAAAGAGGGGTGTCTTATTAATGCAATAAATCACAGTAGACAGCCAATCAAAATGCAGTTTAAATGTGTAGATGGGGAGCTGTGTATGTGTGTGTATATATATATATAGATTTAGTACTCCAAGTGCATAAAATTAAGAAAATTGGGGGAGGAAAGAAAACATACGGAGTGTTCTCATACTAATGCATAGAAGCCAGGGAGGGGGAGTCCTGGAAATGAAAATTTCAGGCTTTCCTTTCACTGTAGTGAGTCCCAAAGAGTTCAGTGTCTCGCCGTGAGAATTGAGATGCTCCAGGCTACATCCCTATGCAGAACATGTGCACAATGATCTCTCTCTTCAGCTTTTACTCTAAGAGCAGGAGTAGCAGTGTGTATGTTCTCTTAGTTCCCGTGGTTTGGGTTGGTGACATTCACTGCCTTGGGTTGCATTTTCTGAGCACAGAGCATCCTCAGCAGCAGTGTTTTAGGTAAGGTTTGCTCCAAACCTGTGTTTCCTAATGAAATGAGGAAGTGAATTGATTTGCCCATTACTTTTGTAAAACAGCCTCAAGAGGCCAAGTGGAGGTCTGTGTGCCAAGAAGTTTGCATGTTGTACTGACTGCTAGGGAACTGTATGGGGCTTTGTAATGAGTGGGTGGTACATGTGCAAGGGGCAGGGGGGCGTCCCTCTACTACAGCTTCCTTTGGCACATCTCGATTGCTGCTTGTGTAACCAGGCAGCCCTGGCCATGCTGTAACTCGAGTCTTGGCTGAATGTCCAAAGATTGCTCCTTTCCTAGAATCTGTTCCTGCAGCAGTGAGGAGCAAACAGCCATGGCTTGCAGCTGCTGTCTTTTGAGAGCTTTAGCCTCATGAAAAAGGCAAAGAGTAAAGTCTGCAGAGTGCTGATGGAAAAAGATGACGTTGATGTGCAATTCCAATACTTCATTTGGAGATGCTGCCTACCATCATAAACAGGGAAAGATAAGACAACTATTCCTGTAATGAATAAACATAAAATGACTGTGAGTGCATCTTAGTCATATTTAATTTATGAATTCAGCTTTGCTTCATAGACCTCGCTATGAGAATGCTTTCGTTGGAAAGATGGAGGGATTAATTTCCAGCGTAAATCAGTGGCTGGGATTCAGGCCATCATAACTGCCTTTGATTTATCGATTATCTAATCAGATACATGGAGGAAGAAAACACCGCACTGTAAATTCTCGGTGTGCCAGGAAAAGCAGTTACCTACCACAGCCCTGATCTCTGCAGAAGTCGTTCCTCTTCCTAAAGCTGGGATGGCAAAAGGCTGTTCTGCTCACCATAGGCAGCCTTGGACCGCGTGGCACAGGAAAGCCTTGTTGCCAGCTGTCAGGAAGCCCTGAATCGAGGAGAGCAGAGCCAGCATCTGCTGCTCGCAGGGCTGGCAGAACATGCAGGCAGGAGCTGGGAAGGATCCTGGAAGGTGAGAATTACATAAGGAATCCTTCCTGAAAAATCCCAGCCCTCACTTCAGCGCTCTGTGCTCTCTGTCTTGGCAGTTGCTCAAAGTCCTGGTGGAGGAGGGAGCCCTGTGTGCGATGCTGCAGTAACACTGTGCAGGGACAAACTGTATTTACTACAGGAGCAGACTGCTGAATTTTCCCCTCTCCCATCCAAATACCGACTTCCACGCCGACGTGGAAGGATGCTGTTAAAAAAGAGCTTGGTTGGCTTTCAGATGACACCACTTGGTGGGAGGTTTGGGGACGGTCGCTGGTTGATGTCTGGGTGGAAGCTCAGAGATGCAGAGAATCGGAGCCATGTCATGATCCTCATCATGTAGCACAGTTTGCTACTCCCACGTACCTCTGGGAGCTCTGCTCGGAGGAGAGCTGAGCAGCAGCCAAAGCCCGGCTGTTGTTTACTAAAATGACTTTCTAATGCTTAAATGCGAGCTGGATGGGAGGGGAGACAAAGGCATGAATAATGAGCCTAACTAGCTTTTTCTTTGGAATAATAATTTCTGGGTTTCCAGCCAGAAGCAGCTGAGCTGGAGGTCACTGCTCTATTACATGCATGTCCTGACATAATCCTGTGCTTCTGCACCACCAGAAGTTCCCTTGCGATGTGTTCTGTGGGGTTACAAAATCATCACAGAATCACAGCATGCCTGCGTTGGAAGGGATCCCACAGCCCTACCCCTGCTGCGAGCTGATTGCCAGCTCAGCCCAGGCTGCCCAGATCACATCCACAGCCTCAGGCACCTCTGGGGATGGGGCACTCACAGCTCTGGGCAATGCCGTGGCCTCACTGCCCTCTGGGTAAAGAATTTCCTCCTCACATCTGACCTAAGTCTCCCCTTCCTTTGTTATTGCACCCAACCCAGCTCTGTCCTGCAGGCTGCTGGGAATGGGAGAAGTGCTGCATTGCACTGCGTGCTGCAGCTCTGTGCTCACTGCAGTGCTGGTCTGGGGGCTCGGCTGGTCGGAACCACAAACAGAACCACAAACTCTGTCACCTGCAGCACACCGAGCTGAACTGGTACTGAGCACCTCTGTGTGGTTACGGGTACTGGCAGTGATAAGTTGAGTTCAGCAGATCTCATTGCAAGAAGAATGTGTATTGCTGAAATCAGATAATAAAGCAGCTTTCAGCTCAGCCTCCACGGAAGAGTTCTTTTTCTTCAGACCCGAGAAGCCCGGCAGCTCCTTTGATCTGATATTCTTCATCTGCTAGAGAGCATAGCGGTGCCTCACTCCTCTGCAAACTGCGTTTCTTGGCCCTAAACTGAGACAGCTGCTGGGTGCCCCCCTGCAAAATGTGCTGTTGTTGGTGCCCTGCCCATCCCCTGGCCTCCTCCTAGGTCCTACTTTAATTTCTTCCCAGAGAAGCTGGATTTTCATTAAGGTGTAGCTGTAATCTCCGTGCTCTCAAATGCACTTTGATGTATTTTATCTTAGGTTTGTTTATTGCTGTACATTATTGGTCGTTTGTCACTGCCTTTCTAATAGATGTCATATTCTTGAAAAATTGAAATGGTCTTTTTTTTTTTTCCCCCAGCAGAAAGGGTGGGTTTCTTATTTTAAAGCAGCAGCAATTCAGCTCCGTAATGGTTGTTTTCCAGGGCATAATACATTTTGAAGATAGCGGATATAACAGTGGCAGGTGATTTAAGTACTTTCTTAGTCAGGAAAAAAGAAGTGTGTGTCTGTGTGGAAGGGGAAGGAGCAAAAGAACTTTGTCTTTTATGTCACCCTTCTCCAAGGCTCGCTCTGCCCAGAACAGCATCATTTCCTTCATCAAAGGAAGACAGCTCATCTTCATCGACCCAGAGGTGTTTCTAGAGCAGCACTGTTGCTGGTTTTGGTTATTTTTTTATGAGTGAAGCAAAAGGCACATTATGCTTAACCCTGCAGTGGGCTGTGCGTGACATCAGTGGGCTGTTCCTTCCAATGCTGTGCTCTGGGTGTGGATATGACCTGCAGCCTGGCAGGAGCTGCTTTTGCACTCCATGGGCCCCCTGGCTGCAGGTGGGGTCCTGCAGGAAAGCCATCAATGGCTCTGGAGTCTGAATAAAAGCAGTAAAATAGGTCAGAGTGGTTACATGCTGCTCAGGGCTCCCATTCTAAGTGAAGGTGTGTGTGTAACCAGACCTAGGCCACGCAGGGGAATCATTTTCCTGCAAATGAAAACAGTTGCCATTAGCAGTGGATGTCATGCTGGTAATTCACACATCTCAGGAATTAGGGAATAAAGCAATGCATTTTTTGGCCTGCACTTCTCTATTGAAAGATAGATTTTAATGCATTTGTAGCTTTCAGTCTGTATCAAAGCCGTGCTCTCTCTTCAGTCTCAGGATTAGGGCAGCAGAAGGAAAGGGGAAGGTTTCACAGATGATGGGAAGGCTGAAATCAGAATGTCCTTTGACTTCCTCCACGTACTGTACGGAGATGCTAAGGTGTCACGGCTTGGTCTGATGTGAACACACGTGTTTGTGAATGGCGATTCATGGAGTTCTGATTTACTGTCTTATGTTGTGAACACGCTGATGTGTGGAAAGATCCCAGAGGAGCACGACCTGGAGAGCCAGATCCGCAAGGAGAGGGAGTGGCGGTTCCTGCGCAACGCCCGGGTCAGGAAGCAAGCCCAGAAGATCATTCAGAAGGGTGAGTGCCCCTCTTCCTATGCTGCACGCAGCTCCCCGGGGCTCCCAGCACCACGCTGGGCTCTAATCCCCATGAATAGCACCTGTGCTGAGCCTCAGAGGCAGAGGTCCCTGCTCTCAGGCAGGGTGGCAGGGGCTCATGCTGCTCTTGGCTGTTTTGCTGCTTGTCACTGTCCTGCAAGCCCTCAGAACCTGGCACAGGCTGGATCCCTGCCTGCATCCACTGGGGCAGGGCCCTTCTGTGGGTGCTGTTCCCCCCAGGATGGGAACTGAGGTGCGTGGAGCTGGAGAAACTGATGTGCTGAGTGCAGGGCTTGGTGCTGGAGGCACAGCCTGCTGTGGTGCTTCGCTCTCTGGAGGTTTGCTGGGCTTGACAGGGAGTTTAATGTCATAGAACTGCAGAGTATCATAAACCAGAATAATAGAGAATTAAAACTGGAGCCCAGGAAATGGCTTGGGGGATCTTTTTGAATACAAAAAAAGGGGATTGTTTGTGCTCGCCTGAAGAAAAACCTTTATCTAGACAGTATTTATATTTGCTTGCTTGACCTGAGCAGCTGAAGTGCCAATATTCATTAAAAAAAAAAAAGACAAAAAAAAACCAGCTAAGTCTGAAATATTAAAAGGAATTAGAATAGACTTAGGATCCCTTAATGAAAATGAAATTAAATGGATGCATGCTAAAACTAACCAGGATTGAGGGAATGTCTCTTGAGCTTACAGTTCTGTGTGATGGATTCACGCTGTGCTAAAAAATGCAGTTCCAGGGGTTACCAACACTGTTTGCAAATCATGAGGTGCTCTAAAGAGAGGGGGGAAAGGTCTGCAACCAGCATTTGAAAGTCTCAGTGGAAAATATATTTTTGATTTGTAAATTAGCCTGAAATCTGAAAGATCTGAAAGAACTGAAATGAAAGGCTAAATAAATAATCCACGAGCTAAACCGGAGTGCTGCAATTCGAATAAAGTGGGTTTATTTTGTTTTATTTTGGCAAAAAAAGAAGTGGATTTCTGTATGAGCACAAGCTGGTACTTCATAAAAGCGTGGAATAGTTGGGTTGGGAACTTAACCAGTTTCAACCAAGCAATCTGGGGGCCCATTGCCACCCATTTCTTTGGTTGCACATGGCTGGGTGTGCTCTGTTCTCTTCAGTTACCAAAATAAAGGATCCCAGCGTTTGTCATCTCAGTGCTTAGTTTGTAGCTTAGGCTGAGATGCGTGGCAGTGCAGAGGGGCTGGGGCTGTGGGGTGCCGTGGTCTCTGAGTGCTGCTGGGGAGCTCTGCAGCCCCATCCCTCTGTGGGGCCGCTGGGGCACTGAGCCCATTGCCTGCTGTCCCCCCAGGCATCTCCCGGCTGGATGATCAGATCTTCCTCAACAGGAACCCCGGCGTCCCCTCTGTGGTGAAGTTCCATCCCTTCACACCCTGCATTGCTGTTGCCGACAAGGACAGTATCTGGTAAGGGCTCCTCTGTGCTGTGGCTGTGGGGCACGTGGGGCTCGTGCTGCTCGTGTTGGTGCTTTAGTGTGGCACCAAGTCCTGCAGAAGGAGCACGTGAACCTGGGTTGAGATCATTCCACAGCTGGGCTTGTGCTCTCTTTCTTTTGCAGAAGGTGGGCCTACGTGGTTAACGAAGTGAGGCTGCATATCAAAGAAGAACAAATTGAACTGCTATACAATGCATGCAGCTTTTAGCTTAGGCAGAACGTAGATTCCTTTGAGAGCTTACACAGAGAGCCAAGAACTGACCTCGTATTCTTTCCTCCCCCAGCTTCTGGGACTGGGAGAAAGGGGAGAAATTGGATTATTTCCACAACGGGAACCCACGGTACACCAGGATCACAGCCATGGAGTACCTGAACGGGCAGGACTGCTCCTTGCTGCTGACTGCCACAGGTAAGCAGTGCAGCTCCCTCCATGTGGCAGGGCAGGACCTGGGGAGCCTTCTCAGAATTCAGGTCCATGGGAGCTGTGCTGTACCTCCTGCTCTCCCTGCTCTGCATTTGGCCTTTCCCCTTGCCCGTGTGGTTTTGGTTGAAGCACGTCCAAGATTGAACTTGAAAATTGCTTCTGGCAACATTGAAATATCTGAACAGCTTATGTAAGTGCTGCAGTGTTCTCAGATAGCAAACAAATCAAACCCTTGCTGAAACCATTTCCAGGCGCAGCTTTGTTTGTTATGGCGTTCTGAGGTAGAACCTGGCATGGCAAGTTCACAGCAACCTCCTGTGCCATTTCTTGGGCACTGTGCTCCTTAGCTGGTTAAAAGCTGCTTTCAGAGCTGAAGGGAAAATCGTGCTGCAGCCAAAGTATGAGGAACCAGGTTTGGTTGAGTCCAGAGCAGACAAGAATTGCTTTAGGCACTGAACTTCTCCAATAGTTCTGAGTTTATTGTGAGTTTCTAGTCCCTGTGTCTCAGCCAGGGAAGCAGTCCTCCAGAATGCCCTGTTGCATCATGTAAGGAAGCATGAAGAGCTTTTTCTCATTCACTGGTCTGTAAAGCTGTAAGAAATGCTTCACTCCCAAGGAACCATTCTAAACCTGTCAGTCTAAGTGTTTTCAATAGCTTTTCAAACTTCATGCTGAAATGTACAGGTTGGGTATAATTAAGAGAGGTGGAAGAGGATTTGAGAGGGCCTTTAGGACATTTTTCTTTCAATTTATTGATTCTTAGCACAGAAGTTTCACAGATGGGGAACAAATTGAGAAAAATACATGATGTACTTGAAAGATTTGCTGCTGATGGGCTGGGCTTTGATTCAGCTTCTTTGTGGGGCTGTATTTTGTATTTAGGAGGGTATTTATGTGGTTCTTAGTGTAGGAGCAAGGAGGACAGAGACAGTTCTAGAGAAAATTGGTCAAAGAGATGAATGACATCTGATGTCAGGTGTTTAGGAAGGAGAAGAGTCCCTTTAGAGCAGTTCTCAGCGGAACAATCCTTCAGACTTAATGGAATAAGATTAAAGGAAAAAGAACTCTAATAAAAAGTATTAAGGTGAGGCTCTCAGTTCTGGAGTTTGCTATGAGTACAGTGTTGCTTCTGTTCTTTTTATTGTGCACAATTACGAGGGTTGCATTGGCAGTGATGTGGCATCGTGTTCTCTTCTTTGTGCTTCCCAAGACGATGGTGCCATCAGAGTGTGGAAGAACTTTGCAGACCTGGAGAAGAACCCAGAGATGGTCACAGCATGGCAGGGGCTGTCAGACATGCTGCCAACTACACGAGGTAGGTCCTCTGCCTGGAGGAGGGGAATGGGAGGCCAGAAGTAATTCGTGTTGAGATGGTTTTTTTCTCAGGATGAGTGCAGTAAAATGGGTTTCTTAACATCAGCCACCAGTAACGTCCTTGTTTAACAGTCTCTGCCTTTCTGAAATGGCCTTTGGCCAAGTTTTGCGTTTGTTTCTCATAAAACAAACCACCAAGGCTAAAAGCTCAACACAGCAG
Source organism: Centrocercus urophasianus (assembly GCF_019232065.1). NCBI lineage: Eukaryota > Metazoa > Chordata > Aves > Galliformes > Phasianidae > Centrocercus > Centrocercus urophasianus. Next base: position 263,560 of record NW_024884978.1, read on the forward strand.
CCTCTCACACGTGCTGAAGAACAGCTAGAGCAGCCTCTTACTGGGGTGCAGAAGGGCACAAAGTTCCTGTCCTTCACAAGCCTCAGAGCAGCTGTCTTGGCCAGGTGTTCCTCTAGCCTGTTCCTAAGGAGAGATCTGTAGAACAACGATGGAACTGCCCTGCTCCTTGTGGCAGGAGTTTGTTCTTCCCTTCGGGGTGGGATGGTGGCTCACATACTGCCTCTTTCCTTCTGATGGGATGCTCAGCCTTCGCACAGCTTTGCATGTTGCACCTCTGACTTCATTTAGCTCAATTCCAGCATTCACTGTCCACTGCTCGTTGTGGGTCAGGAGGTGACCAGAGAATATGCAGTCCAGATCTGGCGCTTGCACGACAGCACAGTTAAACATCAAACAGCTTTGGATGCTAGGAAACTTAGAAAAAGGTGTAAAAAGAAGCATTGACATCCTGCTGTGCACAGGATGAAACCAGAAGACCAGTTTAGGTGATCCTGAAGTCTGTTTTAAGATATTAAAGAAGATGGACATTCTGTCCTTCTGAGACCTGATTATGTACTAATGCTCTAATGGGGTTCTTCTGTCACTTGAATAGTTTTAACCAAGGCTACAGGTTTTTCTAGATGTGCTGTAGTTCAGTCAGTGCTTGTGGGCTTAATGCAGGAATTGCTGGGTGAGATTCTCTGGCTTGTGCTGTGCCAGAGGTCAGACAGGATGACCACCATCACTCATTCTGACCTTAAAATCTGACAGTTCTCATTTCGGAGCTGGTGGCTCATCACAGGAGTCTGACACAGCTCTTTTAGCTATTCATTGGATTTTACCAGTGCTGCCTTGTTGAGCTCGTATTTGCTGTTTTCCTTCATACCTCCTGTTTCGTCTCTGGTGTTTTAGGAATGAGGAACTGCATTTGAGGTAACGTTAGGCTCTGTGCCTCACTGCAGTATGTGTGCAAAACTGATGAGAAGCTGCTGGATGTCTGCAGCATACTGAGAAAATTGCCACGGTCCAAACTTGCTCTTTGCAGAGACGTCAATAAAAGCAGGATGAAAACAGTGGCAATGCACGGCGCGCGTTCCATAGGCAGAGAGGAAAGTCTCCAGCAGTCATCTCAAGTTGCCCTTTGTGGTGTCATTCACTTGGTCCTTGTTCCTTTCTTGCCAACTCGTTTTCATGAAGGATGTCGATGAGCATTTACCATCCCTGGGCTCTGAATCTTGCTTCCTTGGTGATGGACTCAGCTGAACAGCTGATGTCTGGGAATTCCCCTGCACTGCTCTTACATCGCCTTCTTGCTGCATCATCAGTCGTGCTCAGGGAAGATGCTGACAGCTGTAGATTGAACTCCTTCAGGCTAACTCCATTTTCCTACCTTGCTTTCTACGTGTACCTTCTATAAGGACATAGCATTTGCTGACTTTACCTTCTTCTCTACAGGGCTTTAATGTAGAAGAAAGGGTTGTTAGAGAGCAGTGATGTTTGACGTTGCAAAATAGGTTAAGAGCTGAGCAAGAGCTGATTTAGCTCTAAGAGTTGAGAGTTTACACTTGCCAAAACAAGTGTGCCGAAACTTGAATCTGTTCTCTTAAGGTGGTTTTGCCTTTTTCTTTCCAGTAAGGTCTTAGGAAGTCTGGGCCCTGTTTCCCTTGCCTTTCACCTTTGAAGCAATAGAACTAGGTTCAGAAGAAGAAAAGGGCAGGTTTTTGTGGAGAGAGAAATAACTGTACTCAGTTCAAAAGAGCTATGTGGATCAAGTCCCCTTGGAAATGAGGCGCTCTATTGAACAGTTATCTTCTGCTGCCAAGACTTGAGTTGTGGTCCAGCGCTGGCTCATAAAACTGAAGATGCATCTTTGAAGCTGCAGAGCTCAGGAGTTTTGCTGGGGTTTGTGTGCTCCCACTATTGATTTCCTTCTCTCCACTCCCATCCTTTTCCCCAATGTCAGCCTCATCTCTGAATTTAACAGTCTTGTTGCAAGCAGAATACTGACTTGTAGGCAGTTTTCCCTCTTATAAAAGGAAGGAGGAATATGCAGCACCTAAATACATCCTTTGGAAGCTTGAGGCATCACTGGCTTGTCAAAGCAATGGGGTATTGACAATAACAGATGCCCAGAGACCGTGATGGGGGACGATACAGGGTGAGGCACAAAGCTTAACCTCTCGCACTCCTGCAGACCTTCCTTGTTCTGTGCAGCCCGAGGTGAAAGAACTGAATGCACCAAGTGCTGAGCTGGGTCAGATGCTCTCTTTCAGAAGTAGCTTGACCCCAGCTCATTGCACATCAGTCGGCTTGAGTGAGACTCGGGGATGGTGAATCTTAAACAGTGGTAAACTGCTGTGTGGGCAGTTGACTGTGTTGATTTTGATCTTAATTAGATCTGCGTCTGCATGCACGATGTGCCGAGAGAGCCTTTTAAAGTCAAAATTAAAGATGCATTGGAACCAGGTGCTCTGGTGTAATGCAGTGTTACTTCTCACATGACAAACACGAGAGACAGGAGGATCTGAAAAAATGGCAAAAGATGTTCTCAGTAGCCATAGTGTTTCAAAGCAGCATAAATTCTGCAGAAAAGCTGTAGGAAAAGCCAAGCAGTTCTGGAATCTGCTCCCAGCTGCCCTTGGGCTGCTCCCCCCGAGCTCTGTGTGATGCACCCACGCTGTGCTCTGTCAGTTCCATGGGAGCTGCAGCTCCCCACTGGTACCAGAGCTGCGTACCAGCTGGGCTCTGGCCCTGGCTCTCCTCACTCTCTCACTCAGAGCCAGCTCAGTGCAGCTCCCAGATCTCCTCGTTCAAGAGGAAATGTCAGACCTGCAGGCACGGTGTGTGCACAGCCATGGTCCTGGGAAGGGGCTGCGACCAAACTAATGCTGCTCGGGATGGAGGCATGTGCTGCTCTCGATGCTTCTGCTTCTCTCTCTGTCCTGACCTTTGCTTCAACTTGCTTTTTCTAATCCTGTTGTAAGATTTGTTTTGCTCTGGCTTGACCCGTGGTGTCACCCCTAATCCCTGTCTTCTCACAGGTCTGGCCCGAAGGGTTTCAATCTATCTTGACAGAAGTAAGCAGGGAGGTGAGTCCTTTCTTTCCTGTTCCTATGGCCAGGCGGGGTGGGAAGGAGCTCCTTGTCCACGTCTGGTTGGTTGGTTGGTTTTTGGAGTTGTTTGGAATGATTGTTGGGTCCTCGTGGCTCCTGGAAGGCTTTGCTGCTCCTCCCTCTCCACTCCTCATGCTGTGTGTGTCTGTGATGGCTGTGAGCAATGCAGGGACGGTGCTGTGAGCTCAGCCCAGCACTGAAGGAAAGGATAAAGATCCACAGGTCTGCATCATCTGCTGAGCTCTGCGCAGGAAGCGTGGGCAGTTTTCTGGGAGGCAGAAATCTCTCTTTCTTGGAAGATCTCAAAGCATCCCCAGGCAAAGGAGTTTGGAAGACAGGTTCCAAATGCAAGAGGCCATTAAGCTGATGTGGATTTTGCTGGGATTGTTTTGTAATACACTTCTGCTATAAAGATCACTTCAGAGAGAGAAGCTAAAGAATCTCACCTAGCAAGCTTAGGAGAGTGAGCTTAGTCCTTTGGCAGGGAAATGCCCGGTAAATGGTACAGGTTCTGTTCTATCCTGTGGCAGGGAGGTGGATGAGCCCCCAGCCTCCTGCTGTGGGACCCAGCGCTGCATGGCACCCAGCCTGACCCCTTCTTGCTGCTGGGAAGCAGATGTCTGACATGCCAGCATCTGTGTGCACACGCATACGTGGGTGAGTGCTGACGTGATGCTCCTGAGCTGCTCTGCAATTATCGATCTTTGCTGGCTGATGGGAGCCAAGCTCATCCATAGTGATCAACAGGACGAAAACGATGGCGGGGGTGTGCGATGCAGAGCTCTTTAGCTGGAGGTCTTTGCGGATCCCTCTTTGGAAGCGAAGCAGTGAAATTGAAATTAGCAAAGCTGATGTGTTGCTTTCATCATTGTGGCTCTGTGTTTCGCTCAGAAATCTATTCTCAAATGGAAAGGCTGAGATTAGCAAGGCGTGGCTGCAGGGAATTCCCTGCTTGGTAATGCAGGCATCCGAGCAGCATAAGGAAGGGCCAGCAACTCTCTTGTTGGAGCAGTGCTGCTAATGCCAAGCAACTGCACTGCATCCCTGCAACTGCAAGCAAATACCTGGGAATCAGTACGAAATATTCACAGTCTCTTCTCGCCTGCTAAGGAAATCTTAAAAGCATGTGAGGTTCTCCATTCATTTGGCAGCAGAATGCATCACTATTTCATCACTAAGGCACCAAAAATCCGTTCTCATTGCCCAGTCTTCTGTGGGGATTTTACTGAATGGAAGCTAAGGGGCTGTCTCTTCATTCATGCCTCGCTCTGCACAAATGGCTGCACTGCAGATCTCTGGTACGTTGGAGAAAGACCAATGGTTTCATGATGGTGCAGGTCACATCGGGCCACCGAGTGCAGATCAGCAGCAGAATCCCTCACGTCCGTGTGAGCTGCATTGCCTCCATCCCCAGGGCCCCCCGAGTGATACAGGGAGATGTGTTAACAAGGGGATGCATGTCCAACCTGCATGCACTCCCATCCATCGCTGCCTCGTGGGAGCTGTTGGCCCCAGTAGGTAAACAGCCGTCATCTGTCGTACCTCAAGCAAATTTCTACTTAAGCCAAGCAAGAAAGAAGAAGCACGTGCTTGCCAGCTCCCTGCTTCCTTCCTGCTCTCCTGGGGCTTCCCTAACAAAGTGAAGGACGTCAGTACCTGCACTGCAGAAATACAGGGCCGTGCCCTCTGGGGCTGTGCTCTGCTTTGAGTCACGCTGCTGCTCCTGCGCTCTGTAACCCTGCAGGTGGGAGAGGGAGAAGAGGAGGCAATCGGGGGGGGTCTCAGCAATCAGGGGAGGATGCAGCCAGCAAATAGTCCAAGGATCAGAATCACACTGAGGTCGTGCTGTAGAGCAAGGGGGGAAGGTAAAGTGAGCCCACACCTCCCAGAGTCTGGGGGTAAGTCCCATAGGAGCAAGTTTGGGAGAAACACCTGAGTTCTGCTTAGGGAAATAACATAATTGGAGATGTTGCAGCTCCAGGGGTTTGTGTGCATTTCCAGCATCGCAGGTCCTGCTCTCCCTTGCTGTGCGTAGTCCTTGGCATGAGGAGAGGGACACTGACTGAAGGATACTGTGAGAATTAGTGAGGTGAGGTCACGCAGCCCTCCCACTGCCTCCTGGAGGGGAAAGCAGAGCTGTGCCTCACTGCTCAGCCACGGGGGTCTGTGGTCAGAAACCATCCATCGCAGTGCGAGGTGCTGCTGTCTGTGGGCTGTGCAGGTGTTCCTGATGGTGCCTGGTGCGGGCTGCCCACGTTCAGCCATGATGAAGAAATAAGCACAGACACCAGAAGGCAGCTGTTTTCAACATCGCTGTTATTTATTGAAACTTATACAGGGAACAGCCCCCATGAGACACATATCTGATGCACGGGGGGAATCCTGGGGGAGCAGCCATAGGAAGTTACAGCCTCGAGAGCGGCTGCTCTGCTCATCATCTCCCATCACACAGCACTGCAAGCACTTGTGCTAAACGGCTCAGGAACAGCAACAGCCACCTCATTTTTTTTTTCCCCCTGCATTGTGGATGATTTATCACTTGTTACCTGGAAACATATCATTCCTTACAGGATAACCTTAATCTTAGCTAACGATGCTTTCGGGGAACTGCATTGCTGGGTCCCCGTCCTGCAGATGCGTGGCTTCAGGTGTGTCAGGGGCCGTGTGGGGTCACAGCTCGGGGGGCTGCATGGGGTCACCCCTCTTTGCCCCACTGCTGTAAGCACGAGGAGCTCAGGAGCAGGGCTGCAGGTACCCGCAGGATGCATTTCCTTCTGCCTCAGTGAGGCTGAAGCATCCTGCAGCCACCAGCCAGCGCTCAGCGGGTGAGTCCTGGAGAAGGACCTCCGTTAATTAAAAAGGAAATTGTAATTAGCAGTAAGTCTCTGTTTTCCCCTCATCCTAAAACACTACGATTTAACATGTAGACGTGAGCCAGCGCTCTGTCGTTCCCCCCATGACACCATTTGCCCTTCGGTGGAATAGTTCGGCTCTGTTTCGTTTCGCGCAGTTGGTGCCGTTTCAGCCGCAGTGTCGGAAGGCGCCCTCCCGCGTCACTCGCAGCCGAACACCCGCGCTGTGTCACAGAGGTTTTTTCTCCCCGCGGCCGCATTTAAGCCGCGGTTTCGCGCGCCCGCTGCACCCGGCCCTTCTACTCGGCGCCCGCGCGCCCTCTGCAGGCGGCACCGGCTGCTGGTCCTTGGTCGGCAAAGTGTTTCTAACGCTCCCATGGAGTGTTTTTAATGAACCAAAGCATCCCTGTAGCCCTGTGTAGCTTTGGGTTGGTCAGCCTTTGCAGCATAAACAGCGAAGGGTGGTTGGTGCATAGCTCTCTGCTTTTAGCAACATGTTTGCACGCTGTGATGGTCCAGAAGTTCCCTCTAATTAAATGTACAAGAATTGTTCCTTGGAGAGTTCCCCTCCTAACGAAGGGTTTTGTTGCATCCAAGCACTGCTGCGTTCTGACAGCAGTTGCTCTGTGTGGGCTGAGGGAGCTCATGTGGGGCACGTTGTTCCCTGACTGGAAGGGAGGTGGATTTGTCTCTGCAAATTGCCAAGCCAGCAAAGTTCACCAGTTCACACAGGCTGCCAGCCTGTCTGTGTGCAGATGCCAAAGTCAGCTGTACAGGGATATCCATTCTGTGCTGCAAGAGGCTTACGTGAGGACTTCTGTGTAAACTTCAGCCAGCAATCAGATTGTGCACTCGAAGATGAGGACCAAAAACTCTCACAGATGTATCTTCAGCAGTGTAATTGCCAAACCTGTTGTATAGCTAATTGGTTTTTACTCCTAGCAATGTTTAGTTCAATACCCTGCAGCACTGCTGATAGTATTTCTTGTTCCTTAGGCACATACTTCTATTAAAATGAGGGGTCACAGCAATGCAGAGGATGGCATGTTTTGCTGTGTGTGATGGCACCACTTTGGTTTGCTTTGGTCTCTGCTGGGTGCAGCGTTCTGTATGGGGTGGGTGGTTTATGAGGACCCCTGCCGGGCCGTGTCTGCCCCACGAGTTTACCATTCTGCACCCAGGCTTTCCTAAGCATTTCCTCCAGCCGAGAAGCAGAGGCCATAAACTGGACTCAAATCCAGGAGCACCTGCTTTGATCCCCTTTGGAGGTTGTGTGGATGTGTGTATGCAGTTGCAGATTGCCTGTAACGACAACAGATTCCGTGGCCTTGTGCTGCGGACGCTGGGCTGTAAGTAGTGCAGATCTGCCTCTGCTGATTTGAGTAATTTACACACCCTGCCTTTGTTTTCTCCTAGGAGCAGGAATGGTGGTCGACTGGGAACAAGAGACTGGGCTGCTCATGACCTCGGGAGACGTGAGGATAATCCGCATCTGGGACACAGACAGGGAAATGAAAGTGCAGGTAAGATCCATGCGTGTCCCCCGCAGCATTTCCCTCCAGGAACACTCCCACACTGCTGCCTGCACACAGGAGAGCTGCTGGGGCGTCCTGTGAGCAGCGAGCACACGGCTCTGCATCTGCAGCAGGTTGCTGAGTGAGGTTGCCATGCTGCAGAGAACAGGAAGGCTTGTTTCCAAACTTCCTAGAAGATAATCAGCCCTGGATAAAAGCTGCCATGCTTCAACCCTGCAAAGCAGGATGATTAAGCCTATATTAATCTTAATTACTTTCCCATTTTTTTTTCTATGTAAACTAGAAAACATCAAAATTCAGGAGGTGAAAGTCTTTGAAATGATGAGGACGAGTGATTGTGCTGCAAGCATCTAAAAAAGAGTTTCTTTTTTAATTACAAAGAGTGGTGGTGTTGAAATTGGAGTGGTTGGAACTTCCTGACTCAGTAACACTGGAAAACTGAAATTCAGCACGAAGAGCAGGAAGCGATGTAAGCTGAGCTAACAAAGGTGCTTCCCACTCTTTGAACTGCAAAAAGTGAACCTCTGGAAGCACTTTGGATGTAGCTGAAGAAGCGAGTACCTCATTTTCACTTCTGCTGCTTGTTCCTGCTTCAAAGACAAGCTCTGCTTTCAGGCAGTTAGCATGGCTGGCTCAAACAGCCCTGGAGTTGGGTGCTCCAGCCAGCAGCTCCTTCACTCAGCTGTGAATAGCAGCTAGGAAAGGTGAATATGTGCGACAGCAAAAATAGGACTGAAGTGTGAAATTAGCTAATGCAGCTCTAACGTGCCTCCTGATTGTTATCCCACTTTTGCAGCACTGCTTAGTTTTTACTTGATGTAACTGAAAGTGTTTTTCTTCATGCCAACCATAGGCATGATTCCGAGCAATTCTTTTGCTTATGGCAAGCAGAAAGAGGGAAGCAAACAGCATAGGAGTGAGAGTGCACCACGTGCTCCCAGCACAGCTCCTTGTGAGCTCCAGTTTTCTTTCTTCATGTCATTTCTTTCAGTGCACACAGTGTCTGCCACCTAACACTGAGTTGCTTGTCACTGCTAGGTGGCACAGCACTGTCCAGGGCTGTGTCTGCTTGGACACTGCTCCAGAGCTGCAGAGGTATGCAGACTGTGACATGCTTAGCTTTGGGTTTATTTGTGTTCCTGTATGTGCCGTTACAAGTTTTTGCTTTCTGCAGGTACTTTCTTCTTCCTTGACTAAAGTCCTCCAAACATTTACCACCCTGCCTGTTCTTCTGGTGGCTTTCACAGCTCGCACCTAACAAAGATGGTTCATGGAGAAATGACCCCTCTGGCAATTTGTTTTATCTCAATAGATACACTTAGTAGAGGATAATATGAACTTTTCCTTCCTAAAACAGACTGTGCCTTGCTTTTTACAAAAGCAGGTTTTGCTGGAATTCCTCCCCTGGGCTCTTTGGGCTGAGCTGTGGGGACACACAGCTCTATCACCCACAGCAGTGACCATCATCTCCAGGGCCACCTCTCCCACTTCTGGTCTATCCAGAGAGTCTGGAGGAAGGCTGCACCAGTGCAGTGCCACGGTTTAACCACGGTTTGGTTTTGAACTGGTGTACAGAATGGGGAAAGGAGGAGGAGGAGAACAGGGATGTGTCTGGCTTAGCAGCCTGCCCCTCATGCCTCCTCCTGGGGGCTGCAGGTGTGAAGACACACCTCGGTGTCAGCTGGGCTTCGTGTGCTCTCTCTGCAGGACATCCCCACCGGGGCAGACAGCTGTGTGACCAGCCTGTCGTGCGACTCCCATCGGTCTCTGATTGTGGCAGGGCTGGGTGACGGCTCCATCCGCGTGTTCGACCGGAGGATGGCTCTGAGCGAGTGGTAATCGCTGTGCTGCCCTGCTCTCTGCTCTCTCCCCGCCTTTCCCCCGCCCTGCCTTCACCACCTCTCCCCTCTCTGCTTATTCCTCAGCCGTGTCATGACCTACAGGGAGCACACAGCCTGGGTGGTGAAGGCGTACCTGCAGAAGCATCCTGAAGGCCACATCATGAGCGTCAGGTAGAAGAGATTTCACTGGTGGGGCTGTTTTGCTTTGCTGCTTGAAATCTGCCTCTGGTATTTCAGGAGCTGAAAGTGTAAAGAGTTTGACAGTTGCTTCAGTAATTAACTCCTGCTGCAAACCTGCTGGCGAGAAGGCAAAAAGAAACGCAGAGCTTTCTTTGGAAGCCTGTTAGTGAGGTCTGAGAGTAAACAAGAAAGTAGCTGTGCTGAAATCACTGTCACGAGGCGTGTGAGGGAGGCATCGAGTGAACCAGAAACCCAAGCTAGATATAGCATCTCATGTTGTTGTTCTTTATTGCCAGCATCTTTGTGGGGTCATTTGAGATGGAAGGCGAGAAGGAAGGAGGTTTATGTTGCATCTGTTGGGCATATTGCTGCGCAGGATTACTTCGCTATCTAGCAATTCTCTACTCATAAATCCATTTCTGCAGCCTGGTAAATGCTGCGTAGAGCAGCATATACTTATTTGGCCATTAAAGAACAACAGATTATAATTTATTGTCACGATGCTGCTGTTTGCACACAGAGAGGCTCTTTTTTACTTGGTTACAAAATGCAAACAAGGCCATTTTCTGCGGTGCAGAACTTTCCTGAAGTGGGGGATGGGTCAGCAAAATAATTACTAAGATTTTTCAGAAGGAGACTTAAGTGACGTGGCTGCCAGATTTGTCAGGCTCACGTATGAGAGTTTTTAATCTTCTTTTCCGTAATCTCTTTCAACAATCTCAGGGCTCAGGCCTGCATGCTTGGCCAGCCTGTATCTGAAGGCTCCTTTTTCCCCCTCCTCGATGTCCTTACCAGCAAATGATGCTGTTTCTCAGGATTAAAAGGGTATGAGAACGTGGTGTGCCTCAGCAGACAGGTCTGGTCTCGTTCTGGAGGAACTCTGCTACTTATGGCCAACCTCATTGCTCTCAGTTTCTCCCACTTCACTCTCATTCATTTGACAGCAAGATCCGTGGAGGGGGAACGACTGTTCTCATGGGTGGATAGTGATAGGACAAGGGGGAATGGTTTTAGGTTGGATATTAGGAGGAAGTTTTTCACCCAGAGGGTGGTGAGGCACTGAACAGGCTGCCCAAGGAGGCTGTGGATGCCCCATCCCTGCAGGCATTCAAGGCCAGGCTGGATGTGGCTCTGGGCAGCCTGGGCTGCTGGTTGGTGACCCTGCACACAGCAGGGGGTTGGAACTGGATGAGCACTGTGCTCCTTTGCAACCCAGGCCGTTCTGTGATTCTGTGATCCAAGGAAAGCAAACTCTAGATCACAGAAGGTTCTGGTGTAACTGTTCCCTAAGACATACTGTGAGGCATTGTATTGCTTATGGAGTAATTCTCTGAATAACAGAGAAACTTTTCATCTGGACCAGGGATGGGAGCATTGAAGACAGAATGGCTGGCTCTGACCTGGTCCTGTGGCCCTCGTTGCTCAGCATTGATTCACCACGTGATGCGTTAAATGAGTGTGCTGTATGTTTCATCTCTCTCAAGCAGTATTTCCATCCGGTATTCTGGATGTAAATTAACCTGGAGTTTAATTTGTCTTGAATTTAATTATGTGACAGCTGGAGTTGCAGCTTCTTAGGCTGGTATAAGTAATCCTGTATAGCAGCTTTTCATCGGTATTAGATATTCTGGAGGTAAGAAAACAGGAGGCAATAGACTTCTTCATGTTTTTTCAGTTGTTCTGATCTCTGTCATGTGATTCACAGTTGCACACAGTCACCAGGGGCTTCAGAGGGGAAAAAAAAGCACTTCAGAAATTGTGGTGTCAGAAGCCTTGGATGTGCTGCCAGGAGAGTAAGGTCAGATGAGGTGACACTGCCTTCAGTTTCCGAGAGAGATCTCTGTGCCTGTCCCTTAGTCTGTCCTAAGGAGCACAGAGGAGCAGATGAGCCTCCACAAAATCTTCAGCCCTCTGTTCCAGGGCTGTTAGGAGATGCGTCCACTTGTAACAGATGGAATTCTGCTCGGTTATTTTAGAGACATCACTTAACAAGAAATCCTTTGTGTTGGAAAAGTGCTCGATTCACCAAGCACGGCGTCTTGTCGCTGCTGCTATTGCTTTCCCCAACTTCTCCTCCCTCATAAAGCCACAGATGGGGCTGTCACAGCCCGGGTGTGAAGCAGTGTTTGTTACGTGGGGTCTATAGGGCGCTCTGGGCAGTGGGGATGTGCTCCTGTGTGCAGACATTTGGTGTAATGGATTGTACCAGCAGATCCCATCTGGTTACAGTTTTCTAATCCAATTTTCTACCGTGAAAAGGAGGAGGAATTTGGTTCTGACGTGTAGCTTAGTGCATTGGAGACGACATAACAGTAAAGGCACTTGTACTCGAGGCTGGGCTGTAAGTGATAAAAGTACTAACGGATCGCTCCCGAGGGCAGAGCAGAGCTGTTTGCACAGCACTTAGTGCTTTGTGGATGGTACCAAACATCAACGACATCAGTGGAAATTCAGCTGCATTGGCAGAGGAGGCAGTGGTGCACGTGTCTCTCTGCTAACCTTCTGCTGGAGGTGGTCGGCTTGCAGGCAGGCTGTGCTTGAGGGCTGCAGGACCCGGCCTGGGTACGGCCTGACGTTGTGAACCTCCTGTGTTGGCAGTGTGAATGGAGACGTGCGCTTCTTCGACCCCCGGATGCCAGAGTCCATGAAGGTCCTCCAGATAGTCAAAGGGCTCACAGCCCTCGACATTCATCCACAAGCCAATCTCTTTGCATGGTAAGTTCTTGTTTTGCCTCTTGCATCCCCGGAGTGAAAAGAGAGGATTTGTCTGTGCAACCTCACCCGTGGGTTAACTGGTTCTAACCTCACCACAAAAAATGCAGCTTTGTTCCCAGTTATTTTCTGCCTTCCACGCAGCAGCAAAACCAGAGCGGTGCTGTAGGGTCTCACGTTCCTATGGATGTGTGGGCACAGAGCAAGGACCCACTCTACAGCACATGTAAGCACAGCTCTCCATGTTTCCTGTCCCAATCCCACAGTGTAGCAGGTAACTGTGGTTCGAGCCTTTCTGCACATCTCTCTCCTGAGGTTGCCATGGTACAGTTAATGTTGGTCTCACTGCTTGTAAGAGCTGCTTGCACACCAACCTGATGAGCAGCTCAGCCTCAGCTGAAAAAGGGGCTGGAGGAAAAATATCAGTGTTACCACACTGCTGTCAATAACACCATCCTCTCTGTGTTCCTTTCAGTGGCTCAATGAATCAATTCACTGCAATCTACAATGGAAACGGTGAGCTGATCAACAATATCAAATACTACGATGGTTTTATGGGACAAAGAGTTGGAGCCATCAGCTGCCTGGCTTTCCATCCTCACTGGGTCTGTATTCTCTTCTTGGATTTTGGAATTTGCATTTCTCACTTTTTGACATTTGACATTAGTAGAGGGAAAAGCAGAGAGACCCCCCAGCACGGAGCAGGACCGTCCCTGTTTTCTGAATGTCTTTGAGCCCCTCTGCCCAGATCCTCTTCCAGTCAGTTCCACATGAGTGTGCAAAGGTCCCAGCAGTGCTGCTGCTTTATGACCCCCAGAGCAGAGCAGCACACAGCTTCGAGCTGCTGAGCCCTTTTGACCCGTGGCTCAGCTTGCTGTGCTGTCGCCATCACTCTGGGTCTGCAGCCTTGTGTGGCTCCCTGGTTCTCACCACAGAAATCCTCCATGGTGCTTTTGCCTGGAGCTGCCTGCAGAGGGACAGTCTCTCACTTCCAAGCACTCTGTGCTTATTTATTCCATGCCTCCTCTGTTGCAGACAGCAGGTTTGCCCGGGTGTCTCTGGGGCTGCTTTTACACTGTCACTTATGTAAGGCTGTAGGAAGACCGAATGCTGTGCAGCAAAGCAATTGGAGATCTACAGAAGCTAAAGGCACACGTAGGCTGTCCTGCAGCTGGAGGCTGGGGGAGAAGTGGCTGAATGTTTGTGTTGCTCTTTGAATCAGCAAACTCACAAAACCCTCTCCAGCCCAGGTGTCCTTAGCAGGGTTATTCCTGGCCCTCTCCCAGCAGGGATTGTTAATTTTCAGCCCAGGCGACCGTTCCTACCGAGCAGATTTGCAGCCATTTAGAGAAAATTATGTTACAGGTTGGCAACTAATAGCCACCATCATTTTCTTCTGTGGCTGGAATGGGCGCATAACTCTCTGGGACAACATAGGTGCTGGCAGAAATGTCGTCAGAGCTGCGTTCAGAGCTTTCCAGCATCTGGGCATTAGTGCTGGAAATGTCACCCGTTACCACGCACCAGCTGTACCCATTTATCCCCCCTTTTGCCCTTTCCACAGCCTCACCTGGCAGTCGGGAGCAATGACTACTACATCTCGGTGTACTCGGTGGAGAAGCGGATCAGATAACGGCCGGTGGCAGCGCAGTCCCAGCAGGCGGCGCCTGCCTCCCCCGCGGTGTACATAGCGAGATCATCGACTTGAATGTTTCGTGTTGGCTGCTGCTGCAACCCGTAACTTGAACGTTTTGGTTCTGACTTAGCTACTGATGATTTGGGCGAGGGGAAGAGAGAGACAATCTCCTACTATTGTTATTATTATTATTATTTTTTTCATCTGTATCCTCTCAAAGCTGCAGAAAAAGGAATATTTTATTTTTGTTTCCGGTGGTTGGCTGCTCTGTTAGAAACACAGCTCCTGAGCTTCGGATGAGGCAGCGCCCTCGAAGAAGGTTCTTTCTTTTGATCTTTGCTTCCTCGTTTTGCTGGAGCGTCGTTCAGAACTCATGTCAGGACTCGCTGCAGCTCTGTGAGTCCCAGCTCATAGAGGGACCCCTCCGGTGCCACCGCCCTGTGCCCAACAGCCAGCCCTGGGCTGCCTGCCTGCAGAGCTGCATGGCTCCTGCACTGCCCACGGTGGGCAGGGGATGCAGGGTAAAATCTTTGTTATGTGACCCTTGTTCTCATGTGGTTTCCCTTCCCCTGGAAGAGGCAGAAGACCACACGACAGAGAAGGAAGGCAGAGATCCTGAGGAATGGAGCTTGGGGAGAAGACAGGAGCAGGGCAGGATGCCACCGCACTGTAAGGTTGCACATCCAGGACAAGAGGGAAGAAAGCATGGCCATCCCTATCATCCCAGCCCATCTGGAGCATGTCACCATGTAACCACTTTCCACCCGAGCACACGGTGCAGGCTGGGGTATCTCAGTCACAGTTCTGCAGTCGTTGTCCTTTTGCCCACAGTGAACTCTGCAAACACACTTGCAGAACTTCTGCCCAGCAGAGCTGAGAGGAGCCGAGCTCAAACCACAGCTTTCCTCTCGCTCCATGTGCTAAAATTCAGCGAGGTGTTGGACATTTGCACCTTGGAAGCTGCTTGTATGCAGTACAGACATGGTGTGTGTGTGGCTGTGGCTTGTCTGTGCTCCTGCAGAACAGGGTGCAGAACCACACGTCTGAGCACAGAGGAATCACTAAAGAGAGGGAGGACAGCAAGTCTTCCTGCTTGGAGCAAGCAGCTTTGTCCCAGCTCCCCAGGGAACAGGCAGCTCTGTTATCTGCACCTTCTGTAATGAATGTTTCTATCCCTTAAAGCCCGGAATGTGTCTGGAGATCAGCGTGGGGAAGAGAGATGCAAAGCCAAAAGGCAGATTTCTTTCAAGTGCTGCTGAGGTGCAATTTCCCTGGCCAAGAACCGGACTTGCACCGTGCAAAAGTCACTGTGGCCACTGAGGTTGACTTCCTAAACCCCAAGTCCCCAGGTTCCCTTCGTGGGTCTGCAGGCTCCCAGCACGCTGCCAGAGATGAGGCGGACGGTGATGGAGAGGAGAGAAACGTTCCCTTATGTGTAAATGGCAGCTTCCCCTCTGCCACGGCTCTGACCCAGCACTGCTCCCTGCACCCCTGATAACGTCGTTCCCTGTGTTTGCAGGCAGCTGGGTCATGGAATCTGCCCCGTGGCTCTGCCAGGCTTGCAGGGAAGCTGCCTACAAAATGCTGCATGCACCTCTGGATGCTCCTTGTGCTGAGCTTCCTTGAACTGCGTGGGCAGAGCGGTGCTGAGGGCTCAGTGCTGACCCCACAAAGGGCCCTCCGCAGGTCCTCAAAGCTCAAAGGCTTTAAACTAAAGGAGAAACTACCTAAAAGTCTACTTCTGAGTTACCAGACGTTACTGATGATCTAACAGAGCTGTGCCTCCCGCGCCGGGGGCTCTGCGTAACCGATTAACACACACAGCTTGAAAGCAAACAATAGACTTTTTAACTTCTATCAGTGTATTTGTCAAAGGAGTGAGAACTGCCTGGCACGAGGGCATGGTGGCCACCAGGAGGTGGGTTTGTGGCTACCTGGCCTGGTGTAGCTTCCATCCGAGCACGGTGTGTGTTGGGGGCTGCGTGCTCACAGCTGTGATGCAGAGATTCAATCATGGGGTTTAACCGAGGGTCTGGAGAGCATCCTACCTAAAAGTTCACTTATCTCTATTTATTTTACAAAAATTTAAAATATATATATATATTAAAAAAAAAAAAAAATACAAACAATAAAACCAACACACAATTGTAATGTGAGAGTCAATTACAGACAAATAAATGGTTAATAAAAAATAAATGCAGAAATGGTGATGGGCTGGGGATCGTTTCGTGGGACAGGGAGTTGGGGGGGGAAGTGGGGAGAGCAGAAACAGCGTGGGAACATGGAGTGCTGCAGCCGTGGGGCTCCTTCCTTGCATTCCCCATCCCCTGTACTCATTTCCTATATGCCCCACCCCCACTAAACCCATCCTGACCACCCCTTCTCCCCCAATCTGCTATCCACCATCCCCTAAGCTCCCCCTCCCTTATATCCTCTTTCTCCCATCCTCTCATCTCTTATGCCCCCTTTCCCTGTAGCTGCCACGCTCTGTGTCCCACCATCCTTTATAGCCTCCATCCCCTATAGATCCCCACTATCCCCTGTAAATCCTCTCATCCCTTATAGATCCCCTCCCCCCCCCCCGTGGGCCCCCTCTACTCCGTATAGATGCCCCCATCTCTATGGTTCCCCCCATTCCCTATAGGTCCCCTCTACTCCGTATAGATGCCCCCATCTTTATGGTTCCCCCCATTTCCTATAGGTTCCCTCTACTCCCTATAGATGCCCCCATCTCTATGGTTCCCCTCCATCCCCCACTGGTCCCCGCTATCCCCATAGTCACCGCCTCCCGCTCCCGTCCGCGCCTCACTGGCGCCCTCTGGCGGTCTCCCCGTCGCACTGCACGGCGCTCTCCCTTTCGCTCCGCGCTGTGCCGTTTCGGGCCCTACGCGGCCGCCGTCGCGGGGCGGGGCGGTGCGGCCGGGGCCGCCCGGGGCCGGGGCAGGAGCGGCGGAGGGGCGATGGGGAACCTGTTCGGACGGAAGCGGCGCAGCCGCGTCACGGAGCAGGACAAGGCCGTGCTGGTGAGAGCGGGGCCGGGGCCGCAGCGGTACCGCGGTGGGGGCTGCCGCCGCCCAAAGCCGGTCCGGCCCTGAGCCCGACCCCATCTCTCCTCAGCAATTGAAGCAGCAGCGGGATAAACTGCGGCAGTACCAGAAACGGATCAGCCTGGGCCTGGAGCGGGAGCGGGAGCTCGCCCGGCAGCTGCTGAAGGATGGCAAGAAGGAGTAAGGGGCGGCGGGGCCGGGCGGCTGCGGGCGGGAGGGAACGGAGCTGCGCCGGGTCTGACGGGGCCGAGCGGAGGGGAGGGGATGGGACGGGACAGATCTGACCTGACCGGACCTGCCCTGCCTCCCCCTCTGCTGATGCAGCCCAAGGACCGCTGGCCTTTGTGCCCCCAGCACACACAGCTGCCCCACATCCCGCATCTCACCATCACAACCCCCCCCTCCTTCACAGCACTTCTCTCAGTCCGTTCTCCTCCCGGCCGTTTTGCTCCCCCCCTCTCCCCCAGCTGCAGCATCCCGCACTTGGCTGTGTTAAACCTCATTTGGTTCACGTGGGCACAACTTTTAAGCCAGTCTGGGTTCCTCTGGCTGCTGTCCCTTCCTTCCATTGTATCAAATGCAGCGCTCGGCTTGGCGTCGTCCACAGACTGCTGAGAGTAGTGCTGAGAGTAGGCTTGATCCCTTCATCTGTCTCATTGATAACAGCGTTCAGCACTGGCCCTTCTGTGCTGATCTGCTGCTCTTTCCCCTCAGAAAAGCTATGCTCTTGTTGAAGAAGAAGCGTTACCAGGAGCAGCTGCTGGATAAGACAGACAACCAGATCAGCAACCTGGAGCGGATGGTGAGCGAGCACCGGGTGCTTCATGCGTGGGGCAGAACCAGGAGGGGCTGCTTCGGGGTGTGCAGGACTGCACCCCAGGTCCCAGCAGGGCTGTGATCCTGCCCAAAGCATCTGAAACTGTGCTGGTGCTGTGACACCTCTGTAAACAATCAAGTGGGAGCGTGTTGTGAGTCTGCACTGCAGGCTGCGGGTGAAAGGCGTGTTCTGTAAGTTAATAGAACCTTAGTCACAGTGTGGGCAGCTGCAGTAGAAACTTTGTCCAGCTTGTCTCGGAACTTTGGTGTAGAAATGGATGTGTTTGCTCTGGCATGGCCTGGGGAGCTACAGCCTAAGCTTAGATTTGAGAAGGAGACAAAAGCCTACTGCATCTGGTTTTGCAGTTACATGTGTCAAAGGAAGAGTTTTTGTATACGTTGTACTGCTGATACGATTTAAGCCTCCGTTGGGGCTCTTGACTGTCTTCACCTTTCAGTTTCTCCTGGGAGTCTGTGGCAGGGCTGTGACAGCTGTGACACTTCCCCCTGTCCCTCCTGTTTCAGGTCCAGGATATCGAGTTCACCCAGATCGAAATGAAGGTCATTGAGGGCCTGAAAATAGGCAACGAGTGTCTGAACAAAATGCACCAGGTACGTGTGGCCAGGTTGGCCGAGCGCAGCGTTGCCTTGAACTCAACAGGATCCTTGGATGTCTCCCTTCAGGCCTCACTCATGCGTGGATTTTTGGCTCTTTTCCTCAGGTTATGTCAATAGAAGAAGTGGAAAGAATAATAGGTGAAACCCAGGATGCTGTGGAGTACCAGAGGGTACGTATGGTGTGTGTGAGTAGCTGTGAGCAGAGGCAGGCTGCCACGTGTTTCTGTGGGGCACTGTGTGCCCAGCCTCGTTCAAGAGGCAGTCAGACTGGAACTTGAACTCTCTCTTGATTGCCTGCAGAAAAATTAGGTTTGTTGGTTTTCTGAGTAGCCCTTCGTGCCGTGCATCCATTGGTTTGGTGCATTGCTGGATCCTGCTGTAAGGCACAGAGCTGCTGCTGTGCACTGTTCTGACTGGAATGTGCCTTTTCCTCACTTGTGTAGCAAATAGATGAGATACTGGCTGGGAGCCTGACTGAGGAAGATGAAGATGCCATTCTAGAGGAATTAAACACTATCACTCAGGTAGGACTAACTTGATGTGATTACTTTCAGTGCGTGTTTTCGGGAAGCTGTTGGCAAAGGAGGAATAATCTTATTACCACTTGTGTTAGCTTGTTCTGCCACAGATCTCAGTTGCACCTGTTTGTGCCTAATTCCTGAGTCATGAGAGATCAAGCTAATTGGTTCACACACAGCAATCACTTGAAAATGGGATGATTTAAGGGCTGTGTTGTATTTGCTACAATCAGCTGATTTCTGTTCTTACTGGGTGGCTGTTCTGCTTTACTAAATGAAGATCTTGAAAGCCCTGGATCGTGCTCAGATGAACAGGAATCAGTGTATATTACCACTCTCTGTGATGCCTTTGGCTCCCCCAAACACTGCCCTGGTTTGGCTTCACTGCAGAAACATGCAGCCAGTGGGAAGTGAGGTGCAGAAGATCTGCAGCTAACATTTACTGGAGGAGATTTGTAGCTAACAGGGAGTCCTGCTGATTTAAATGCAAAAGTATCAAGCCCTGCTCTCATTCACTGAGCAGTGCTCAAACCCATGAGCCTTCCTGCAGGTCTGGGGGCAGGTATCCATTTCTGCATGAAGTCCCTTCTGTCACTCCTGTGTTCCCAAGCAATCTTTGCACATCACTGTGGTGCAAAGGTCTGTGATCACCGCGTGGAGCAGCGCAGGCTGGGTGCCACGTCTGCTCTGTGTTGTTCTTGCAGGAACAGTTGGAGCTTCCAGACGTTCCTTCTGAGCCGCTGCCGGAGGAGCCCCCAGGTAATGCTGTCTGCTCCGTGTGCTCTGCAGCTTTGGCTCCACGTACATCTCTGCTCTGTGCAACGCTTTGAGCCCTCCTGTTTGCTGTAAACGTCCCAGCAGACATGAAGGGGCGTAGGCTGTGTGGTGAAAGCTGGCACAGGCTTCCCTCCGTGGCTCTGACAAACCCTGTATTGCTGAACCTTTACCTTGAGGGGACCCGGTGCCCCTGCGTGGTGTCTGTGTGGGAGAAATCTGGGACAGGGAGGACAGGGCTTGTTTGGTTCCAGCACTTGTTTACTAAACACGGATCAAATGTCATCTCTGTGTTGACAGCAGGATGGCCGATCAAAATACGAGCTGCCCTCGCAGCAGGCAGCTGATGGAGCCCATGTAGACTCATATTGTCAGAAGGTGGGGAAGGGGGCAATGCTGCTGTGCCCCAGCTCTCTGAGAAATGGCTTCTTGATCTGGGTGTGTGTTGGGCAGGAGGCCAGCTGGAATGGTGTCAGGTGCACTCAGAAAGTGTTTTAATTCTTGAAGTGCTGCTGGAAAGAGAGGCATACTGGATAGGTAAAATTGTTTGTAATGCATGTTTGTGAGTTCAGTGGCTTTCCAGGCACTGTGCAAGCATTTGTTGCTCTGCTGGGAAGTGGAACACGAGTCCTGGTCCATCTGCAGCAGGTGGCTCTGCACGTTACTTCTGTTCTCACTGTAACAAGTTTCTTTTTCCTCCGCAGAAGCAACACCCATCAAGAACAGGCCAAAACCAGAGCTGGTGGCAGCATCTTAACTCCCGTTTCTGGGGATCCCCCCCATAACTTTCACCCAGGACGGTTTGCCTGGTGACAAAGCAATTGCCTGGGAACAAGCAATGCCTCGGCAGCATCCCAGCTGTGCTGGGCAGATTGTGGAGCAGGATTCCCTGTGCAGGGCGGGGATCCTCAGCCCATCGATTATTGCTCTTGTATCAAGATTATTTTCTAGTGCTTTCTTTTTTTGTAACTTAAATTCTCAACTCACTCAGCTGCGCTGTCTTGGGATTAAATAACAACTCTAAAACTTCCAAAGCCAAACACTTTCTCTCTAGGTTTGATTTCAGCTGTAAATCTGCCTTTGCTCTGTCCGGTCCCCAGCCTGCCCTCCCTTTGGGGTGCTTCTGTCTGATGCAGCTGTCCCAGGGCTGCTGTGAGCCCTTCTCTGTCTGCGCTGCTCTCAGCCCCTCTGCTTTTCCTCCCCTGCTTCTGGATGCAGGTAGCTGCTCTGTGGGTTGGGTTCTGCCAGCTGTGCGTAAAGCCAGGGTGTTCCTTTGGGCAAGGCACAGTGTTTGCTTGCCTTTGCCTGCAGCAGCACTCATTGAGAGGGGAAAACCTCCGGTGTGAGGTGAGGAGCTGGGCTGTCCCTGGGCAATGAGTCAGAGGCGGTCATTAAGGATTCCCACTCAGCTGCTCCTCCTCTCCTGATCCGCAGCACTGAGTGCAGAGTTGAGCCTGCAGAAATCTGCTGAGCCTCTGAAAACCGCAGCAAGGAGCCTGCCTGCGTTGGGAGCCACAGGTCAGCCTGTGTGGCCCTGCTCCATCAGTCTGCATTCGCCTTTGCAGTGCTCAGGCGGGCTGAGATAACTCTGCTTCCAGCTGTCAGCTTCCATATTTCGTGGCAGGGCAGCGGAAAAAGAGAGGTTGGGCTGGGATGGGTGAGTTCTGCAGTGATGTGAAGCGTGCAGCTCCTCGAGCCAGCACACACAGGGATGCTGGCATGGCCAGGGTGCTGCCTGGGCAGCCAGGGCGTGCAGGTGGAGCTGTGCATGGAAACCAGCAGAGCTGCCCGCTTGCAGGTGCTCATAGGAATCCACGGATCTGTATTTATCACACTCCTGAAGCCACAACCCTTAACCCTTGTTTCTGAGACAGAGCAGAAGGACCCAGAGGGCCCTCTGAGACTTTCAATGACTGCTTTTGGGGATACGCGGCCTGGTGCTAGATAATGGGGAGCAATCCCAGAGGCTGTGCTGGTGAGTCAGCAGTGACTGCGCTTTGTATTTCCTAAGTCATGCTTTCTGTTCCACCTTCATGTGTGATGTCCCACAGCCCGGTGTGGGCATTACGTCCTGCTGCCGGGGCGGGATGTGGGGCGTGAGTGGCAGAGGCAGCCTGCGCTCTGCAGCCGCCCTATTTTCGGTTCCTCGGCTCTCTCTGTTAATTAATGTTGCATAACAAAGCCGCTGGCTGGCAGGCAGCAGAGCCGCGTTTACAAAGCGGCGTGGCTTTTGCAAACAAACGGCTTTCTGAATTGAAAGGACAGGTTGAACGCGATCGCTGCGCCCGTGCCAAGCGCCGATGGGTGCTGGGAGCCGCCCCGCAGCTGCAGTGGCGCAGGGCTGTCTCCTGGGTTACGCTCTGTGATGGTTTTTCTTTCTGCAAGGCTGTTGCTTCCCTCTGTTACATCCTGGGTGGTTGCAGTGCTCACTTTTTCCACCAGAGAGAGCCTCGTCTTCGCACTGCTCTCATCAGCGTTGTTGTTCCTTCCGTCTCCTTTACTCCGTTGCTAGCCTGGTGTCTGCGCCTTTAGTTTGGCCCTATTTAATTTGTAACTCCTAGGGGTGGATGCTGGGCTCCTCCAATACGGTCCTTAAGGGACCTCTCCTGGGGCACGGCTCTTGCTGCCAGCGCTCTGAGCAGACTCTGTTCTGCAGGGTGGGCACACTTTGCCCCCCCCCCAATCCCCCCAGGTCCTGGCAGCAGGGGAGCCCCCAGCAGACCCTCCCCAAGGCCGCAGAGATGCTGGGCTGAGTGCTGAGCCCATGTCTGTGTGCTGCTGTGGTCAGGACTGCGGTGCAGGGGGGGTTAATGCGGCTCCCAGCTTTGGGAAAGGCCACGCTCTGACCTCCCCACAGGAAAGTTGCAAGCAGATTGCCAGCAGCTTCCTCTCCTAATCCCTGTACCAAACAGATTGTACCGTGTCTCCTTGGGAGGAAGCGCCAGGAGTGCTGTGTGACCTCTGTGGTGTGCTGTAACAATAAACAGCTTCTAATGGTTTCACCGATTCCTCTTCCAGCCTCTTGTTTTCACGGTAAATGTTTTCAATGGGCTGGAGTTGCCTTCTCCTTCTTCTCCTTCTCACCCCTGTGCTCCTGGGAGGCACCTGGGCAGGAGGTCTGAGAGGTGGCTCCATGTGAAGGAAAGGAGCAACGCTGTGAGTTGGGCACCCTGGGAGCACCGTGCTGCCAGGTAACAGCAGGACCAGTGCCCTGCCATGGGTGGTGGGTTCTGGAGCTGTGTCTGGGAGAGAAGCTGCATGTTGTGCTCTTGCTGCAGCGGTAGCACTCCTCCAGCATGCACCATGAGCAGGGCCTGTTGCTGGCATCACGTCCTCACTCTATCTGCAAGGCACAGTCCGTGCCCAATCCTGTCCTGGTGGTGGTGGTGGACGTGGGGGTGCTGATGCTGCCATGCCCTGCATTGTGCAAGCAGAGTCGCCTTCATGGACTCAACTTCCCCATTGCCCACAAGGCAGCAGAGCATCAGCCTCACCCATAAGCTCAGGCTCGGCTTCCTTTCCCTGCAGCGCAGCCATAGATGCTCTGGAAGCAGCCTGGGAGTTATTTGGGGCTGAGCCCCTTCTGGTGCAGCCGAGCTGTGTGCATCCACGGAGCCGCAGCAGTTTCTATGCCAACGCGGCTGCAGAGCTGTGCTGGGGTTGGTGCTGCACCCCCTCGTTCAAACAGCTCCTGAAGCGTGCGTGGAACTGAGGGTGAGGGGCGCAGCCCGGTGGCTGGAGAGGTGCAGCGCTCCCCTGGCCGCTCGGCGGTGAAAGCACCCGAAGGCAGTTCAACTGTGGGGGAAAAAAAGCCCAACAGAATCCGTGCCGTTCCCTCATCGGAGCAGCAGTGGGAACAAAGCGGGTTTGTTATGGGGCTGTGTGAGAACGTGACCTCTGCAGCTCCGGGAGCTGCCTGTGAGCTCCGTGCAGAGCCGGGGCCGGGTGCTGCTGCTGGGGGACACGCAGCCTCGGGTCACCACTCCTTCCACACCAACGCTGCCCCACACAGTGAGGAATGAGGTTCCTCGGGTGGTGCACGCCCTGTACCTTTGTGTGCCATCAGCGGGGCCGCTCCTTGTCCCCGGCCGTGGGGCGGAGGCTGGGCTGTGCCCAAGGTTGCACCGAGTCACAGGGAGCAAGTGGAGGCTGATCCCGGGGCTGTGAGGGCTGCTGGTGTTGAGGAGCCGTGCAGGTGGGAAGGCAGCCCCCCAGCCTGGTGACCCCCAGCCTGGTGACCCCCAACCCGCGCTCCAGCAACGTGATGCCAAATCCCATCGCGCCCGTTGTGCAAATCGCATGAACTATGCCTGTTATTCAGAAGTATCCCCAAGAGATCTCCTTAGCGGGCTGTAATGCAGCATTACTCATGGATCCGGGAGCTGAGGCCGACCCGGAGCCAGCAGAGCCATGCCTGCCCAGTGGCATGGTGGGGCCAAGCAGGGGAGGCCCAGCCCCACACCCCCTGCAGCCCCAACTCCAAAGAGCAGGAGCTGCAGTGGCGCATCACCGCATCCCGGTCCTCCAGGTCTTGGCCAGCTGACCTTTTTGGGCTGCCCCCTGCTCCCCTGCTGTTACCATCGGCTGCTTGACCCCGGCTCGACCTCACCCGGCCGAGTTCCCCCTGCAGACCCTGCCCTGCAATGCAATGCTGACCTACTTTGGGGGTTGGAGGAGCGCTGCTCAGCCGAGTGCTGCACAGGGGCCCCAAAGTGCTGTCACTGCCAGTTTGGGCTCTGCGCTGGATTTCGGTGCCACAGCTTCCACCTAATAAAATAAGAGCCGGAATTGTTCATCCTTTGCTAATCCTCAATAAATGGCTTTACTTGATTTGCTGTTTGTGCTTTGGGGGATTTAGCAGGCTGAGAGTTGCTGACA
This sequence comes from Centrocercus urophasianus, assembly GCF_019232065.1. Taxonomy (NCBI): domain Eukaryota; kingdom Metazoa; phylum Chordata; class Aves; order Galliformes; family Phasianidae; genus Centrocercus; species Centrocercus urophasianus. The sequence goes on from NW_024884978.1 coordinate 288,059, forward strand.
CACGCAGGGAATCTCCAGTTTTTGGTCGCAACTTGAAGTCCTGACTCTACAAAACCAAAGGCAAAAACTTCCCTATACCTCGAAGCACTGCATGGTACAGCACTGGGGGCAGTGGGAAGGACCAAGAGAGTGGGATGGATGCAATCAACCATGGGGCATTGCAGGTCACCAGGCATCCCTGCAGCTGCTTGGGGCTCTATGGCACTGCTGAGCACTCCATGGCACAGCTCAGCACTTCATAGCACAGCTCAGGATTCCGTGGCGCTGCTCAGTGCTCCATGGCACATCCTGGGATTCCCTGGCACAGCCTGGGGCTCCATGGCACTGCCTGAGGTTCCATAGCACAGCTCAGGGCCGAGCACACTGTGAGCACACGGCTGGGAAATGCACATCGATCAGAGCTGCCCGAGCCATCAGCCAAAGCAGCCAAGCAGGACGAGCTGGCAGGGGGAGAAGCTCTTGAGGTTGTGCTGGAACCCATTAGGCCGATTTCCCAAAGCGCCACATCAGATGTCAGAAAAATCATCTTAAAATGGCTTGAGAAACAAATAACTCCTGGCACAGCACGGAGAGGGTTCACAGCAGAGTGCATGCAGTGTTTTCAGGACGCTGATGGAGAAGACATCTGCATGGGAGCGAAGGCACGGAGGTTTCTTGGTGATCTCGTTGGCACTTGCAGGGACACTCCTGCCCTGTGCCACACCACTTGGATTGGGGTGGTATCCCCGTGGAACCCTCCATCCTGCACTTTCCAATGGGGCACAGCCATGGGGAGACATGGGGCTGAGCAGTGGCCAAGAGGAGCCCTCTGCCTTCACCCATCACCACCATGGTTCCATGCTCGCTCCGAGCACTGGGGCGCGTGACCCGGCTGGGAGCACTGGTGTGACGCCATGCTGATAATTAAGAAGGAACCTAATGAAACTTCTAAAATAGCACCATTTCCTCCACACACCTGCAGCCGAACTGGGTGGATTACATAAGGTGGTGTTGCCACAGCAACTTCGCTCCACCCGGGGCTGGAGGTGGACGGTGCTGCGTGCGTGGATGCGCCGTCAGCTGAGGAGGGGGTTTGTGGGGGGGATGGTCCTGAGCCTTACTGCTGCCGGGGTCCCATGTGGGCACTGCCTTGTGTTGGGTTCCATGTTGAGCAAGCACTGCGGTGCGAGGTGCAGGCAGGGGTTCTGCTGCTGGCCCTGGGGTGCGGTGGGCGCAGCACAGCCATGGGAATAGAGGGAATCCATCTCTTAACATGAGAATAAGGAACCCCGGAGGCTTCGAGCTTTGGGAGCAGGGGTGTGAGGGAGGGAGGCTGTCAGTATTCAGATTTCCTGGGGATAGAGATAAAGAGAAGCAGGAGATGGGAAGAAAGCGGAGCCGGGTGGAGGCTGGAAGCAGCGCGAGATTCTCTGCGGGTCGTCCCAAAAGGCCTCTTCCATGATGAGAAATTACAAATCCTTTTATCTTCTCCAGCAGAACAGCTTGCTTGAATTGCTGGGCTGTCACACTGGAATTAGATGCAAGAACCCCCCACCTCCGTGACGTGGCGAAGAACTTACATAACACAACTAAAAATAAGGCGATGGAGATGCGCGTGGAGCACTGTGATCCTGGCTGCTCTCTCCAAAGCACTTTGCTGGCAGTGGGAGCAGCCTTGGGCCTGGTCCTAGGCCTGGTCCCTGGGGCAGGAGCACACTGCAGCACCAGGCAGGTCCCTGCTGGATGTCCCACACACCCAGTTGTAGCCAGGAGGTCTCTGCTCCCCTCCTGCCCCCCAACCTCAGTGGGAAAGGGTTAATCCACTGGCGTAGGAAATTGCACATGTGGTGTGAATTCATCCCTGACCTCTGGTGTGGGAAGCAGGGATGCAACCAGGATAGAGATGGGATGGGGCTGGGACAGATTCAGGTGCACCCAGGCTGAGCTGTGCCCCTGCTCCCCATTGTGTGGATGTGGAGAGGTGCAGGGGAGGCAGTGGGACAGCAGCAGAGCTATGGGGACGAGGTGTTGACCATCTGGGGCTGCTCCTGCCACGGGCCTTTGGATTGGAGGGAGGAGATGGCTGAAAATAGCACACCTGGCTGCTACCTGCTGCACTGCTTCCTGGGGCCAAGGGCAGGAGAAAAATGGGGGAGGTTCATCCTGGGGGCAGGTGAGGACACCCACAGCAGTTTGTGCCATGGCATCTCTGGATATGGGAGAACCTCAGTGCTGTGGTCACAAGGACAGAGACAGGGATAGGATAAGAACAGGGCCGTGACACGCAGTGATGGTCCCACTCCTTCTTGGTTGGTTTCTGCTGCCCTTCCCCATCTGACACCAACACCGTGCAGCCCTCCATCACCCCTCATGCCCAGCACCATGTGGGCAGAAGCACAGCATGGGGTGCAGGGAGTGTGTGCAGGGCAGCTACAATTATGGGGCACAGCACGGGGCACCACAAGGTTTGTGGGATGTAGTGTGAGACATGGAGGGGGAGAAGGAAGAGTATGGGGGTATAGGAAGAGGTATTGCAGGCTATAGGATAAGGCACAGCAGGGGCTATAGATTGATTGCGAGGGGTATGGGATGGAGTGTAGGATGGGGTATGAGATAGGAGTGGGTACAGGATCAGAAAGGGTTATGGGGTTATGTGATGGGACTGTGATAGGGGATGGGAATGAGGTATAGGATTGGAATGGGGTACAGGGTACGGGATGGGAATGGGGTATGGAATAGGAATGAGGTACGGAATGGGAATGGGAGATGGGATGGGAAGGGATGGGATGGAGATGAGGGGTACGCGGAGAACGGGTCGGGGCACGACGGGGCACGAAGAGGCGTTCCCAGGACGCGGCTCCTCCCCGCGGGCGGGCCGTGGCGGTGCGGGGCGGTGCGGGGCGGGCTGGAGCTGATAAAAACGGCGGTACCGCTCCGCTGCGCCGCTTTCCGCGTCCGCCGGCAGCCCCGGTCCGCGCCGCCCCGCACCGCCCCGCAGCCCCTGCCGCCGCCCATGGTGCTGCCCGGCCCGCCCGGCATGGCCCGCTCCGAGGAGGTGCACCGCCTCACCGAGAATGTCTACAAGGTAAGTCCGCAACAGGTGCGGGGCCGCGCGGCGCGTCTCCCGCTTTCCCTCCCCCCTCCCTTCACCCTTCTTCCATCTGCTTTGATTGCTTTATTTCTCCTTCTTTTCCTTTTCTCTTCCCCTCCTCCGCCGGGCGCGGGGGCAGCGCGGTGTTGGGGCGAGAGGCGGAGGAGGAGGATGTGGATGCACCGCCCCCGCTCCCCTCCCGCCGCCTCCACCCGCAGCCGCACGGAGCTCGCGGAGCCCCCGGGACGGGCGCGGTGCCGGACCCCCCCCGGCTCTGCGTGGGGGTGGGTGCGGGGCAGCACCCCCTCCCCCCACTTACCCCGTCCCCGGGTCACTTCGGGCCGCCGTTCCCTTTCTCTCCATACCCGAGAGCGGTGAGCTCCCCGCTTAGCTCCGCGGTTCCGCGGGCTCCGGCTCTCACGGTTTGCTTTTTGGTTTTGAAATCGAATGGGGTAAAATGCGCCGTTCCGCGTGGTTCGGTTTGCTGGATGCGGTGGTTGTGGTCGGGAGGTCCTCTCCAGCCCTGCACGTCGCACGGGATGCCGTCCCTTCCACCCGCACGGCTCTCACATCTTCGGTCTCTCGTGCTGGAGCTCTTCTGAGCGTTCTGCGTTAAAAGAAAATGGTTAGAAAAAGAATCTAGTGCCTGGAACGTCGGGATGGGGAAGTTCAGAAGGCTCCTGCGGGCACGCGAAATGCCAGGCCCTGCGGGATGCGGGGTGGCTCTGCGGATGGCGCCTTCTGCTTTTGGGGTCCCTGCGCCACCCCACTGCACCCTCTAAATGCGCCGATCCTCCTCCATCTCCAGCTGTGCAAAGCGCAGACCTACGGCATCGCGCTGATCGCAGAATTGTAGGGGTTGGAAGGGGCCTCTAGAGATCATCGAGTCCAACCCTCCTGCCAAAGCAGGTTCCCTGATGCTGTCCCTGTGCTGTGCTCTTGGTGTGGTCAGTTGCAGAGCAGTTTTGGTGGTGACTCAGGTGTTGTCCCAGGGGTGTTGCCCTCGAAGGGCCGTGCTGATGGCAGTTTGCAGAGCTCTGTGTCCTGGGTGCCATCGCTGTGCCATGTGCTCGGCAGCTTCGAGTGTGATTTGGTGTCGGCCTCGGCCAGAGGGCAGTGCTGGTGAGTTCTGTCCCAAAACACCTGTGGTTGAACCATGTTTGCTCCTTAGAGAACCAATGGGGGCTGTTGGCTGTGCTCTCCTCCTGCCCCCAACCATAGCTTTTGTCGCTTCTGCGTTGAGAGCACTACATGGAGCCCTGGGGTCACAGTGAGGGCTGTTACTGCTGAGCAGGGGGCAGCGCCCATGGCACGGGGCTGCTCCAGCTGCAGGCTCATAGGAAACCAATATGATGGCTTTGCTGTCAGCAAAGGCTCGGAGTTGTGTGCGTTACAGCGGGTGCAGCACGGAGATGAGAACTTGGAGCTGGGGGCAGATGCTGTGGTGTTACCCACATCCCCTTTTGCTGCCCTGGCTGTGGGAAGAAAACAGCATTTCCTGAAGCTGAGGAGATGCTTTTCTTGGTTTCTGCAGGTGCTGCATGGGCAGCATGTGGGAGCTGCGTGTCGGTGTTCCATGGAGGACTCCTGGAACTCCGTGTTAGGGCAAAACAGCATGAGCACCCAGAGCTCTGGGAACCCACAGGTCCAAAACTGGCCCTGGTGCTTCACAGCCCCAATGCCCAGCTGTTGTCCGATGCCTCATCTGGCCCGCACAGCCCCAGAGCACACTATGGGCACAGTGCTGTCTGCCCTATTCCTTCCCTGTGCCCGGAGCAGCCCTACTGGCCCAGCACCCAGCACGGCCGTTCTGCCTGGGGAGCCCACTGTAATTATTTCCCTGTACCAGCGCTCCCCCTCGGAGTGACTGCACTAATGAGCTGGTGGAGGAGCTGTCAGCCACCCCCTCGCTGCTTTGCCACTACAGGCAGCTGCCTACACATGTGGAGTAATTACAGAGCGAGACGGAGGATGCTGCCACCTTCCACCAACGTAATCCCACCTTCCCCAGGCACTGATTCACTTCTGTGCACCTCGGTGGGGCAGCACAGCTGCCCCTGGGCTGGGGCACAGTGGTGTCTCTTCCGCCTGGAGATGAACCTCTTATTTCTGATGGATGAGATGACTGCTTCCAGGCCAACCTCCATTTCGTTTAGAGCTCTTTCTTCATGTGGGAGATCGTTTTGCAATGGTGCACAGTTCGCTCTGGGTTTGGAGAAAGGTTTCTTAGCAGCACCCTGAACTCAAACCCTCATTGTCCTGCACAAACATAGGTGTGATTTCTGCCAGTCATTTACTCCCCTTCAGATGCAATAAATGCTACTCCCAGCACAACAGCCGTGTTATCTCCAAGTCTGGAGGGAAAGGGAGAGCTCCTTGCTCAAGTGAATCAAGAGGGAAATGGTGGCTGGCTCGGTGTGCTGGCAGCAGAGGGAGAACACACTGCAACACCAAATGAAAGAGTTGGCCTTTGGGGTCGGCTGTGCCACCCCGGTTTCTGTGCACTGTGCCTTGGTGCTGGCTGTGCTCGGGGCTGAGCATGGCGCTGCCCTGCTGTGGTTGTGCAGAGTGCTTTGTGGGATGCTGTGTGCCTCAGGGCTGCTGCAGTTTGCAGGTTAGTGTGTGCAACGCAGAAGGAAGCCCCTGGTCTGTCCCAGTACCCCAATGCGTTCCTGCACTGCTCTTGGATCAGTGGTGCCTTTGCCTTTGGTGGCTCCTGGTGCTGTGCTCGCAGTGTGATTTCACAGTGCTGCTGCTTGCATTGCAGGGTGGAGGGCAATGTGCTGCAAACCTCCCAGAGCATGGACTCATCATCTGGGTGAGGTGGGGCCATGGGTTACTGCTGGTGGCTCCTGGGGAGGTGCTGGCAGTGGGTGCCAAGAGCCAGCAGCTGCTCTGTGCCCTGTGGGCCATGTACCTACACTCCAGCCCTGAAGCTTGGCTGTCCTCATCCTCTGCTGCCTTGAGTAGAAATGAAGTGGTTTTGGAAGGGTCCCTGTTCTTCCTCTGTGTCCCTTGCTTGTGAGCACAGTGTCTGGTACAGCTGATGCTAAGTGCTGCCTGGGCCAGCTGCTCCTGTTGGAGATGCTCCTGGAGCAGCAGCACGGTGCGGGCTGCTGTTTGCAGCTGAGATCTGTTGGTGCAGGGCAGGACGTGCTGAGATGGAGGCAGCGCCAGGGTTTGTTTGGGCATTAAATATTAACACAGAAATAATGGAAGGCGTTCCCGAGGCAGGGCTTGACCCATTTAGAAACAAAACTTCCTTGTAGCTGAGCTGTGGTGTGGCAGTGCCATCGCAGTGTGGCCGTGCTGCGGTGCTCAGCGCTGTCACAGCACCCATCCCATGGGGATGCCACCCAGGTGGCTCTGCAGGGCTGTGCACTGTGGTGGAGCAATGCTGGAAGAGCAGAGGTTGGTGGTTTTTCTAGCGTAGAAGTAGAGGCCAACACTTGTGCTGGAGGTGTAGGGCATCGCTGCTGTCCTGGCAGCTTGAGGGCCGTCCGCAGCTCCTTCTGGCATTCAGCTGTAGGGTTTGCCTTTGGGCTGGAGGGGGATGGACTTTCTGGAGCGTGGTTGTAAAGACCCTGGGGAAGTGTTGTGAAGGTTTGCTTCCTGTGCAGGAGAAATGTGATACGAGGTGAGCCAGCTCTGCTTCCAGCTCGTTCCTGGGGAGTGCTCAAAGTTCTAATTGTGGGCTGATGATGATGGCGTTGGAGCAGGAGGTGAGCTCTTCGTGGAGCATGCTTGGAGTGCAGAGGCAATGAGCTCGCTTCCTATGCACTCCTCTCCCCCCACCCACAGGACTGTGGCCTGGAGACCTCGTGCTTTGCATTAGTTTCTTTTCTGGCAGCTGAACAAAGCCGTGCCAATCCCAGAGAGCTGAGCAGCATTACCCAGGAGGTCAATGCCACCGAACAAAGCACAGCCCTTCCAACCTTTTGCTGCCAGGTTTTGTTGTCTGTGTTTTTCTAAACTCTTGCCCAGGCAGCGGGTTTGTGGGTGCTGCTGATGGAGCAGAATTGGAGAGAGGGCAAGATGTGCTTCCATTGCTGGGGTTTTGCAGTGCCCTGTGCCCGGGCTCCCCAGGCTCTGAGTGTGATCCCCGGTGTGAGCTCAGTGTTTATCTGCAGTGTTTGCTTCTCCATAGTAGCTGGGAGCTTTCCAGCATCTCTCATTGGGGAGGTGAAGGTGTGTTAGCTCTGGAGCTGGCTTCTCTTCCCACCACGGGAGTGAAAATACGGCTTAGAAACCTCTATTTTTATCTCTGTAGTGAAGATCCCTTTTTAATTCCCTTCTCCTGTGGGGCTATTTGTGTTGGAGTCTCCAGGCAGTGTCTTAAAAACGTTCACTTTCAGCAAACTTCCTCTCTGGGTTCCATGAGTTTTACTTGGCTGCCAAGGAGCCTCCTCCCCCCCCCCCCCCATGGAGCAGCAGAGCCTTTCTGCAACGCTTCTGCTCTTGGTTTGCTGCTGCCAAACAGCTGTGCCATACCCCGAGGTGCTGCTGTACCTCTCAGCTGCCCCAGGTTTGGGGAAGGAGCAGCAGGGATATGTCAGTGTGAAGTGGGAAGGGCAAAGCAGCCCTCCCCAGTGCCAATTAACCCCCATGCAATCTTCTCCCACAATTACAGAGAACACCTCACTGCACGGCTTGCTGCTGCAGGTCCTTTTCTCCTTCCAAGCTGAGCATGCTCCCGGTGCTGCCCCGGCCTCAATTAGCCCTGCAGCTCTCATTAGCTGGGTGCTCACTGTGCTGTCTCTGGGCTGGAGCATCCCAAGGCAGGATGGAACCCAGCTGTCATGAGCTCAGCTATGCACAGCCTGCCCTGCACCCACAGAAGGAAATGAAACCATCGCAGCCTGCAAAGGGCGTGCAGCAGAGCTGGGGCTGAGGATGCCTGGGGCGGAAAATGAGCTCTGTGTGTTTGGCCAGCTTTGGGTGAGGTGACAGATGCTTAATCAGCTTATTGGACAGAAGTGTCTGTCTGTCTCCCTCCCAGTGTGGGACGCTGCCAGCAGTGGGGTGGGTGCTGAGCCCCTTCCCCGTGGTGCTGTGGCTGGCTGTCCACATCCCCTGCTTTGGGTGCAGGCTGCTCTGGGGGTGCAGTGGGCGCAGAGCTGCCGTTCCCTCCCCAGCTCAGCTGGAGTTGGTGTCTGGTTTGAGAGATGCTATCAGTGCTGGGGATTGAGCAGCTTTGGCAACTCCTGACAAACACACAAAGAGCCGTTCTTGGGCACGGTCTGATTAGTCCTCCTCTCCCCCTGTTTGGAAATAAGGACCTCGGGGAGGAGGAGGGGCTGTGCTGGTGAGTTGTGGCGTGCTGCTGCTCCGACGCTGGTGGCTGCATTGCTGGGGACATGGGGGCAGTTCCCTGTGTGCAGCTCCAGTATGACACTGGTTGCAGGCCATGGTGGGACTGGGTGATGCTCAGTGCAGCAGCGTGGGCTGTTCCTGGCTGCGTCCAATCATTTGTGCCATGCTTGGCTTAGCGTCCTGCTCTCACCCTTAGAGCTGCCCAAAAGGAGCAGAACCTTTGCCCTTTGCCCGGTGGGAGTGCTGCCATGGAGCAGCATGGGTTGAAATGTGGCCACATCAGTGCATAACCACCCTTGTGATGCTGGAGGTGTGGGTGAGTCCTTCACCCCATTCCTGCCCTTAAAGACACACTGAGCTGCCCTGCTGCCACCTCCACTAACACCCGCTGTCCTCCTTTCTTCCAGACAATCATGGAGCAGTTCAACCCCAGCCTCAGGAACTTCATTTCTATGGGGAAGACCTATGAAAAAGCCTTAGCAAGTAAGTGATGCTGTGCTGCTGGCGCATTGCTGGAGGACTGCGAGCCCATGTGGGGCTGCACGGTGCTCTTAAATAATTAAAATTAAGTTAAAGCTCTATTTAAAAGTATTGTTTACATGTTCAAGTTGCAGAGGAAAATAAATCCCCCCTTCACACACAGTTGTTGGCAGCAGCTCTTTGCTGAGCCTATCGGTTCCCACTGGGGGCTGTTAGAGGAGCATGGAATTAATTGGGCAAACCGTGGATTGATGGAAACCAAAACCAAACAGTTGTGACATGGTGACTCTGTGCTGCCCAGGTCCTGTCCAGCCCTGTTCTGTCAGAGCTTCGTGCAGAGGACATTTGCTTCACCTCTGCTCGCTTCAGAAGCTGCGCTGCACGTCGCCTGGATTTTATTTTTTTAATTGGATTGCTGGAGATGCCTTTAAGGGCAGAGGCTGTCATGATCTTAAGTCGGTAGAAAAAAAGAAAAAGATTTCAGTCTCATAGTCTTAAATGGTGGTGTTTGAAGTGCGACCTCTGGGAAGGATCTGCACATTCCTGCTCTGTGCATTCCTGCTCTGCGTGTGCCTGGAGCACTCCTTATCTCCCCCAGGCCAGGCGGGGCTGCTGCATGCCTGTGAGGGGTCCACATCCCCCCCCACTGCTTCCCAGAGGGCGTTAATGGTATGGGAGGTGCCCATGGCACGGGGTGAGGACCTGGGGTGCTCACAGACCCTCACGTGCAGCACCATTGAGGATGAGAGGTGACGTCCTCCATGTACCAGAGAGTCAGGCTGGGTTTTAGGAACAATTTCTTCTCCAAAGTAACCCTCAGTGGCACAGGCTGCCCAGGGAATGGGGGGAGTAACCATCCCAGGAGGTGTTCCAGAGATGTAGCACTTGGGGACTTCCATTTTTCTCACACCTCTGCTCCAAGATCTTCCTGCAAGCTTGACAGCTGTCTTCAGTCATTGTTTGGGATCCCAGAGCTGGTGGGGCACCCGAAGGCAAAACGTCGCTCAGTGGATGCTCTCTGGAAGAGGCTTCGTTGCTGAGCTGTACAGCGTGTTCCGTGATGAGAGGAAACCCCCTGCTTATCTGATTAAAGCCGAGCGGGGAGCTGGAATGTCAACAAACAGCACTGAGCTATAATGAAAGTCTGTGATATTCAATTATTCTGCAGCGCTTTTGCTGAGCTCCGGTGGTTACGCTGGAATGAAAACCACCGAGGTGCTGCACGTACCTTGCTTTCCCCTCCTGAGCAGCTCTGTAATCTTGCTGCTCCAGCTTTCTTCTTTCCCGGTGTGTTCCTTGCTCCTCTTGCTTGTTTGTTGTCTCGTCCCTCCCTGTGGGGCTGAGCTCTTTGAAGTCAGAGCTGTTTTTCTGTTAGCGTCTAGCGCCTGTTCGGTGCTGCAGGAGTTATAATAGCTGTCAGCCAAGTCTATAACCTGCTTTCTTTTTTTTTATTAATGCTTTTAGGTATGACATATGCAGCAAAAGGATACTTCGATGCTCTGGTGAAGATGGGGGAGTTGGCCAGTGAGAGCCAAGGATCCAAGGAGCTGGGTAAGTCACCGATTCATGGCTCAATGGAGACCCAGAGCAGAGACCAAATCTGTGCTGTTGCTGGGGATGAGGAGCTGGGCATGGAGCTGACCCTGCCTGATGTGAATAGCCCATTTGCCTCTCTATTTGCTGCTAACGTAGCTTCTAAAAGAAAAGAGAAATCCTGCTAATCTCAGTTTGAGGATTTGAGGATGTTGTCAGCACATGGTGTTTGCTAAGAGGAAGTGTTTGCACAGAGCTGCTCTCACGGCACTTTTCTTGCTTTAGAAATGAGGAAGGCATCGCTGCCCTGGGAGCTGTGGCAGTGCTGCTAGGCTGCAGCCCTTGGCAAGATGGGGGGTGTGCAAGGCCCAGTGCAAGTCAGTGCCCTGCCTGTGTCCCACTGTGATGCTGTTGTCTGGGCTCAGGTCAGAGCTGCACCGTGAGTCCTGATGTTCTGCACCTGCATTCCCTCTTCCAGTTACTCTTCAGGGAGCTGCTTTCCCCATGCTCATGCTTCCCCTCCCTGCATGAGCTCTGTGCTCCCAGCTTGCTTTGCAGCTCTGCAGTCACACTGGAAGTGGAAATGTGGGGGGGACTGTGGGCTGTGCGGGTGGGAGCTGGGCCACAAACCCTCTGCCCATAGGAGGGCTGTGCAGGACTGTTCCCTGCTTGCAGCGCTGGGGTTTGGCACGGGGCAGCTCCTGTTCGCCCTGCAGCAGCTCTCAGCCATCCTGCTGTGCTGATCTTTGCTGGTGTTTATGGTGGCAGCTGCTCCATGAGGAAGAAAGTGGAGATAACATTTGTGGAGTTGATAACAGGACACCACCCCGTCCCAATGGGCTGCAAAATGCCTCAGATGAGGCTGTGCTGCCTGCAGCAGCAGAGGTACTGCTCTTTCTGGGCACACCTTGAGCTAATCAGTGAGGGCTGATAGTGCTGGAAAGGGTTGTGTCCCATGGCTGCAGCAGGTGGGGGTGCTGCTGGGTCTGCAGCTTCTGGCCTCCAAGGACAAGGATCTGAGACTTATTCCCCTTTTCTCTCCTGTGCTTATTTTTTTGGTGCTATTTCTGAGCCAAGTCATCAATTGAACATAAAAACAGTGCAGATCCTGTGCCTAAAAATGGTGGGAAAAGTCCACTTATGTCCCAAACCCACCCCGGCTCCGCACTCAGTTCCATGCCTCAATAGCACATGCAGCTCAGAGGAGCTTAGCTCCTAATCTGGGTGCTGGGAAACCACTCGGTGATCCCTGTCTGCAGACGTGCAGGGTGTCTGGTGCAGGGTCCTGCTGCCTCGTGCTGCACAGTGCTGGCTGTATTTACACATTCCTTGGGCTGCAGCGATGCTGCACGCTCACCTTGCTGCAAGCATTCAGCCTCTGCCCCCCAGGCTGCTGCCCCCAGCTTAGCTCTGCGCTCCCCGCCTGCTTAGTGCTTCACATAGCTCACAAATTCTCCACCAGATTTTAGCAGCTGTGCTGAGACAGGATAATCTGGTGCAAGCAACGGGAAACCCAGCAGTAATGAAGCACCTGAGCTGTAATCGGCTCTGTGCTGGGTGCAGGCGTCGGGTGGGGTGGGCACAGCCCTGCCAGCCCCACCACTGAGGTTTGGGGTGTTCAGAGTCTGATTTTCCTGTTTGCACCCAAGGTGGTGGTGCAAGTTGCAGCTCCTGGCGTGCCGTGCCTCACTCTGCCCTGGATTTTGCACCTCGAGCAGCTGAGCCTGGTGGATGGTCAGGGCCAGACTGTTCTTGGCATTGCCATCAGCTGAGTCGCTGGGATGGATGTGACCCACCTGTCTGGCTCTGGTCCCATCCAGCTCTGGGACTTGGAGGGTTAGATCCAAGCCTGTAGTTCCTCTTGGGTGTGCACAGCTTGGCTGAGAGGTGGTTTTTGGGAGGGTGAGAAGATGGAGTGAGTAAATGCTGTGCCTGATCAGGCAAGATTTGCTCTGGGCTCAATCTGGGATCTTTCCAGGAGCCGAGTACTGCTCCAAATGCAGCTTCTGTGGGTGGTGCTGAGTTGTGCTGGGGGCTGAATGCACCTGCAGCAAGCTCTTCCAGGGCCAGGGAAGGACTGATTTGGGGCTGGTTTTTACCAAGGTCCCCTCAGCTGATGCCCAAGGCAGCCTGGTGTCAATGGGGTACAGCTGCAAAGGAGCTCTATGTGGCTTTCAAAATGTGTGTTGGTGCCAGGCCACTGTCTCCTGGGTATGCCCTGCCTGAGGAGGGACTCTGAGCTCAGGGCAGAGCCCAGCTCTGTCCCAAAGGCTCGAGCACTTTTGGGACTCAGTGCTGCGGTCCCACCTGACTCCTGGTGGCCTTGGTGTGGTTAGGAGGCTTTGTGCTGCACTGAATCCTCTGGGGAGATGCATTAATCCACTAATTGGATTTGCAGCCGTTTTGGGTAGGAGTTTCCTGCAGCAGCAGAGATGCAGATAGAGATCCTGCAAATGCCAAAGGTCATCGTGCCAGCAGAGGTCCTGTTGGTGGGCACTGTACCCCCATGCTGCACGCGGCTGGAAACGTGCCTGTGCTCAGTGCCCTGTGCTCAGCCAGGAGGGCTGGGGAAGCAATGGCTGTTTTTTTTTTTTTTTTTTTCTCTCCTTACTTTGTCTCAAAAAAAAAAAAAAAGTGGAAAGCTTTGCCAAGCTGGGCTGGAACAGAGGCTGGGAACAGAACTGATCATTGTAATGCTGATGAGCTGCTGATATAACATCAACAAATCCTGCATGATCCTTTCGGCTGTGATAAATAAATGGAACCTTTTTGAAGAGGAAATGCAGAGCTGATTGTTTCCCTGTACCCGTGTTCTTCCCCCCCTCCCCCAGTGCTTGCGTGAATCTCCTCCCTCCATGTTGCTTTGCAGTTTCACATCTGAGCTGATAGGAAGTTGATCCAGGACCCTTTGTGTCTGAATGAGGGCTCAGCCATGAAGTGCTTTTCTCGGGGACTCGAGGGCTCGTTTGGGATTGTGCCACGTGAGCTTGAATCCCGATCTGTTGGTTTCAGGGAGGAAATAGGATTGCAGAAGTCCTCAGCGGTGCGCTTCTGTCCTAAATGTGGCTGAGCCAAACCCTGAGCAGTGCCATCTGATCGCAGCCAGGCTGTGCTGGGCTGTGCATCGCAGGGCAGGTCAGGACGCAGCGCGTGGGGAGCAGATGGGACTTCACCCTGCGCACAAATTGGTGCTTTTCCCCCCAGAAAATAACTGTTGGAGCTTTCCTGTCCACTGCACAGCTTAGGAGGCAGCTGCCCAAACAACCTGCCTTGTGCTGCCTGCTGCCTTCTCTCGTTAATGAGCTAATGCTCTTCCTCGCCTGCTTGGTTGCTTCGCTTCTCGATCCTGTTGCTTCTCCTGTTCCCCTCCGCAAGGCAGAGGGTGAAGCTGGGTGCAGTGGGGAAGAGCAGCAAAGCTTGGCACTGTGCTCTTTGGCTTTGAGCTCTGCGTGCTTGGTGCCAGTGTGGAGCGGGGCCGTGTGCTTTGTGGAGCAAGGAAGTGATGCCCGGCACCGGTGCTCTTATGCAGCTTTGCATTATTTGATATTTCCTTAAAGCTGGCCCTTCTCTAGCTCGAGGGTTCAGAGCTGCGGGCTCAGGAGCAGCCGGTTCCTGCAGCTCTGCCTTCTGCCGGGCAGCTGGCTCTGCGCGTGGTGCCCAATTGCAATCTCAGTGATGTGGAACAACCTGTTTCGCCGTTGCTCGCTGGGTGCGGTTGGGGAAGGGCCCACAATGGTCCCTACATTCTCCCAGCACGATACTGTGAGTCACGCCGACGCAAATAGCAGCTCCCAGCCTGTGTGTGTGCCTCCCTGCAGAGCAGGCACGGCCCTGGCGCTGCCCTCCTGCCCACCCTGTGGCTCTTTGTTTCTGACCTCAGCTTTCACGCTTTGCTTTGCTTTCTTGGCTTAGAGCATGTGTGTTTTGGCACAGGGCAAAGATGGTGCTCGCCCTCTATCTAATTCCCAATGTGACCCGCACTGTTTGCAGCAGGGATCGTTGAGTGTGTTGGTTCCAAGCAGCCCCAGCACAGTGCCAGCACTGTGGGAGGGAGCTGGGGGGAGCACCCCGTGCTGCTGATCCTACCATCAGCCAGGGTGTGCAATATTTTGGCTTCACAAGGGCTGTGATATCTCTGAGTCACATTTTAACTTCTCCCCTTGCTGCCGAGCTGTGTCAGTCCAGGTGGTTTCAGGGTGAGATGTTAATGCCTAACGAGGTCCGCAGCCTTTTCACGGTACGTAGTGTGAGGCTGTCGGGGTGTTGGAGGTGTGTGACATTATAGCTGCAGTTCAGAGACTTCAGCTTCAATCCACCACCCTGTGTGGGCTCCCAGCTCTGGAGGCTGCAATAGGAAACCCAGAGTGAAATTTCTTAAGGCTCCCAGTGCGGGAGGAACCTCAGAGGAAGTCAGTGTGACCTGATGCTGGGCGGGCAGCCTGCAGCCTTCCTGTGCTCTGTGCTCCCCACGCAGACATTCCAGGGCTGCTCCTCGGTGTCCCTGCAGTGTCACGCTCAGCACTGTGCTGGAGGAGCTGTGTGGGCTCAGGATGCTCCCACCCGCTCACCCAGCACCCAAGCTGGAAAAGTAGCAACACTGACCCCATTGGAGCACTTGCACATAGGGCAGTCAGACATGGAGCGCAGGGGATGGCTCTGCCCTGCCCATTTAATGTGGAACGGCATCCAGCCGGGGCTGAAACTCCCCACATTCAGCTGTGATAACAGCCAGAGGGGATGGTGGAGGAGAAAGTATCAGCAGAGATGGCTATCGGTGTCCTGGGAGGTGCTCCTCCACCTCGCTGCTGCTGGGAGCTGGGTGGGGAGCGCAGGGGTAGAGCTGCACGGTGCTCATCTGGGGCTGTGTGTATTATTTCTGAGCATCTCATCCCTTCCCTGCTTGTGTTCCATGCACAGCAGTGCTGGCAGAGCCCTGGCCTGGCTGCTTCTGCTGCTGGATTTGGTCTGATGGGAATGGGAGAGAGCACAGTGTGAGCTTTGGGAATATAGGGAAGCCACCTTTGTGCCGATATACTCTTGGAGAAAAAGGAATCTCAGCCGAGCTACAGCATTACGTCACTTTTCTTGCCCTCCTGGTAGTGGGAATTTGTGCATTTCCTAGGATTGAGCAGTCGCAGCCCAACCGGAGAGCAATTTCCTGCAGTCTTGTCGGGGTAACCTTTGGCCCAGGCCTTCCCATTCATGCGTGGAGCTTTTCAGTGCCAATGTGTGGAACTGCTGTGGCCACTGCGCCTCGGCACTGCGGGCTGCTTTGCTTTGCTTTGCTCAGCATCTTGCAAAGCAGCCATAAAAGTTAACGGCGTGTCTCCAGCTGCGGAGAGCTGGGCTGGTGTGGGAGCAGAGCTGCTGGCCAACCTTACTTTGTGCACTGCTGCTCTGCTCCCTGCCCTGTGCCACCCTGTGCCTGTCCCAGTGCCCTCAGCCCTTTGAGATTTTCCCCCTTTCAAAGCACGGGAGCTGGCAATTGCCCAGAACAAAGGGGTCAGATTTTAATGTTTGCAGAGTTTTGAGCCGTGCTGTGCGGGTGCAAAGTACAAATTGCTTCAGCCGTGGGCTAAAGCACGTTGGACCAGAGTGTTCCTAATTGCTCGCTATTGGAGCGCAGCCCGTTTGCGTGGTCCCGTGGGGATGGGAGCAGGGTGACGTGGTGTGGGCTGGGGCTGATGGTGCCGTGGGTCTGAGGCTGGCACAGCTCCTGCAGAGCGGCTCTGTGGGGCTGCCTGGCTCCGTCTATGGCGGGGCTTTGGGGCAGGATGTGGCTCTTCCTGTCTGGGGAAAGCTGAGTGGGAACAAGACTTGAAGGCCTTGTATTGGAAAAGAAGAATTGAAGGAAGAGTGGAAGCAGAGCTGGGGTCCCTCTGCTGGGACGGCCCTTTCCCTGCAGCATGGCTGCCCTGTTCCATGGTGTGCTCACAGCCACCAAAGCTGAATGGATCCCTCCCTGCTGTCTGAGCGCCCCCAGCTCCGTGCCTGAAGCGCCCTCCTCTCACCTTGTCTTTCCAGGAGACGTGCTCTTCCAGATGGCTGAAGTCCACAGGCAGATCCAGAACCAGCTGGAGGAAATGGTGAGCTCACGTTGGTGTTGTGGTGCTCAGCCTGGGCGGAAAGAACCCTCTGAGCCCTCAGATCAGATCTCTGGAGTTGGTGAGGGCTCGGCCAGGGCACCCAGCCCCTCACAAGCTGCTGGTGTTGTGACCAGGTCTGTCTCTGAGCACCTGTCCATCCTGTGCTGCTGGCAGCATCCCCTCTACCTGCTCAGCCCCAGCCCCACTGCCCTCCTGGTGTCAGCTCTGTGCAGCCCTGGTTCCCATCACAGGGATTCTGGGCTGTGCTCAGTGATGCTCTGGGTGGCAGATGTCAGAACCTGTGTTTGCTCTCTTCTTGCAGCTGAAGTCCTTTCACAATGAGCTTCTGACACAGCTGGAGCAGAAGGTGGAGCTGGACTCGCGCTACCTGAGCGTAAGTGTCCCAATTCAGCCCCTGGCCACGTCCCTGGGCCATCAGATGTGTCACCATTTGGAATGTGGTCTCCCAACCCCTGTTTGCTCCCAGGGCTGGGGGTTCCACATCACCCCCCTTGGGCTGCTCTGAGCCTCCCCCTCTCACCCCCAGGCTGCGCTGAAGAAATACCAAACAGAGCAAAGGAACAAGGGCGACTCGCTCGACAAGTGCCAGGCTGAGCTGAAGAAGCTGCGGAAGAAGAGCCAAGGAAGCAAAAACCCCCAGAAGTACTCAGACAAGGAGCTGCAGGTAGAAGCAGGGCTGGGGGAGGGCAGTGCCCATCACCCTTCCAGCTGTGTGCTGGGGCTGTAGGAGCAGCCGGGGTGGCACTGGGATGACATGGGGATGTGGCCGTGCCCAAGCTGAGCTTCTGCTGGTGACTAACGCTGCTGGATTCACCACAGCTGGTGGTTTGTTGGGTTATTGGGTTTTTTGTTGCTTTTTTTTTTTTTTCTTCCCCTCCTCCTTAATGAATGAACCCGAAAAGATCATTAGTTTCTGTTGTGCCAGATCCATCTCCCTCTGGATGGTGTTTTGCTTAAATATTTTCAGTGCCTTCTGACGGGCGGCCCTTCCCCCAGCCCGCCCGGTGGCGAGCGCGTGCGGGAGGAGGCTGGCAAGTGAATCATGGCTGCGTGACTGCGGCGTGGGCTGCTGTGTGCTGATGGGGCTGTGCCTGTGCTGCTCAGGGCTGGGGGCTCAGAGCCCTCTGCACAGCTTTGGCTGCCGGCAGGCTGAAGAGCGGGGCAGCTGAGCATCCATGGATGCATCCCATGGCATGGTGAGGGGCTGCGGTGCGGTGTTGTGATGCACCCCTGGCACGGATCAGTCTGTGGGCTTTGATTTGAGTTGGTCTCGGAGCTGTCTCAGCGTGGCAGGCTTTAACAAGAGGTTGGTGCATCTCTCTGCAGAGCTGCTTTGGCTGCAAGCGCTGCAGCACCGCACTGTCATCGTTGAGGAAAAGAGGAAGTTTAACCCCAAAGCTGGAAATCGCGTGCTGCTGTCTGAGAGAATAGTTGTTATGCTGGGGACCAGATTTTGTTGCAACTGGTAGCTGATGGGCTGATAGCACAGCCCTGCCAAAGGGAATCTAAGCACCGCTGGGGCTGTGCACAGGAATGCAGTAAATAACACAGATAGCTCGGAAAGTGACGCTGTTAATTGCACTAAAATCTGGGAGATTGGTTGTTCCCTCGGTAGCATGAATCAGGATAATCACAGAAGGAGAAAAAAGCAGTTCAGCCATCCAGGCTGAGCGCAGCCCCTGTGCTGAGCTGAAGTGCTCTGAGCTGAGCTCATTTCATTTGCAGCCTCCCAGCTCCTGTGTCTGTACCGAGCTGCTTGCGCACGGTTAATTGGAGCATCTTCAGGAGGTGTTGCTGCAGTGTGACTGAGGTGTCCCGCGTGCAGGCTGGCACTTCCCTGAAAGCTGAGCAGCTGAAACCACTTTGGAGTACTGGTGTCTCTGCAATCTGTTGTTCCTGATCTCTGCTGAGAGCAGACCTGTGGAGCAGCAAGGCGGCTCTGTGGGAGGAAATGCATGGCATCAGCACCTGGAGAGGGGTCCCCTCCTCTACAAGAGCTACTGGTAGGGATGGGCAGTGCTGCTGGGGCCTCCTGACTCCTGCGGGGTCCCCAGGGCTGCTGGGATTCCCACCACCTATTGGAGAAAGGAAGGAACCCACTGCAGCCAGGAGGAGCAGCGATGGTTTGGTGCTCCCACCACAAAGCAGCGTCATTAGGGGTAGTTCTGATAGCACATCATCTGTGGGCAAAGAGGAAAACAGGATCAGGCTTTCATTCCTTTAATCTTTCAGCAGTAAGTATTTAGGAAGTGCTTATCTCGGCAAAAAAGCCTTATGATGGCTTTTAAGCTTAAAGAGCAATGAAACTGCTCAACTGCTGGCTTTGTTCCCCAGTGTCAGATCAGAGTCCTCCCTCGATGCTGGAGGAGCTGCTCGTGTCTCAGTGGGGGTTCTTGCTCCGTAAAACCTTTCTCTGGGCAGTGAGGGTGGGTTGGAGTCAGGGTGATGCTTTGGTTCTGTCATGGGAAAGCTGCTGTTGGCAGATGCATCCCAGTGCCAACATAACTCATCCCATTCAATAAAGCAATAAAATCATGCTCTTTCTTTGAAGACTCATCCACTTAAGTTACTGTAGCACTCAGCAGCCAGGAATCTGATGCTCTGTCATCATCTCTGTGCTTAATGCTGTGGGAAGCAAATTGCTCCTATCTGCCTCCTCCATGCTCACAGGGTGACCACAGTTCATACCACAGCATGGAATTGGTCTGAGCCTGCTGGGACAGCCTGGGTTGTCTTCCCTGTGTCTCTTCAGTGCAGGTTTCCCCATGTGTAAGGCAGAAGTAAGGGTGGGGGTTGCACACCTGTTGTTTTGGGGTTGCAGAGCTGGGGGTTACTTGGTGCTGCTGCATGCACAGCAGTGCACAGTGAGAGCTTGGATGCTGTGGGGTCTGGTGGGTGAGGAGGGGCTTTGCAGGATGAAAGCACAGTGTGGCTTTCCATAAAGACTCATTGCTTGCAGCAGCTCAGAGCACGGTTTGGCTGCTGTGGGGTTTGTCAGCAGAGGTGCAGTGGTTAAGAGCTGTGCTGCTGAAGGTGGCAATAACACCAGTGTTTGATTTCTGATGAATTAGTCCAGAGCTGTTGCACAGGGGAAGGGAAATTTGGGCTGCGGTGCTGCCTCAATCTGCCTTCTCTGTTCTGTGGTTGCTGAGGTTTTAGGGTTTCAGACCTCGACTGAATGAGGCAGCAGCGGTGTGGGCTCAAGCTGTCCATCCATTGGTGCCGTGGGCAGTGGGACTTTCCTGTGAGGTTGAGTTGGAGGTGGCTGTGGTCAGTGCAGGAACAGTCCCTGCTGCTGTCCCCGTGTGCTCCCGTGGGAGCGGTGTAAGCATTAAACACTGCTGTGCCAAATAGCCCGGGGGTTTTTTAGAAACTTTGGTAATTGAAACCTCATTTTCTCTTCCCACTGGGGAGAAGTAATTTTAGCGATGGGTCAAGAAGCACGGGCTGATGGGGAATGTGCACAACCAGGTTACGAGGGCTGATGTGAAAGTCAAACGGGGAGGAATTATGTAAAAGCATACAAAAGGCTGCAGATGCCTTACCCCTTTTCCTTGTGCTTTGAGCCCTGGTGGTGCTGTGTCCAAATGCGGTGTCACAGCCATGGGCTGGGGCTGTGCTCCATGCTGGGCTGTCACATCCATCCCTGCTGCCTGAGTGCTGCTTCCTGGGGCTGTTCCTGTAACTCCCACAGCAGCTGCTGCAAATAAGCTCAACCAAGTGGATTAATTTTGATAAAGAAATGAAGCCGTAAGCCTCTCTTTCTGTGGCCAGGGTGCCTCGTGGCCCTTTTGGAAGGCAGGACTCAGCCCATGTAACGCACATCTCCGCACCAGATTCCAACGTGGAGTGGCTGCCCTGAGCTGTCCTCAGGTTGAGGGGACATTTGCGTGGCAGAGGGCTGGCTGCAGGAAGCACTGTGCTGCAGGAGCGAGTTCCTGCGCAGAGCTGTGTGCGTGGTGTTACATAAAGCATGCAGGAATAGGATGAAGCACTGCCCTGCAGAGCAGCTGTGAGATGGCGGAGTAAGGGGGGAAGGCAGCGTGTTTCAGTGATGGGGAGCGGGCAGCTGTTGGGCTCTGGTGGCAGGACCTGCTGGGCACAGCTCACCTGGGGTGACCACGATGGGATGGAGATGGGGAGGAGATACACCAGGTGCCTGCGTGCTTGGGGGGGCTGTTTCTTGCAGGGCTCTGTGGAGGAGATGTGGGGGCTTTGGGATGTGGCTCAGGCACTGGCTCTTCTAGAATTGGACGCAGGATGTATCCCTTGGCAAGGCTTGTTCTCAAAACCTGCTAAAGAGGTAGAAAATTCAGCATAAAACCCAAGGCAAGGAGTGTAACCTCCATGCAAGGAGCAGTTTCTGGAGATGAGAAGACCTTTTCCGGAGAGCCAGGGAGCTGCTGGTCTCACCTCTGACCCTATGCTGTAGGCTTGGAGCTGCTCTGTCTTGAGACTATTTGACAGCTTAGAAGCTCTTTCCTGGTTAATCAGCCTAACTTCTGTCTTATTTTATCCCATTACTTTCTAATTATTCTCCCTTGTGGTGCCTTAAATAGATCCCCTCTCCTCACAGCGGTCACTCCTTCCATGCAGTGCCTCCTGCCCCATCAGCCTGGCACGCCAGCTTCCTCACCCCCATTTCCCACTGCTGAGTGCTGCCAGTTCCATCTCACCTCATCCCAGACAGGAGCTCAGTTTTGGGAGCAGCACAGGGTCACAGTCCCCTCCCTGCTCTGCATCTGGCTCAAGTTTGTGGCTGTGCCTCCGGTGGTCTTCTGGTGACGTGCAGAGTGCTCCTTGTGTTTGCTCCCCTCTTGTTTGCACAGGTCCCCCTCTCAGCCCATTCTGCTGTGCTGGCAGATGCACCCGATTGCTGACAAGGACCTGTCACGGTGATTTCTGCAGCAGAGCTCAGTGCCGTGGTGATTAGCATTGTCCTTGGCTTACATCCCTAACTAGTTCTTGTGTTCTTGGGTAGAACGGTTTGAACTGATTTCTTTTTTTTTTCAGTGCACCTGTGTTGTTATTAAGGACTTGGGTGAAGTTCAGTAATGGTACCGCTGCTCCACCTGTGCTAGCTGGCTGCTTTGGAGTGATTCAGAGAGGCTTTCTGAATGGAGCATCCCCAGCTATGCTGAATGGTGCCGTGCCCTGCTGTGCATCCCTGAGCTGTGCCACCACGGGGCTCCTTGTGCCCCCAAGCAGCAGCCGTGCCCCCACCCCGCAGTGCTGCTCCCCTTGGGGAGCACCCTAGGATGGGCTCCAGCCCCACCATGTGCTGCTGTGCTAATTGGGTCAGCGGCTCTGGTGACAGCGAGGTGATGCGCTCAGGAGCAGGGGAAGGGGGGGTTATCTGAGGTTTCTTCAACCTAGAAACCCAGAAAAGCTTCTTGGAGCTGCCAGAGGCGCCTGCACTGAGCTCCATACTGCCAGCACTGCCTGGTTGGGTGCCCCCATGGAGTGGGGGGGGGGCTTTCCCCTGCGAGGTGAGATTTTTGTTCAGATGATGCTTAAAAATGAGAATTTGAAGCTCTGTCCGTGAGGTGATGGCACCCAGTGGTGCCCATGTGCAGCACAGGTGTCACCCCAGTGGGACACAGCACTGCCATTGGAGTGAATCCCAAAATGAGAGCTGCCTGGTGTGTGAGGCAGTGCTCACCATTTTGTGGGGTAATCCCGTGTACAAAGCGCTGCTCAGAACAAACCCATGGCACGCTGTGCTCATCTCCACGCAGTGCACAAAGCACTAAATTTAGTGCACAGACTGCTTGCAAATGGACGTGTTCTAACTGGTCGCAGCCGTTAAGGCAAGCCCTTCGTTAGCGAAGTAATTAAGAGTATAGCTGCAAAGCAAGATTGGAATCGGGGATGTAAATAAGGCTTTGCATGTTGTAGTCATTAAAACTGGAAGTCTCCCATTGCTGGGAGAAGCTTGCCTGCCTGCCTGGCAGCACACTGCATGGCCCTCCTGTGTTCCTTCCCATGCCCATGTATTAAACTGCTGAGCTGAAGGTGCCAAGCTCTGTCCTGCTGCTGCACCCCTGGGCTGGAGCATCCCTGCTGCCACGTGCACACCTCTGGGCTCTGCATCCCAGGCTGGCACTGGTGGGGGTGGAGGGTACAGTGCTCAGCACACCTCTGCCCACATGGGAGCTGCTGTTCCTGCTCTGCCTGTGCCGTCCCCAGTCCAGCTCTCCCTGAAGCTTCACTTGGGGGATGCGCAGACACCTGTGGTACTGCAGTTCTTATGTCTAGATATCTGGGCTGGGAGGAAGAAATTTGTCCTAGGAGTGATGCTTGTGGCTACAGGTGGGATCTTTACCCATCCTTCAGCCCTGTTGGTGCTGCGGGGCTGTCCCACAGCAGCCAGGTGCCAGCCTCCTCCTGCAGGGTCCCCCCCTTGTTGGGGTGCTGCGTGGGGTGGCGGGGACTCCATTTCTGCCCTGAGCCCTCTTTGATGTCTGGGACATCGCTTAATCTCGCTGCTTTGTTGAGGTTTGCTCCATTTTGTGTGTCTGCTAATAAATACTGTAGCACGCTAAAAATAACCAATAAACATGAAGAAAGCAGCAAAGCTGCTTTGGGCCCTGAATTTCCAGTTCAGTTCCTGTCTCAGGGAGGCTCCTGGAGCAGGTTCAGCAGTGCCCAGGCTGCTTATAGCTTTCTGGTGCTGGTGTCCTGGGAAGAGGCAATGGCAGCAATGTGTCCCCACTTGGTGCAGGACGTGTCCTGATGCTGGGGCTGTGCAGTGCTCCTCATGGGGTTTGGTGCTGGCTGCTCCTTGCAGAGGAGCTGGGGGCAGAGCGAGGGGAGGGGAGGGGAGGAGGAAGGGGCTGTTTAGGAGATGGGAATGTCTCATGTGCACTGATGGTTGCAGTCGCTGTGCTGTTCTGAAGCTCTGTGCCACGCTTGCACCGCATGGGTCTGCTCCATGTGCTGTTTTCTGCTCCACACCAAACATGCCCCACTCCTGCTGGCAGAGTGTGTGCGGGCACAGCCAAGCAGTCAAGCTGGCAGAAGCCACGTAGGTGGAGCAGGAGCTGTGCCAGCAGCAGAGCCTCCTTTTGCTGCGTCTGCAGCATCCCAGCCCGGTGCTGGCAGGGGCCCTGCTGGGGCCGGCATCGAGGAATGGCTGCTTGCAGCAGAAAGCTCAGTGCTGGGCGTGGGGGGGATGCTGTGTGCACGCTCCTAAGGGCTATGGCACCCAGCAGCACTGCCCCAGCCCCACGTGTTCTATGTGCATTGCTGTCCCGGGGGTGCAGGAGAGGAGATGAGCGGGGGCTGCTGCCAGCATTGGGGTGGGGGAGGGCCCAGACAGCCTCCAGTGCCCGTTTGGTGAGAGGGCGGCTGCACAGTACGGCTCAGCCCGCGCGCTGAGTCAGCAGCTCTGCGTGGGGTTCTGATGAATGCAGGTGGGTTGGAGGGGACGTGCAGGCACATGTGTACGTGTCCTGTGCTGAGGAGCCCCCGTGGGCATCCCCCGAGCTGGCTCTGCTGCTACTCCCACCCACAAGCATCTCCCCTGCTAACGGGTGCGGGTGCTTGTGGGGCACAGCGGGCATCACGGTCACCTGTCTGCTCCTTCTTCCCCTCCAGTACATCGAGGCCATCAGCAACAAGCAAGGTGAGCTGGAGAATTACGTCTCCGATGGCTATAAGACAGCTCTGACCGAGGAGAGGCGGCGGTTCTGTTTTCTGGTGGAGAAGCAGTGTGCTGTGGCCAAGAGTGCAATCACCTACCATGCTAAGGTGAGAAGGGGCTGCTGGGTGCCTGGGGAGCTTGCAGCAGCAGGGAGCAGGCTGAGTGCAAGCTGCGGGCTGTGCAGAGCCCAGCAGTTGGGAGGGCAGTGATGCAGTGGTGCTGCACGAAGGCATGCTGGAGGCTGCCATGGGCAGCTCTTGGCCAGGAGGGTTTTGGGGCATGGTCACCCTAATGGATGTGCTGTTGCTGTCTGCCTTCTCCTGATGCGGTTTCACCTGCACAGGTGAGAGGTAGTGGTGAGTATGCAGAGATGTATTCACCTGCATGCGTTATGTTCACCATGTGCCTGGTCACTGTGGTTTGGGGGCTCCTCCAGATGTTCATTCATCAGCTCCTCCTGGTTTGTAAAGGTAGAAGAAATGCAAAGCAGGTGATGTTCTTGCTCTGATCAAAGTTCCTGCAGAGCTGCCAGAGGGCCCCTTCCCACCCGAATCAGCCCTTGTCCATAGCAAAGGAAGGAATCAAACCTAATAGCATCTGCTCCAGCCCACTGTCCACTTCCAAGCCTGGTTACAGGGGCTGGGGGCCACCCTCTGGGCTGCACAGGGCTGGAGCAGAGCCCATAGGCAGGCTACGTGCACGCAGCTCCCAGCAGCCTCGTGCTCCCCTCCTGCGTGTTCCCTGCCACCCCCCAGCACTTGTGGCACCCATCTGTCACTGCTGCGCTTGGCACCGGGGAGCAACGGGAAGAATTGGGCTTAGTCAGCGCTATCCTCGTGCTGCGCTGTGGGGCTGAATCAGTCACCAGCATATGCTTACTTCAAAGGGGAAAAATCCCCCCCCCCAAGACGGGTGGTGGCACCTGCAGTGCAGCTGTGGCCATGGCATGGTGCTGCATCCTGCTCTTGCTGCAGTTTGCAGAGAGAGGGGCTGAGCGGGTGGGTGGTGGTGCAATGTCAGCACTGAGTGCTGTGCATGGGCACAGTGGCTGGTGGTGGGTGATGAGGTGTGTGGTAGGTGGGCAGTAGAAACCTTTGGGGCATCTGTGCAGGGTGTGGGAGGGTTGTGTTTTTTTTTGGTGTGTGTTGATTGGGTTGTGTTCCCATGAGAGCACCTGCAGGAGTGCAGTGCCACTGCACCTCAGCTCTGCTCCGAGTGTGCTGTATGTGGGGCTGAACACTGTGTTTGGCTGAGGAGTGACCTGGAGGGGTGGGATTGGGACATCTGCTCCGGTGGGGCTGTGTGATGGGATGCTCTTAGTTGCCATGGCTGCATTAGCTGGCTGAGGTCAGCTCTGTCCTCTTGCCGCAGCCGGGAGCAGCGTGCTGGCTGTGGGTGGTGGAGGCTGCTGGGGTCAAGCAGCCCGAAACAGAAGCTCATCCCTGAGCCTGTGTCACAGTGCACAGCACGAGTGTGATTCTCCCATCTCTGTGTGCAGTGAAAGTGTCACAGGCATCTGTCACATGAACGTGCCTCCGCTGCGGTCACTGCAGCTTGTGACGTTGGAGTGTCACTGGGAATCCTGACCTGCAGTTTTAGGGTGATTTTACTGGGAGGGGGAGAGTGGTGCATCCCTGCAGCCTGCGTGAGCCATGTGTCAGGAGTGGGGCTGTGAGAGATGTTCCGTTTCCCTTCCTCTTTTGTCTCTCTTCCTGGCTTTGCTGCTAGCAGAGCCTGGAAGCAGTGGTTCCCCAGGTCTTCCTTTGCTCGTGCCATACGTAAAGGAGCCCATCCAGTGTGCTGTGCCCACATATGGTCCTTTCTTGCTGAAACTCCTGCAGGCTTGTGTGCTGCCCATCCCTGTGCCCTCATGCTGCATTCCCTCCTTGCAGGGGAAGGAGATGCTGACACAGAAGCTCCCGCTGTGGCAGCAGTCATGCTCTGATCCCAACAAGATCCCGGACCGTGCCATCCAGCTGATGCAGCAGATGGCTGCCAGCAGCAATGGCACCATCATGCCTAGCCCTCTGTCTACATCCAAGTCCAACCTCATCATCTCTGACCCCATTCCTGGTGCCAAACCTCTCCCTGTTCCCCCGGAGCTGGCACCTTTTGTCGGAGTAAGTATCTTGGTGGTGGAAGTTGTCCTGCCCTTCTGAGCAAAGCTGGAGGGATGAGCCCAGGCCAGCGTCACCGTTGTCCTCAGCAAGTTGCCTTTGTCACATGTGGGCGCATGGGGTTGGATACCCCAGGGTTGTGGCTCTGGGGGGCTTGGGTGGGGTGGTGGGCAGCTAGGGGTTGCACTCACCTGGCCTTGGGGCTGGCATTGGTAAGGTGGGACCAAGGCACCCCATAAAAGTGCATGGAGGAACCTTGCATGATGGAAGTGCCCTTAAGGAAGAATCTCTTGCCTGGCGCTGGAGGCAGATGCACCCTGCAGAAGTGCACAGAGCAATCTTGCATGGTGGAATTGCTCTTAAATATGGGTGTCCTGGCCAGTGCTGGGGGCTGAGGCGCCCTGCAGAAGTGCACAGAGCAACATTGTGTGATGGAATTGCTCTCAGAAAAGGGTCTCCTGCCCAGTGCCGGAGGCCAAGGTGTGTTGCAAAGGTGCATGGAGCAACCTTGCATGATAGAAGTACCCATAGTAAAGGATCTCCTGTCCAATGCCGGGGGTGACAACTGAGCAGTATGGCTCAGGAGGGGTTTGGTGGGTGTAAGGAAGCTTGCAGCAGTGTGTCAGGAGGAAGCTGAACCCCGCAGGCGCTGCGTGCCCATCCCCAGAGCTCGCTAGGTGCCCTAATGGAGCCGTCCCCATCTTCCCCTCCCTCCCCTCCTCTCTCCATAGCGCATGCAGGAGGCCATGCCGGCGGTGAATGGAGTCTCGGGCCCAGACAGTGACGATTACAACCACTGGTCTGAGGTGAAGCCAGCACAGCCCAAATCTTTATCTCCTCCCCAGCCTCAGAAGCAGCTGAGCGATTCTTACTCGAACACGCTTCCCGTTCGCAAAAACGTGACCCCGAAAAACAGCTACGCCTCAGGTGAGATTTCCTGGTTCCTGGTGGCACAGTGGTGCCATCCACACTGCCAAACATGGTGTTAGGGAATGAGTAGAACCAATTTCTGGGCCCACAGATAGGATTTCCAGGAGGGAAATGTTGAGGAATAGGAAGGAGGATGCGCAGCGTGGCTGCTCCTTTGTGGCTGTTGGGTGGTGCTAAGAACAGGGGCTGCATTCTGCCTGGGCTTCCGTGTGTCTGCATAGTGCTGAAGGATGAGGGTGCTGCTGCCTCATGCAGTGGGATTGGGGCAAAACCTTCCAGAGTGGGAGAAGAAGAGGGGATATTTGGGAAAGAGTCAACACGTGAGACTGCAAGACAGTGTAGGGCACTTGGATGCCAAAGGTGAAGGTGGGCACAGGGGATGCTGCAGGGGGGTGGGTGATGTGCATAGTTCCTGGGGATTGAACGGCTGCTGTGCAGAGGCATCAGGGGGGTGAACCAGACACAAGGGCTTTATGGGGTCAGAATAAAGGAGCTGGAGTTCTGGGTTCTGAAGAGATGAAGGACTGAGCTGTTGTTGTCATTGTCTCCTGCCAGCTGAAAACAAGACACTGCCACGCTCCAGCTCCATGGCTGCAGGGCTCGAGAGGAACGGCAGGACGAGGGTGCAGGCCATTTTCTCTCATGCTGCTGGGGATAACAGCACCCTCCTGAGCTTCAAGGAGGGAGACCTCATCACGCTGCTGGTGCCGGAGGCCAGGGATGGGTGGCACTACGGAGAGAGCGAGAAAACAAAACTGTGAGTGCTGCTGCCCTCGGGGCTGGCTCCAGGGAGCTCGGTTCAGCCTTCTCCTTCATCAGTACCCCATCAGCTGATGCCCTGCCTTTGTCTTGCAGGAGGGGCTGGTTTCCTTTCTCCTACACACGCGTCCTTGACAATGATGGCAGTGAGCGGGTCCATGCGAGGTAGGAGCACCGAGTGTTGGCACATCTTGGGGCTTTGCAGGGTGGGGACCCTGTGTTTCTCCCAAGAGTAGGGTTGCTGCCTTGGGACAGGAGCTTTCTGCTTTCCCCTAGACAAGAAACATGGGAAAGAATGGAGTTGGTAGCAACCCTTTGTGAAGTCCCTGTGGGACAGTGTGCATAAATGCCAAGGAACGTCCTCTTTGGTTGGGACACCAAAGAATGTCCTTTGGTGTGCGGCGGGGAGCAGCATTTGGTGCTGGTGACACCTGTGCTGCAGCTCCATGCTCCCTGGGGCGTTCTGGAGCTCAACTGCTTCCAGTGCCTTGTTTGGGGTGGTGGGGATGGAGATGTTGGATACGGATGGGGACAGAAGGCAGCACAGGAGGGACGCTCTGGGGAGGGCTGTATGCATCTTGCCCCTCTTCCTGGTGCTGTGCGGTGCTGGCTACTGCTGACAGCCCTGCTATCCCCTCCCCAGCCTGCAACAGGGGAAGAGCAGCAGCACGGGCAACCTGCTCGACAAAGATGACATTGCCATCCCACCGCCCGACTACGGCATGTCCTCACAAGCCTTCCCATCGCAGAACGTCAACACCTTCAAGCAGAGGCCGTACAGCGTGGCTGTGCCCGCCTTCTCCCAGGTGAGCCGTGCTGCCATGATCACTGATGGGGCTTTGCTGAACTGGGGGATGTTTTAAAATGGGAGGTGCTTGAATGAGTCTCAGAGCTTCGGTCTGTCCTGGAGCAGTGTCCCATCTGTGTTTTTAAAGCAGAAAGAAACGTGTTGAAGTGTGCTCTTGGTGTGAGCGTGGTGCAAACCACGTGCCAGTGGCCGGGAGCTCCTCTCCAACAGGATGTGTTCATTGTTTATAGGACTACCTTATGCCCTATGGTTGTGCAATTAAAGACTATTCCAGTGGCCTCTGCCAACCACCACCTGCCCACTACAAGCCTTACGCTAGGTCGACAGCTGTAAGTCCGAGCGCACGCAATGTTGCCATTGGGACCTGCAGTTGCCTGGTTTTGTCTGGCTGCCCTCATGCCTGGCCCAGTCCCAGCCCCTTCTGAGCATCTCTCCTGACAGAGAAAGGGTCAGGGAAGAGGGGAAAAGCAGTGGGAGAGAAGGGGATGAAGGGGGGAAGGTCAGCTTGGCTTTCCTGGGTGCAATGGGCAAGGCATGAGGGGCCATGGCACAAAGCGGCACTGTGAGCCCCCAATGGGCAACACTTGCTGACTCCATGGCAGTCTCCCACCAGAAATGAGCTGCTCACAGGGAACGTTTTCTCTTGGCTGTGTGGTTCCAGGGACACAGGTGCTGCTGGACACCAGTGGCTGTCCCTAGAATGCTGGGGGCTGTGGGGGACCCTGGGACATTGACCGGTTCCAGTGCTGCCCTGCAAGCCACCACTGAGCGCTGAAGGAGAAAATGGTCCCACAGAAACCACATGGTTTCTGGTGGGAGTTGATGCAGCAACCCCCTTCCACAGAGCATTTCACTGATGTACCTCAGACTTCTGACCCCTTTCCAAGTGTCTCGCATCTCAAAAGTCTGGGGCTGGGCAGAGCAAGCCAGGTTCAGCTCTTGCTTCCCCTTATCCAGACCAAGTTCTGTTCCAAAGAGAACGTGCAACTCTACCCCTGCTGTCTGAATCCTGTTGAAACCATCTCCATCCCCTCCCTTCCATCTCCAAACGCATCGGTTCTTGCCCAAACATCCCCTGGTGCCGATGCACTTTGGTCAGTCCTTGTGACGCTCCAGAGCCCTCGGAAGGGGCGCAGCCCATGTCTCACTGTGCTTCCTCTCCTCCTCCTGTAGGGTCTCGATGACTATGGGACGAGGTCTGTGAGCAGGTAAGCCTTCACCTTCCCGTCGCCTAACACAAAAGCGAGTTGTCGGTGCGCGCTCTGCGTGAAGCTGTGGTGCGGAGTCCCTGGGGAGGGGGGCTGTGCCTGTTGGCCTGGGATTTGGCCACGTGGAGATCTTGGAGCAGAATGGGACCCAGTGTGTCTCACAGAAGGCAGGTCCCAGGGCCAGCCCCAGCTGCACCCAACCTCACACCCCATGGGGGCAGTGCCTCTCCAAGGAGCCCCATGTCTCTGCAGCCACCTCTTGGGCTGAGCTCTTGGGGTTCCCCTGCTCCCTTCTCCCCCTGCAGAAGCCCCATCCCCAGGTGCTGGGGACCCCTGTCCCTGGTCAGGGCCGTGCACGGGATAAACACGCGGGCAGTGAGTGAAGCAGCACTGGGGCAGCCTCCTCTGCTTTGTTCCACAGCGGCAGCAGCAGTCTGGTATCAACGGTGTGAGGACACCAGGCTCACGGCGGCACTGTGCTGCTCAGAAGAGCGCTCTGCTTCTCTCTCCTCCTCCTTTTTTTTTTTTTTCTTCTTTTTTTTTTCCCCTTCCCTTTTTCTCTTTCTCCACTTTCGGATTTTAAATTCTCTCGTGATCTTCAAGGAAACCATGGTGCTTCTCCACCCCTCCCCGGTGTTCACAGTGCCCTTGTTTCTGACGCCTTTTCAGAGCAGAAACTGCCGATCGGTCTGTGCTCGCTTTGAAGCAGCCTTGGATGCAGTTTACACTTTTAGTGGGACCCAGTTTTTTGTACTACTTTGTGAATGTTAGAGATGCACTATCCCTCCTCTGGGGCTTTACACGAGCCGCGGACGCGGGCAGGATGCCCCAGGATGGACCCAATATGCATGGCCTGGTGTACGTACTGTTACCGAGCGCCCGCTGGGCTGCGGGGCGGCGGGGGTCCCGCACCCCAAATCCACTTCCACCCAGCTATAGAGTGAAGTGGATGGGGCTGAGCTCCTGGCACCGGAGCGGCTGCAGCTCCGCTGGGCTCAAGGGCGGCCCCGCAGGTCCCTCCTTGTTGTTTTATAAATATATATATATTTTTTGTAGCAAGGTATCGTTACCTCACCTTCGTGCTGGGGGCCGAGGGGCTGGGCACGGTCCGTCCCGGCACCACAGAGCTGGCCACGCTTCCTTTCTTTTTTTTGGATGTGATTTTTAAGACCTCTCACGTGCCCGTTTGGTAGGAAATGGCTGGCAGCAGCCACACGGACCAGGTTTTGTTTTATACACTATGAGCAGACAGTGATGAGACCCTCCTGCAACGATAGCACGATTTTGCTAAAGGTTTTTAACCCAGGGTATGTCGCACTGAATGACTGGAGGTAGAGGGGAGACGACCACCCTAGCAGAACTTGGATGGAGACTGTAAAGTGCTGAAACCTTTTTTCTTTAAAAAAAACAAAAAACAAAAAAAAAAACCAACCACAAAAGCCAGAGAGAACCGTGCCCTGTATCGAGTTATTGTTTGAATAAAAGTTTTATTTATTGCATTGAGCTGGGCCTCGGTGTCTTTTTCGGCTGCCGTGCTGTGCGCTGCCATCACCGCCCGCATTGCCATGCCCTTTTGTTTTTTGTTGTTGCCATTCTCCATCCCTCCATGCCAAGGGCCATTCCCATCCCATCAGTGCCCAGTGCCTGCGCTCAGCTTGGACCGGTTTGTGTTGAAGCAGCTTTGCTAAGGGGTTAAAGCCGTTTAACCCTGTTCTCTGCTCTGTGCTGCATCTCTGCTCCCTTCGGTGCTGCATGCCAGTGGGGTGCCCCGTGCCCACTGCCTGGCTCCCAGCGAGGCTGTGGGGGCTGCATTGGTCTGGGGGCATTGGGAAGGAAGCAGGCCCCCCTTCCCCTCCTCTCCTGCCCTCTCCTCCCTGCAGGTCTGCACCACTCGCAGCCACGTGCCTCCTTCTCCTCCTCGCAGGGCGTGCTGCTGGACTCACCACTCAATCAGTCCCACTTTTCCTCCTCTCTCTTTTATTTTTACTTTATTTTTCCCTCCTGCTTCCTCTACCCGCAGCTGCCTCCACCCGGTTCCTCTCGTTAACCACCACCATTTGTTCCCATCAAGGCATGCCGGTGTCCTCCAACCTGCCTTCTCTTTCCCTTGCAGCCCCGATGTTGAAGTGGCCAGGTTTTGAGATGCCCCCTGCCCATAGTTAGTAAGTTGACGGTCTCTCCGCGTGCCCCTCTCTGTGCTGGGCGCTGACGCTGGGCAGACGGTGCCTCCGCTCTCCTTCCTGCACCCACGCTGTGTGAGCCCTCGGTCACTGCTTGTCCCCATCCCGGTGGTGGGACCCTGCACACCCAGCCCTGCTGCTCAGCTCTGCACATCGCTGCTGTGCTGTGGACGCTGCTGCTGTTGAGCTTCTGCAGAGGGGTCCCAGCTTCTCGCCCGCTGCTGCTGCTGCTGCCCACCCTGCTCTGACCCCATAACCAACCTTTGGTTGTAGGTCACCAGTGGCACCTGGAACCCTGCAGAGCTGTCCCTGGGGCAGAGCCAACACGTGGTCGCTCATGACATTTTTTGAGCAGCTTCTCTTGCTTGTAGACATGGGTGCCAACCCCCACCTGGCTCCGGGGCTGTGTCTTGGAGCTGCCCCCCCCCCCCATCTTGGGATGGAGCTCTGTGTGCCCCGCACTGTTTCTGCTGTGGTGCAGAGCTGTGGGTTCCCATCCCAATGGCTGTTCCCTGCCAGAACTAAAACAGTTAAAGAATAGCCCCTGGTGAATCATCAAAGCCTCCTTTTCTACTCTTTCAGTCTCAAGAATCTATTTTGGCATCCTAAGGGGAAAACTGATCTAAGCATCTGCATTAATTAGGTGGGAAATTAATTACCCTATTTTTAAGCATAAAGCCATTTATCTTTTGAGGGAAGGAAAAACAAGCATCCAAAGGTGAGGGATGGTGAGGGGCAGCACCTGGTGGACTGCAGCCCCACCCCCTGGCCCCACTACTGATGGATGCAGTGGGTGCTGCTGTGGGTGGAGACAGCTGATAGCACAGCTGATAGCGTGGCTGCTCCTAACGCCTATTACCCCATGTCTATGCTCATGGTTTGCTCCTGGGCTGTACCAGCCATAGGAACAGGCACAGGACCCCAGGAGGGTGCCACAGCTACATGCAAGTGCCATAGCACAAAGGTGAGGGGTTGTGCAGCTGCTGGGGAGGGCTGGGGGCTGCCAACAGAGCCGGGCTGTTTGCACACAGGAGGTAGTGCAGGGCGTGTGACGTGGTGGCAGATGCTGTGTGCAGCAATCCGCCTGCCAGGGAAAACGCTCTGCGAGTGTGGGCGGCTGCAGGATGGTGCTGGGCATGTAGTAGGAGCCCGTCCTCTCCCTGTTTTCTGCCTCTTGGACGTTTTGCTGCTTCCATGCAGCTTGGCACGGAGCTGTGCTCTCTGCTCTTGTCCCAGCACGTCCCATGGCAGCGGGTGCAGGGAGCGATGCCTTGTGCACAACGCAGCCGCCCCTGCAGCACCGGCTGATCTCGGGACTCTCCCCGTGCCAGAGCAGCTTTTGCACCCCGCACCCACCCCTAATTTTTTTCCCTTTGGAAGAGCTCAGCTTTAGGCCTGCTGAAAAGCGAGGTAGGAGAAAGCTCCACGTGGACCGCAGCTTGTACTCAGGGGTGTGCTGGGCCGCCTGCAGCCATCGGAGCATCCCTGCAGCCAGAGCTGGCGGGGTCTCGCCGTCTCGTCCCATCGCCCCACACCTGCACTCCCGAGCCTCTGCTAAAATCTGCCCTCCTCTCTCCCTGCAGAAACCCCTTTGCCAACGTCCAGCTGAAACCGACCGTGACGAACGACCGCTCGGCGCCGCTCATCAGCTGATGCCGGGAGCGCTGCCGCCGCGTGGCACTGCCGCCTCCTCGTCGCCCGGCGCATGGCTGCCTCCCAGAGCCGCCTTTTTAGGCAGAGTTTATTTAATCCTGCTGCTTTGAAAAGCCAAAGGCTAAAGCTTTAGTGCCCCGATTTCCTCTCTTCTCTAGATCCAGCTCGCTGCTTGCAGTGGTGGGGGTCAGATGGCTGCCAAACAGCCTGGTGCCCCCCCCCCGGATCAGACACCCCGTGCTCCTAGCTCGTGCCCCATAGCCAGGTTTGCTTCTCAGAGTGGCAGCAGCTTGCAGGGGAGGGAGGAAGGCACGGGGGACACCCTGCTCATGGGACGCAGTGACAACGGGCGGGCAGGGGAGCTCCAGTCTCCCCTTAAGCAAAGGAGTTGCTGGTGCCAGTGCTGCAGCCCTGGGTCAGGGCTGGACTCTGCTCCCGGGGCTGCTGCAGTGCCACGGCCGTGTACATAGGGGGGTGTTACGGTACTACTGTAGGATATAAGCTAAGAAATACACAAGGAGCAGAGGGCTCCGTGGATATGTGCCACGGGATAGCCAGCACTGCTGTGCTCCTTCCCAGGCTCAGCCCCAGAGCCCTCCTGCTTTGCTGCTTCTCTTCCATTATTCCTAGGGCTGCATGAGACTGAAATATATACACCTATATACTCGCACCCCCAGCCCTGCCAAAGGGGAAGGGGTTTTTGAAGCAGGAGCTGCGTCTTTGCTGCATGATGCAGCTGGCACCAGTGAGGCACGGCTGGGAGCAGTGCTCAGAGGTTCTGCCTTTCCCATTGTGTTGCACTTTTTTAATTGTTTGAGCGCAGAGGACCACTCGGGTTGCTGTGACTGTAGGTTTAGCCCAGGTGGCAGAGAGCTGACTGCGTTGGTCACTGCTGGTGGGGTTCTGCTGTGGAGTTGCTTTCCAGTTAGAGCCAACTGCTGGCACTGCTGTGCCCCCTTGCATGGCTTGTGAAAGTGCCCTGCAGGAGAGCATCCCCACCCAGGGCCGAAGTGATGCTGGCTGCACCCAGGGTATGTTTTGCTCCTGGACACATTGCTGCTGTTTCTGTGGGGCTGGAGCAGCACTGTGACCCCCAGCATTCTGCCCACCACAGCCCACCTCCAGGTGCTGTCCTCCGGCACCCTTGCATCACGCATGGGAAGCCACCACCTTGTCCCTAACTCTGCCCATCCCAACAGCACCCCAAAATGCAGTGCAGGGCTTGCACCCTGCCCAATGTGCCCCAAGGATGGTTGCAGCTGTGCCAACCCCAGGTCTCACCGTGTGGTGCCAACTCTTCTGCCACGCTCTGAGAGCCACTGTGTTGTGCCTCATGGCAACAAGGGGCAGGGGAAGGCTCTGCTGCATCTCGGGGCCTTCAGGAGGGCTGGGGGGCTCACAGCTGGGGTAGGGGGTGTCAGGATGGGCTGTGCCTTGTCACCAGCCCCGTGTCGTCCTCTTCCAGCCCCATACGAGAGGCTGCTGAGCCCGGGGTTTCACTGCACCTCCTGCCTTGATGGGCACCTGCAAGATGTAACCTGAAATTGTTTTGTTTTGTTTTTTAATGAGAGGACAAAAAAAAAAAAAAAAAAAGAAGTAATTTATGAGCAATAAAATTTACCTCCCCACCACCGGGCGCCCCGCGTTTTCCTTTGGGTCGGTGGAGCCCCCGCAGCGGCGATGGAGCACAGCTCTCCCATGCAACTCTGGTCCCAAATCAGAGCAGCCCCACAGCCACGGCTGTGCCAGGGAATGATGCGGGCAGGAAACGGAGTACGATATTTTAAAAACTTTATTATCGGCCCGATGATGTCTGACACACATGCTGGGAGCTGTATGGAAATCAGCACTGATAAAAAATACAGCAGTAATGACCCGTATCGATAAAATATACAATGTCAGAGGAGCTCTTCTATTAAAAAAAAAAAAAAAAAATCATCATCATCATCATCATATCTGGGGGACGCAGCTGTGCTCTCGTGCTGCCCTCCAGAGGCGGCTGCCTCTGCCATAGACCAAACCCTGGGCTGGGGGGCTCCAGCAGCCCCTGCAGATGTAGGGGTCAGGGGGCCCCTGCTGCAATGCAAAGCGCCTGTGCTGGGGGTGGAGCTGAAATCATACGCTTTTATCAAGCAGGAATTGGGCTCGCTATGTCGGGAAGGGTGTGGGGTGCGCAGTGGGGAGGCACAGCCCCCCCCCCTCCTCCTCCCGCCCTGGTTTGTGGGGCTGAGGCTGGGGGAACCTCTTGTTCCCTTTAAGGGGGTGGCACCCCTCCTGCAGCCTTCTCCTAAAACGCCACGGCCCAGCTGCAGGCTGGATGAATGCAATGGGAGCCAGAGAACACCCTCGCATCCTCCAGCAGCAGCCCCATCCCACGGGCACGCAGCCCCATGGCTGTACACGTGTGTGTGTGTGTGTGTGTGTGTGTGTGTGCGTGTGCCCCGGCCTCCCCGGGAGCCAGCCCGGGCTGCAGGACACGGGGCTGTGGTGGTGGGTGGGGGGCATTCCTCACCTCAGGGTTTGGTCTATCAGCCCCCAAGGACACAGCCCTGATCTCAAGGTTCCCATAGGCTCCGCTTAGTCCCACAGCCTCCTGGGAGCTGGAATTGCACAATTATCCTAAGCCTTAAATGAATTTTTTTTAAAAAAAAAACAACAACAAAACAACAACAACAGAAAAAATAACAAACCAACCACGACCCCCCCAACCCCCTCGAATGCCTCCACAAACTCTTTACATCTCTTTGGCAACAATAACTTAAAACCGCGGCAAAGTGAGTTCTGTCAACAGCGAGTTTTGGTTTTGTGGGGTTTTTTTTTTTGTGTGTGTGTGTGGTTTTTTTTTCTTTAAATACAAAAATAGTCAGGTCAGCCCCCCTCTCCCCCCCAAAAAGCCTCAGGGAGGTGGGGAACCCCCCAAGCTTCAGGGTTCCCTGCAGGGCTGGGACTGGTCCTCGAAGGGCCTGGCTAAAAGCAGGGGGCAGCCCCCCAACCGAGCCCCCCCAGCGGCTGAAAGGCTTTGCCAGCCCTGGATGGGGGGGGAATACAGGGGGGCATCAAGGTGCAGGTGGGGACAAAGAACCGGCTTGGGGAGCACACGTGGGGAGAAAGCCAATGTGGGGTGGGGGGGGGGGGGGGGCATCAATGGGGGGGGACTGAGCAAATGTTAGCAAGGTCAGGGCACTACCCTTTAAACGCTATAATTTTATATATATATATATGTCTATATATATATATATGTCTATTTACACACACGCAGCCATCCACTCGCACACGCACTGCTGGCACACACCGCCTCACCCTGGGCTGTGCCCGGCTCCAGCCAGCAGCACCCCAAACTCCTTCCAACCCCATCTGTCTAAAAAACAGAGCACGGTGCCCGGAGCCAGTGCCAGTGCTGAGGGCGCAGGCAGGCGAGGCGCACGCTGGCTTATTCCCGATCACCATCTTCGCTGCTGCCTGGAAGGGAGCAGAGAGGTGGTGTGAGCAGGGGACCAAGAGGGACAAAATCACCTGGGGGTGGTGGTGCCCGTGGGGGGCACTGGGACAGAGCTGTGCTTTGGGGGGCAGCGGGGTCCGCTTGAGGTCTCACCTCCTACGGAGTCCATGTCTGAGTCGGAGACGTGGGTGATGGAGAACCGGGACACCGGGGCAGGAGAGACTGTGAAGCGGGAGAACTGGAGGGGCAGCACCTGTTTTGGGGTTGGCACCAGCGTGGGCACGGCTGGGTCAGGCTCTGCCGGCGTCAGCGAGGACATCAGGGATGGCTTCACCGGCATGAGCGGAAAGTCATCGTCCCACTCAAAGCCTCCACCTGCAACACAGAGCAAAGGGCTGGGGGCTGAGCCCGTCATTAGGGTCAGCCCACTGCCACCCCCTGACCCCACAGCCCCCTTACTCTCTTCTGAGGCGTTGCCATCCGAGGAGTCATCCGATGCGCTCAGCCTCTCCGTGGGGCTGGCAGGGCTGGTGGGGCTGCTGCTGGCTGGGGGCTGCACCGAGGGCTCGGGGACATCTGGGAAGCTCTGCTCGCCCAGCTCCCGTGTGGGGCTTTCCTACACAAAGGAGACACCATGGGAAATAATGCCATTATTGGACACTGTGCCCACCGCTGCGTGCCCACCTCGCCTTGCTGGGGCCGCTCACCTGGTCAAAGAGGTAGATGGTGACATCGTCATAGAAGGACACGGCCTTCTTCTTGCGCTCCAGGTCCTCACAGAAGGCCTCGGAGAGCAGGCTGGGCATCTTGAGCAGGCTGCGCAGATTCCTGCCACTGTGGCTCTCAGCCACCACAATGGGGACGGCGGCCGGCTCCTCCTCGCTCTCCTCGCTCTGCTCCTGGATGTTGTAGCAGCGCAGCTCCTCATCCGACTCATCACTGTCCTCTGTGTCCTCCTCCTCCTCCTCGGGCTCCTCTCGGCGCTCAGGGGTGGATGGGAGCATGGAGATACCCATCGATGTCTCATCCCCTGATGGCAGCGTGCTGGGACCCCCGGGCGCATCCCCTCCAGGCGTGATGCCCACCCTGGTGCCCTCTGGGGGCAGCCCCGCTGCCCCAGGCCCTGGCACAGGGGGCATAGTCTGTTCACCCCCAGCCACATGTTCTCCCAGTCCAGGGATGCTCTCAGCCTCATGGGTCCCTTCGCCCGGCACTGGCTCCTCACTGTCTGGCACCGGGGACAGGGAGAAAGTCTTGGTTGGCACAGAGCTCCCCAGCACATCACCATCAGGGCATGGGAAGCTGCTTGGTGCTGGGAGCTCAGTGCCATGCTCCTGCACCGTGGGACAACCAGTCTCTGCTCCCCGCCAGTCCCCCACAGAGACCCCCATGTCCAGTGCTTCGGCTGCCAGCACTGTGCTGGGGGCTGCTGGGGGGCTGCCAGGTGCTCCTGGGGGGTGCAGTGTGTCCTCCCCCAGCTCGGGGGCTTGCACCATGTCCTGCATGTAGGGCTGGGGCCCCTCCTTCTCTGCCTCCGGGGTCTCGGAGCCATCGCTGTCCTCCTCATCCTTGGGGCCACGCTCAGCCTCGGTGTCGTAGTCAGAGAAGTAGGCAGAGTCACGGTAGGGGTTCTTCTCGGAGAGGCCATGCAGCTCAGTACCAAAGGATGCCGAGGGCCGCGTTTCGGGGCCTGGGCTGTCCCCGTCCCCTCCCGGTAGCCCCGGGGGTGGCTTCCCCATCTGGCCAAAGGCCTCGGGCTCACGGGGCTCGTGGGGCTCCTTGAGGACGAACTCAGGAGACTCGTTATTCTCTGTGTCGTAGCCACTGTCCACAGCCTTGGGCTGCCCGGCAGACGTGAAGGCGGTGGGGCTGAACACCTCGCAGGAGCTGGCAGTAGAGGGGATGTCCAGCGACTCCAGGGAGTCCGGTGTCCCCACCTGCTTCTGCAAGGACTTGAATGCCGGCGCCACGTCTGCCCGCTCCATGTAGTCCCCGGAGAAGTCGGTGAAGACTCCCGAAGTCAGCTCTGCCGTGTCCTCATCGCTGCCATCGTCGCCACCAGGGAAGCTGCTGCTGGAGAAGGTTTTGTCTGGGGTGCGTTCTGCGTCACTGGTGAGGCACGCGCTGCTCTCAGCAGCCGCCTCTGCAGACACCAATGTCTCATGGCCCTCCAGCGCAGACTGGGCACCGTCTATGCCAGGCTCCCTGGTGGGAGCAGGGCTTGGCACCTTGATGCCGGCCATAAGGGTGGCCTCCCCAGGGCCCGTCCCAGCTGTGCCGTGGGGCGCGGGGCTGCAAGGAGGGCTGCTCCGCTCCATGCCCTCAGCCGGGTGGGCATCCTGTGGGCACGGCTGCGCTCCGGCTTCCAGGGCCGCGTCGGGGCCGCCAGCCAGCACTGCTGCCTGCGAGCGGCCGGAGGCTGATGAGTCATGGCTCTGCCAGGCCTGGCTCTGCGGGGAGGGCGAGCGGCACTGGGAGGAGCCGGGGGGCTGGGGCTGCTCCTGCCGTGGGCGGCGGAAATCGATGCCCGGCGGAGACCCCCCGAGCTGGGGCTGGGTGCGCGGTGGCACAGTGCCCAGCGGCTTGGCCATCAGCCCGCGGAAGGTGATCATGCGGCGGTAGCACCAGCTGTCGGCGGGCTCGCGGGTGGCCGGGCTGCCACTGCCAATGTTGTTGTTGGAGGAGCTGTTGGAGGCCCAGGGTTGCTGCTGGGGGGCTGCTGGGATGGGAGCCCCAGGGGGGCTGTCATCACCCAGCTCCAGCGTCACGCAGTCCGGATGGGTTTCACCCTGAGCTGGAGGCTGCCTGTAGCTCTGGGGGCTGTAGGCACAGTTCAGTGAGGGCGAGACGCCCAGTGGGTCGGCGAAGACACTGTGCTGGAAGCCGGGAACGGGCCAGTCCTTGTCACTGGGCTCAGCATGCTCCTCGTCCAGCAGGAACCTCTCAGGGCCGGGGGATGGCACATAGCCATGCTGCTCCTGCCCCGCATAGGGGTAGTACTCGGCGCACTCCCACGAGCCCTCACCTGCCGGCGCACGGCCCAGCAGCGGCTCCATGCTCAGCGATGCAGTGGGGCTGCTGTCCGAGTCATCCCGCGTGCCCTGGGTTCTCCAGCAGGACGTGGAGCCACGCTCACCCTCGGGGCTGTAGGAGCACATGGCGTAGTCCATCTCAGCACTGCCCTCAGCCGGGCCCTCGATGCGGATGTAGTATTCACTGCCGAGCGAGGGGCTGTGTGCGCCCAGGATGGGCACCATGCTGGGTGGCGGCAGGCTGGGGCAGCCCTGCTGCTTGCACTCATAGCAGGACGGTGAGACCCCCAGGCTCAGGTGCCCTGCAGATGCTGCTGGGTAATAGAGTTCATGGTAACGTGCGGCGCTGCTGGGGCTGAGGGAGCCCAGGGGTGCTTGGAAGTGCTCGGTCTTGGTGTGCTCCCACTTGTACTCAAAGTTGAGGCCGTGGCTGGTCTCCATCACGGTGAGGATGTCGTCCCCGTCCGAGGGGAAGCCGTCGGCCGAGAAGTGCTCCAGCAGAGGGAAGGAGGAGAGCTCAGCGCCGTGGTGGCTGCCGCTGGCGCTGCCGTTGGGCTTCATGGAGTTCCAGCGCTTCTCGAACTCCTCCTCTGCCTCCGTCGCACCCTTGGCGCAGAGGTAGGAGAGCAGCAGATGCACCTCCTCAGCTGTCGGGCGTTGCTCGGGCTGCAGCCAGCAGAACTGCATCACTTCATACCTGCAGCAATAAGGAGCAGGGCTCAGCGCCGTGCCCGCTCCCATGCCAGAGCCATGGCTGCGCACCCACACGGGGACAGGGAGAGCTCCTCACCAGCGCTCCGCCAGCGACAGCTTCAGCTGGGGCTTGGGCAGCTTCAGCTGCTGCTCCTTGATGGCGTAGGCAAGCACCTGCCGGTCGGAGTAGTGGTCGTAGGGCTGGCTGCCCAGCTCAAACAGCTCCCAGATGGTGACACCCAGTGACCTGCAGGAACGGCACGATGCTGGGGGCATAGCGAGACCCCCAGCCTGCCACCGGCCGGCATGCAGACACCACACACCCGCTGTGCCCCCCACCCTGCTCACCAGACGTTGCTGGCCTTGGTCTGGTCCACGACAAGCAGGTTGCCGTGCACCTCATCGATGAGCTCGGGCGCAATCCAGCGCAGCGGCACCCACAGCTGGTCGGCCGTCACAAAGTAGTCGTCCTGCCAAGTATGCAGGGTCAGTACGAGAAGAGAACGTCAAAACGACACGTAAAGGACAGGGCACAGCACCGCCCGCTGCCAGCACTCTCCCCAGCCTCACTGCACCACCACCCCACATCCCCAGCCCCATCGTGCTGTTCCTCCAGGCTCACACCTCCCAGTACCCACTCA
The DNA here is from genome assembly GCF_019232065.1 of Centrocercus urophasianus. Taxonomy (NCBI): domain Eukaryota; kingdom Metazoa; phylum Chordata; class Aves; order Galliformes; family Phasianidae; genus Centrocercus; species Centrocercus urophasianus. Next base: position 329,667 of record NW_024884978.1, read on the forward strand.
ATGCCCCAGCAAAGCCTGCAACTGAGGGAAGGGAAGGGAAGGGAAGGGAAGGGAAGCGTACAGCGCGGTGTTCGGGGATGTGTGTGCACAGAGAGTTACACGCAGAGCCATACGTGTGCGCAGCACATCCCTGAGCTCCCCCAGACTCGATACTGTGGGGGTCCCAAGCGCAACCCCCTCCTCACTCTAACCAGCCTTACTTTGTACTTGCAGTGTGAGAGTCCGTAGTCCCCAATCTTGACGGTCAGGTCGGCTGTGAGTAAGCAGTTCCGCAGAGCCAGGTCACTGCCAAGCAAACCCCAGTGCTGTCACCACCCCCACAGGGGGCACAGGGCACCCAGGGCGGGAGGACCGCACTTGGGCACCCCCAGCAGCACTGCTGCCAGTGCTGGGAGCAGGAGGGTTGTGCTGCAGCAGAATGCTGGGCGTGCCAATCACCAACCACCCAACGCACAGCAGGAATTCTTGCACAGCGTTCCAGCTGCGCCTCTGTCCGTCCATCCATCCGTCAAGCGCTGAGCCAAGCGGAAAGCAGGTTTCCCCAGCAACGTGAGCCCTGGCACTTCCTACCCGTGCAGCCAGGCATGGCTGGGCTCCCATAGCCCCGGAGGGGTGCGCACAGATGGGATGCACATTAGGACAGTGTAGATGCATGTGGGGAGACCGTGGGTGCACCAAGGGCGGGATGCCCACGGGAAACCCCTCTCCTGCACTGCCAGACCCCACTTCCCCCTACTGCAACGCTCCCAAGCAGCCCAGCTTGGGCTGGGAAGGTCCAATGGCCCCGATGCAGCACTCCCCTTCCTCAACAAAATCACTGATGCTGGAGTCTCTGTGTGCAACTCACTCAGCACCAGGATATTGTTGGGCAGGAGGAGCAAGGTGGGGTGGGCACAGCCTGGGGGTTGCTCAGCCCACTCCCCCCCCCCCCCCCGCACTCCCAGCCCGGACCGGGGATGTAGTTGTTCCTGTGCAGGTGCAGCACGCCGCAGGCCACCTCACATGCCATCCTCTGCAGAGTGAGAGGGTCTGGGGCCATGGAGTCAGCCCCCCGGCAGCTCCGTAAGTATCCCTTCAGGTCACCCTGCAGGATGGTGCCACTGTCACCACAGTCCCCTCCCGCACCCAGTGGGTCCCAGGTCCAAAATGTGCTAGGCATGGCACAGCAGTGCCATGTGCCACCCCACGGCACCCTACAGCCCCAGCTTATAGGGCTATGGCACTCACCAGCGGGCAGAACTCCATCACCAGCAGGTAGGGGGTGACCTCAGCGCACTGGGCCAGGCACTGCAGCAGGTTGGTGTGCTGGAGGGCCCTGCGGGGCAGAGCGAGGGGCACGCTGGCACCACGGGGGGAGCATCCCTGGTGCCTCCTCCACAACGCGGGGGCAGCTGGGAGCGGCTGTGAGCGGGTACCAGCGCGTCCCAGCACCCCAGTGCACACCACAAAGGGGCATTTGTTCAGCTCTCATGGGGCATGGAGCAGTTCTGTGCCCCCCCCATACTCATGACCTCACTGCAGGCAGGGCCAGACACCAGCAGCATCCTGCAGCCAGCGAGCCCCAGGACAGAGCTGAGCTGCAGCCCAGAGAACTCAGCCAGAGGGGACAGCCCACAGCCTGGGGACAGCCTCCATCCACAAGCACCCCCCATACCAGCAGCTTGTCCCAATTCAGGAGCACCCCTGGCCCTACCTGTAGGGCTGTGCTTCCTCCAGGAACTGCATCTGGTCCTGCACGCTGGCACTGGCCTTCAGCTCCTTCACCACCACCTGAGTGCTGCTGATGCCTGAGTTCACCTCCCCCAGGAATACCTGGGGGCAAGAGACAGGCACGTTCCCATCTATCCATCCTCACCGCACCTTGCTCCCAGTGGGGGACACAGTGACCCCTGCAACCCACATCCCAATGGAGCACAAGAGCTGGAGCAGCCCCAGGGGGACCAGATCCTGCATGCACCAGGCCCCAGTATCCCAACACCCCGATGCCCCGTGCTCACCTTGCCAAACCATCCATGCCCAATCTCCTTCAGGTACAGCAGGCTCTGCCTCCCAAGGTCTGCAGACTTGAGGAGCTGCACTGTAATAGAACACATCCAGCTGCCTGTGTGCTCATGTGCCCACCCGCACCCCCCAACCCACCCGAGTTACCCGCCGATTCCAGCTGAGCCCTGGGGTCCTTCCTGCTGTGCCACCCCACGCTGTCCTGGGATGCTCTGTCAGCAGTGGGGGGGCCATCCCCAGGCACCCCACATCCTTCCCACCGAGCATCCTGGTGTGGCCGTGCTGGTGTGGGGACATGGGGTGTCCCCAAGCAAGGCAGAGGGGAGCTGCTCTCTGCCCCTTCTCCTCCCCAGAGATGGGGAGAGCAGAATGGAACCGAACTGGAGCTCTGGCATTTAGCCACAGTCCCGGCCCCCTCCCAGCACAAGTCCTGCCCCTCATGCACCCATGCCAAGGGGTGCAGCAATGGAGCCATTGTTGGGCTGCGTCACGCCGCCCCAACCCTGTCACACTGCTGCTATTCTCTGAGCTGGAGAGAGCAACAATGGGAGCAAGGGGGCTGTGGCACAGTGCCCCCCCCCCCCAGATTCCTCTCCCACTCGCTGCCTTGTTTACGCAGGGCTGGGGCTGGTGGGTGCCATGGGAAAGAAAACCCTACAGGACGGTTCAGTGGGCACGGTGGGGATGGGCTGATGGTTGATCTTAGCGCTCTCTTCCAACCTCAATGATTCTACGTCCCAGCACACGCCAGAGGGATGCACACTGCTCCCCTTGGTGCCACGCAGGGGGACAAACCATCCTTGTGCAGAGGGACGGCGCTGCTCGAGGGACCTCAGCCTCCTGTCACCCCCTTGGAAGTTGCTTCAGCTAAGCCTGGCACAGGGCTGTGATCACCCCTCCTGGCCCCACTCCACCTCTGCCCCGGGGTGCACGGGGGTCCCACAGTGCCCAGTGCCTCCCACCCCCCTGCTCCCCTCAGGCAGCTTACCTGAGCGCCCCGGCTGCTTGGCCATGGGCAGCGAGACCTCGGTGAGGGGCAGGACGTACACCTCGGGGCCATGCTGCGGGGCAGGCGAGCCCTGGGCCGAGAACTCCGTCACGTAGTCGTCCCCCTCGGCGTTCTCAAACTCCTGGGCCAGGGCGGAGGGAAGCGCACGGCAGGGGGACACACACGGAGCAGAGACAACTGACCCTGCGGGCTCCCTGCAGCCTGCCCCGCGCCCCCCAGCGCAGCCACCCGCACCCCATAGCGCATCACCGAGCCCCCCGGGCCGTGCCCACAGCCCCATACCTGGCACTGATGCCCCACCAGCCCCCGGCTCCTGAAAGCCGCCTGGGCGAGCAGGTAGGTGATGGTGAGCATGGTGCTGCCCCGGCGCAGCCGCCGCTCATGGTGCTGCGCGCCGCGACCCCGCGGGCACTGCCAGAGCCGGGCTGCAGCTCCACGGCCCTATATAGCTGCCGCGGGGGCTCGAGGGGGCTCATTGTTCCCCTGCTCGAGGTGCTCCGGTGTGGGACGGTTATACAACGACCCGGCGTGTCCCCTCTGCCTGACCCCTCCCCGCCGCGGGCGCCGCGAGCCTCCACAAAAATCCCAGCAATTAGGGAAAACTGTTTCTCGGCACATTCTGTGCCTGTGAGGTCAGGGTGCCTCCCACCCCGGGGGCGTGCGGGTGGGACCGCCGCGGCCCTTAACCATGCCGTGACCCGGCCCGGGGCGATGGGCAAGGCTGAGCCCCCCGCCACTGAGCAACAGGCACGTCCCACAGGCAGTGACACTGCACCGGGAGACCCCAGTGGGAGCTGCAGCCCCCTGCCCACGCTGGGTGCCTGGCCCTCACCTTGAAGCCGATATCTCCCTTCTTGCAGCACAGGCAGGCCAACATGAGGAAGATGAAGGTGAAGAGCCCGGAGAAGGAAACAGCCACGACAGCCAGCGAGGAGGACCAGGAGAGCTCGCTAAGGGGGGTGCCGTCTGTGGGGACATAGGGGTGCAGGGTAAGGGGAGCAGATAGGGCTGCGGTGCAGGGGGCTGCCAGGGGGTTGCACGCAGGGATTTTGCTCACATGCCCCCCCCACTGCTGTGCCCCCACTGTGCTGTCACCATCGGGCACACCGTAACCCCAAACCACATCCCATTGGGCTCAGGGCCAGGGATGCTGCCAGCAAGGTAACGTGCATCTCCATCCCATATCCCCTCGCCCACCGCCCCACGGGGCCATCCTGCACCGCAGCCCCTCACTGCGAGCCCCCACCACAGGCAGCAGCTGCCGCATTACTGTTCTGCCCAGAGCCTCCCCAAACAACCGGCACGTGGTGGCGCAAGGAAGCAGGAAGGCCACAGTGCTGCCACGACAGGGGGTGGCGGCACAGAGACCCCCACCCCACTGTGAGCCCCCACGCACCTGTCCACAGCACGGAGCTGCACCCAGAGCCGCCGCACCGTGCCTTCCCTGTTGCACCGAGGGATTGGGGCACAGTGCCATCACCCGTGCATCTCTTTCCCAAAGCCCAGCCCAGCACCACTGCCACGCACCACGCGGGCAGACACACGATGGGGGCTGCGCCATCACCAAGCCTCTCCCACCCCAGGTGCCGGTATGCAAAGCCACGCTGGGCACCGCGCTGCCAGCTCTGCCCCCGCGCTGGCGTGTCCTTGAGGAGGGCACCTGAAGGACAGGAGGGCTGGGGATCCCCGCTCGGGGGCACGGAGCACCTCGGGCCCCGCACCGCACAGAACGCGGCCGCTGCTGGCGCAGCAGCTCCAGAGCCATCTTCTGAGGCTCAGCGATGCGCAGCCGAACCGGGGAGGAGCCGGGGGTGGCATTCTTGCTGCTTGCAGCCGGTTTCCATGGTGAACACACTTTGTACAGCGAATGTCACCATTTTCCTTGGATAGTGGGACAGCAAGAGAGAAAATGACTCACTGAAAAGAGCCTTTTGAATGCCGACGGGAGCAGAGCGCGGCGACAGAAGCCGTTCCAGCAGGGACTGTCAGCTGAGCCGCCCAAGGCCGCGGTGCAGGAAATGGAGCTTTTCGGATGAACCCATTTCCAAAACAGCGTGTTCTGCCTCAGTTTCCCCACCTGCACCACCGCTGGTGCAAGGAGGGGTGTCACCACCATTTGAGGGCTGGGAGCTCCATGCAGCTCTTTTGGCATTACCGTGAACCCACCGCAGTCCCCCACCGTTGGATCCCCCCCCCAGCAGCTCCGCAGCGCTTCCCCCACAACAAACTGCTCTCACCACGGGGTCACACTGAGCACGGCCAGCTCGGTGCATCCCTCAGCAGGAGCTGCTGCACCAGCCCCGGAGCTGGGGGAGCAATGATGCTCCAACACTGCCTGCAAGCCAGGAGACACCATGCTCCATTCCCATGCTGGGGGGCAGGGGTGGGATTCAGAAGAGCCCCAGGGTGGCACCTGACCCTGCAAACGAGATCAGAATGGTAAAGCAGAGAGCGCAGAGATGCTGAGCACAGCGGGGTCCACCTGCCCACACCCCACATCCTGTTGCATTGCTCACCCAGCTCAGGGACGCACCCCCTAAAATCCTTTTCCTAAAAGGCACCCGGGAAAGGCTACAACCCCACAGCCCCGCAGCGAGGGATGGGCTCAGCCCTTCCCGGCTCCTTTGCTGACTCACGTTTGCTGAGTGCCTGCAGCCGCTCCTCCAGCCATCCCCCGCCGCTGGGATGTGCCACGGCTGCCGCTCGCTCTGCCCGGCGGCAACGGGCAAGGAGTGGGGCTGACGTGTGCGGAAGGGGAGAGCCCGGGGCTCCCCGCAAGGCTCCGCATGGCCAAATGGATCGGCAGGAGCAGGTCCTGCCCACTTGCTCGATCACACACCCGAGACCACCCCCGAGCCCTTTGCTACAGCTCCTGCTGCAACCTGCCCAACTGTGCCTCAGTTTCCCCACCTTACACCCATGAATCTGGTGGGTGCAGAATCACAGACTTTCTCCCTGCAGGATGGAGGGAGTCTCACTGTGTCCAGACCCCCAATTGACCTGGGGTCCCTATGCAGCTATGTGCAGAGGAGTGGGACAAAGCGGGGAGTGCTCCCATCCTCCTGCATTGCCCCCAGTGAGGACGGCGATGGGAGGCCAGGTGGGAGAGGACGGGCTCAGGGAGGGCATGGGGCTGGGTTTGGGCACGATACAAAGCTGGTTTTGGGCACAGTGTAGGGCTGAGTCTGGACATGATGCAAAGCTGGGTCTGGGCACGGTGTGGGGCTGGGTGTGGGTTCGGGCAGGGTGCAGGGGTTTAGTTTGGGCAGGGCGCAGGGCTGGGTTTGGGAAGGGTGCCCGGTGCGGGGTTCAGAGCTGGGTGTCAGTTTGGGCAGGGTGCAGGGCCATGTTTGGGTAGAAAGAAGGTCTGGGACAGGATTGGGGCCGGATGCACACACACAGGACCCAGCACAGCATCCCACCGCAGTCTCAGCACTCTCAGCTGCTCTCCCAGCGCAAGCACAGTCCTAGTAACATTATAAATCCCCGGCGAGATGAAGGGCCTGGATCCATGGGCAGCTTCCAGGAAAGCAATTTTACACCTCAAAGGATGAGCGCGCTGCTCACCCATACGCAGCCAAGCAGCAAGAAACCATCCGCTGCCATTTAACACGAAAACACGAGGCTGCTCCACACAACTCCAGAGGGAAACTGAGGCACGGCCAGCATCACCCAGCAGCACTGCACAGAGCCCATCAGGTGCCATGGAGGGGCTCATTTCCAACGCAGTGCGTGCCACGTTCATCTGCTCTCCCTGCATGTCTGTTCACACGGGCTAATTTAACCGACACAGAAGTGTTCTGAAAGGATCGATTCTCGCCTCTTAGTTCGGGTTTTATCACCTCGGGATGGATTAGCAGTAAGAAATAATAACAATAATTTGATGGAAAATTAAAATTAAAAAAAAGAAGGAAAAAAAAAAAAAAGATCACCCGTCATTTTGTAACGTGGTGGAATGAAAACGTGGGCTGTAATAAGTGCAGCACTGTGCACACACCGAGCATCAGCCTGGTGAGAGACAAAAAGCCAAGTTCCTCCAGCACAGCCCTCCTGCTGCAGGCAGCGTGGTGGGTAGGGAGCAGCCAGACATGGACAATTTTCCCTTTGCTTTCCTGAGAAAATAATATATTAAAAAAAAAAAAAATTCATTATTTCAATTGCATTCTCTTGGTTGGAGCTTAAACTGGGTCTGAAGCCTCCCTCCATCCCACACCAGCAGGGACACGCAGTGCCATCACAGCAAACCACAGCCATGGCTGGAGCCAAACCCCACCAACAGAACGCAGCATGGGCTCCTCGTGCCATGGGGAGGTGAATTGGTGCCTGTGTGGCTCCGAAGGAGGAGAGCATGGACTGGTGCCCTGTGCTGGGAGGGAGGGATGCTGCGGCCTTCAGGGCATGGCACTATGGCCAGTGCTATGGGCACAGAGCCATGGGCACGGCACCATGGAAACAATGGGCACGGCACCATGAACACAGCACCACGGGCGCTATGGGCACAGCACCGTGGCCATGGCACAGCAGAACCAGAAAACACCACTAAGATCACCAAACCATCAGCTCATCACCACCGTGCACACCAACCAGAAAACACCACTAAGATCACCAAACCATCAGCTCATCACCACCGTGCACACCAACCCACGGCACTCAGCGCCGTGAGCGCGGCACCGCCGGCACAGAGCTGTGAGCACAGCACCACGGGCACGGCCAGAACAAGGCTCCCAGCAGCCGGTGAAGCAGCATTTACGTAACGGCGGGAGAGAAGCCGCGTGGAGGGGGGCAGCCTATTTTTATCAGAAACGTTCAGCGACGTTATGAAACAAGAAGCCTCGGCTCCGAAAACAAGCGGTGAGAGAGGCGAGCACCGAGCGCAGCCACACACGCCTCAAACCGGCGCCGCACCGGGCAGCCCCGATGTCCCAGGACGCTGACAGCTGTGGCAAACAGGAGGGTCCCTGCCCACCCCCTTCCTGCCGCTCTCTGCAACTGCCTTAAAGCTCCATCGCTGCGGTGCGCCCGGCCTTGGGAGCTGCCCTTTGCCTGCCCCAATTTCAGAGAGCTGGACGGCGTAGCACCCACCACAGTCCCTTTGCACAGCCTCTGAACAGCCCCATGCCAGGCTGGACAAGGCAAGCAGAGGGGAAGAGACCCTGAGAATCGGTGGGGAGAGGATTTTAGGAAGCTGTTATGGTGCCAGCACTGAGGCTGTCCATCCATCCCCAAGTGCGCAACACCCCCATCTCGCACCCACACTTTGAGACCTCGGGGACTTTCTGAAGCTGCTGCCCTGAAAGCATCACCACAGCCCTCCCGAGGGACGTCACCCCCCAGGCGGCAGCTCTGTGCCTCGCGCTGCCCTGCACCGCAGCGTGGTGCCATCAGGGGTGCTTTGAGCAGGAGGATTGCCTGGCACTGACCAGGGGTGCGCAGCCCACCCTTGGCAAGCACTCACCCCTGCACCCCAGAGTCCCCCGTGCCCCCCAACAGCCCAGCCATGCTGCACCCTGCAGAGAGCTGCCCCACTTACAGCGCGTGCCACGCCGGAGCTTCCCTTCGCTCCAGCATTAAAACAACAGTGGTGGCATTGGAGTCAGCAGCAATGGCCCCGCTAGAGGGGAAGGGACGGGAAGCAGGGCCTCCAGCCACCGCCGCTCGCTCCCCTCGTCCCAGGGACAGTCGCTTGCAGGAAATCCTGAACCTGCTGCTGCTTCCTCCAGTGGCCAACCCCTCCCTGCACTGCCCAGCACGGCCCCGTCCTCTCAGCCAGCCCCAGCACCACATGCCCTCAGCCCACCCCCTCCTTGGGGCTGCCCTTCAGGACAAAGCCTTCACGGTCCCAACTTGCAGTGGGTAAGGGGCCTGGCGTGGGCTTCACAGGGGCTGCTCAAGCCTTTAAGGCAATCATTTATACCAATCATAGGCCCAGGAGTTGGGAACAACATCGTCTGACCATGGGCAGGATCCCAGGACCAACCCCCTGGCTCCCAATGGGGTTTCTCACCCACAGGGGACCCCAGCCTGATCCAGGCTCCAGCTCCTGTCCTTCCCTGGTGCTGAGCCCCCATGCTCTCCCCAGAGTGCAGAGATGGGATGGCACATGGCTGGGACCCCCACCTAATGGCCATGGCTCCTAGGCTTGTGGCATGCTACTGGAGCTGCATGGAGTAACATCATCACAGGATGAGCATCACCCAGCGCCCACTGCGACCCAATGCAGGAGGAACCCAACTAAGTGGGGATTTCCAACTGAGAAACACTGGAAGACGACAGCCTGTGCTCCAACAGCCCATGGGACAGGGAGGAACCCAGCACTGGGCAGCTCCTGGCCGGGCGCAGTACTGTGCCCATGGGATGGCCATGGCACTGCTCTCCAGACAGTACAGTGCAGATACCAGCACTGCCCCACGGCCCAGTGCCAGGACAGGAGCTGTGGGGCACCCCGCGTCCCACGGGCGGGCAGGCAGAACTGGGCAGGGAGCCCGTGAGTCACCACCCCACCCCTCCCGAGAGATCTGAGCCCTTTCAACCCTGGCATATTAATTTCTCCTAATTGGCTTTGACAGGGATCAGTATCGCCATCCAAAACGCAATCACCCGTGTGCACGGAGAGGGGGGGAGCAAAGAGAAGGAAGGAGGGGAGAAGGGGGGGAGCAGGCGGGCACCCCCGGGGGAGCGATGCTGGTGCCGATCCCATCCTCCTGCAGCGGGGCCCAGCTGCCCTGCAGCACTGCAGAGCTGCGCCAACACCATCGCCAGCAGCAGCCCAGCTGGGAGCCCCCCCACCCCCCCAGCACCCCCCTGGGACCCCCACCTCCATGCCTGGACAGACAGACGGGCCCTGTGCTGACACCTTCCACGCGCCGGCAGCTCCTTGTAGGATCTGGGCGGTGAGGTGTGAGCGAGGCAGCTTCCCACGCGCTGCCGGGTGTTACGCTTCCCCCACTGCAGCCACCTCCATTCCACGTTCCCCACTCCCTGCCCCAAATCTGACCTTTGCGCCCACCCTGCTGCCCTTCACCCCTTGTGAGCTCTGGGGTTCCGGTCCCTGTGCCGCTGTTCCCCATTGTAAACCCCTGCCAGCACTGCCCAGCAATGCAAGGCACTTGTGGCACAGGGATTGGGGCAGGGGGACGCAGCATGTGCCAGCTGGACCCACAACCACGGTGCGGTGGAGAGGTCCCATCACTGCCCCACGGCCAGCTCCCAGGAAGGGCCATGCAGGTGGCACCGGGACTCGGCCGAGGGACAGCGATGGCACGGGCAGCACCAGCAGGCATGGAGCACCCTGAGCTCAGTCCCACTGCTGCCCAAAGCTGCAGCCCCACAGCAGCACCCTGCTGCCCCCAACACGCCAAGCAAAGCCCTGCTGCCTGCAGCATCTCCATCGTCCAAAAACCATCACTGTGCTGCTCGAAAAGAAAAAGGGAAGGAGAAATATGGGTAAGGGAAGAGAGGACGTTTCTCACAAATTCAAAATGTGCTCCGCAGGCTGAGATGGGGAAATCCAGGCTGGGAGCCAGGGCAGCACCGACCCCAACCCCGGCCGGAGGAGACACAGCCTCACATCATCGTGAGCACCGCTGGCCCTAAAGCCAACAACTGTGCAGCGGGACACAGCGAGGCCTTGGAGGCAGAGGGGCTGCAGAGATGTCCTTCCTCACAGCGCAGCCTGGCTCCAGCCATGATCACCCCCAGGCCTGGAAACCCAGAGAAGAGAGGAGCGGGATCCCCCCGCCCCCAGCCACCTCCGCAGGGACACGATGGCAGCAGCTCTCCAGCCAGCACAGCCCGGCATGAGCACATCTCACACAAGGGCCACCAACCTCACCGAAAACACAAGCTGTGCGTGGAGCAGGGGACAGTTCCTCCACCCCCAGAGTCACCGCTGTCCCCACGCCGTCCCTGCGGTTCCTCCTGCTCCGCGTCTCCGGCAAACAGCAGGGAAATGGGGCTGGCGCGGGAGGTGCCGCGCAGACGGTGCCGCCAACCGAACGGGATCAACAAGCCCGTGAAACAGAGAATACATTTTCCCCCCTCTAATTTCTTTCCCTGACAGTAACCGTGGGTGTCAGCGGCAGCAGAGCCCGGATTGGGGAGCACGGCAGCATGGCGATCGGCAGCGACGGAAAACCTTCCTGCAGAAGGATGCTGAAAGCAACCGTGCCCTGCAAATCCCCAGGTTGACGGGATTAGCATGGCAAATTGGGCGCTCGGCGAAAACCCGGAGAGAAATTATACCGAAGGCTGAGAGTGGTAAACACGTCTCCATTCCCAGCGCTGCCGCATTTAAGATGCAAATAAAGAGGTTTCCTTCCTAACGCGGATCAATACCGAGCAGGCTGCGAACCAACAGTGTGGGTAAATCCCGGCCGGTCCGCATTTACAGCCCCTCAAGAGTCGGCTCCAGCAAACGGAGCGATGTCACCGCACAGAGGAGAAGGGACACGCGATGTGACAGTGACATCCAGAGCCACGCAGCGACCGCGTCCCGCCAGGGCAGCGCTGGGTCGGCTTCCCCCGCTTCAGTGACAAAGGGACCGTGCCAACGCGCTGCCACCCCGCAAGGATGCTCTGCTGTGGGTCACCGCACCGACCCCACCATCAGCTCCCGGGGACGCGCGTGCCATCCACACACACACACACTCACGCTGCCATCCCCGTGGCACACGCAGCCCACGCCGAGGCCAGAGCTGCCGGTCTCCCCCCCCCCCATCCAGCCGGAACGCGCTGCAAACGGCCCCAAAAACCCACACAAAAGCCAACGCCGCTCCGCGCCCGTGCGCGGCCGCTTCCTGCAGATGCGGCGCAACCGAAACCGTGCCGCCGCGCTTACATAACGGCAGCCCCGCACGCAGCCCCGCACGCCTCCGGTACCCCCGGCCCCGCTCCTCCGCGGCGGCCCCGGGCAGCGTCCCCCCCCCCGCCCCCCTTTCCGCTCCGTTCTCACCGCTTCTGCCGACATTATTTTTCAATCAGACAAACAAATGCCCCCGGAGGCGGCGCGGTTCCGCGATTCCTCAGCGGGGGACAAAACGGCGCCCGTTGCGGAGCGGCTCCCGCAGCGCACGGTGACATTTGGAGGCGCGGAGCCGCGCTCGAGCTCCGTTCCCCGCACCGGAACGGCTCCGAACCCGCGGAGAGGCGGTGCGGGGCTGCGAGGACGGAGCTGCAGAGAGAACGGGGGACCGGGGGCGAAGGGGGAGGGAGCTGGGGGGTTGGCCGTGGAGCGATGCGGGGACCGCTACGAGGGGTCGGAGGAGTGGGAAGGGAAAAGCGGGGCCGCTCGTCGGGGGATGCAGAGGGGCTGCGGCGGTGAGGAGCGGAGCGAAGCGCGGCTCCCGGTGCCTTCGGGCCCGAGGGGCTGCGGCACTCACCGGGATCGAAGTGGGAGCTGAAGGCGAGGCTGGGACTGAGGAAGGCGGCCGACATGGCAGCGGCGGCGGCGAGGCGGCCCATGGTGCGGCGGGAGCCTCACGGCCGCCGGCTGCCGCTGGCCCCGCGCTGGGCACGGCGGCGGCGGCGGCTCCTCCTCCATGGCGGCCGCCGCGGCCCCGCGCCCCGTGCCCCGGGGAGGGGCCGCGCCGCCGCCGAGCGGGATGGGGAGGGGAGGGGAGGAGAGAGGAGGGGGCGGCAGGTGGCGGCCCTCGGTCCGCAGCGCTGGGATCGCGCCTCCGCCGCCCCCGCGCGGCCCCGACGGGAGATACCCCCAGCCCGTCTTCGGAGAGGGGGACCCCACGGGGAAGCCCCCACCCCACGGTCGGTGAAGGCAACGTCGGCCCCGCGGAGCTACGATAGTGCTGTACCGTCTGCCGGGATGGGATGGGGTGGGATGGGATGGGATGGGATGGGATGGGATGGGATGGGATGGGATGGGATGGGATGGGATGGGATGGGATGGGGGGTGATGTGATAACGTGGGTTGGGACAGGGGACGCTCTGCCCCTGTATCCTCCATCTCCACCTGTCCCAGCATCACCCCCAGGACCCGAGGCCCCCAATCCCTGGCAGGGGAGCAGCACCCCACATATCCCCACTCAGTGGGGGACCCTTTGGGCTGGGATTATAAACACAGCACAGCTCAGCCTCGTGAGCTCAACGCTGCAGCACCCGCACGTGGGGCTGCACCCCCAAAACGTGGGTGCACCACACCACCCCTGCAACCCTGCAGGGACACCCAGTCAGCAGGAGGCAGCTGGGTGCAGGGACCCGCGACAGATGTCCCTTTGGGTCTGCACTCCTTGGGGAGCAGCACACACAGCTTTCAGTACAGGGCTGGCTGATGCTTTTAAAATTTAAAGCCAAATTTTGCATACAACAATTAATTTTTTACAAGACTTCAAGCTTGCAAAGAACACCACGCCGCACATGTCACGTTGCCACAAATAGATACAGGGCTGGAAGAACTGCAGACTTCACAGGGAATAAACATTCCTCCATCATCGGGAACCAGCTCGCTCCTTCGTGCTACTGCTGCCCCCCAGTACAAGCAGACCCACGGCCCCCCCCACTGCCCCCAGCCATGTGCAGGCCATGTCCCAATGCTCTGGCTCAGCGCAGCCCCAGGACACCCACATGCCCCCTGTGCATCCTGCTGGGATGGAGCTTTGGGCTCCAGGGATGGGGATGTTGTGGGGTGGGGAGGTGACAGAGGGCAGAGGGTGCCATGGGGAGGTGGTGGCCTTGTGGGGCTGTTCCCATGGCCCTGCTCCGTGCGCTGCTGAGCTGGCACAGCTGAGTCACCACAGGGCAGAACGTACCCACGGGTGGGCGGGCAGCTTGCAGCAGGCACCCACAGCCCATCCTGATGGAGCCTTCTGGCTGTGGGGTGGCTGTGGTGAGTGGATGGGGTTGAAATAACCCAGGTGTCGTGTTGGATGCTCGGCGTGGGATGGGAACTGGGATCGTCCCCTCCAGCCACCCGGCCACTTTGTCTGGGGCTGCAGCTAATCCCTGCTGGGCAGACACCAGCTTGAGCCACAGTCTCTGCACAGCGGCTGCCAAAAGCACCCGGCCCTCCTGACCTCCTTCCCACCAAGCAGCTCGGCCCGCTCTCGGGCTCCACTGATCCTGGCTAATCCACGGCGGGAGGGAGGCTCCTTAATTGGGGAGCTTGGCACAGCCGGCGAGTGACTGCTGTGCTGCTCTGCTCCGTCTGCCTGCAGGGATGGGGCAGGGCTGTGGCAGGCAGTCAGTTGCCCTGGGCCTGGGGACCCTGGGTCCCATGCATCAGCAGGGCTCGGGCAGCCATCCGGCGTAAATCTGCAGCCCCAGTTATGCAACGCCGCTGGTTTATTCATGCCTGAACTGGGCACTGGCCTAAAAAAAGCTCTGTGATGCTGGGGAGAGACAGGGATGGGGGCAGAGCCCCCCGGGAGGGCAGCAGGAGTGATGGGCACGAAGGGCGCCAGGGGCCCTCCCAGCCACAGAATGGGGGATGTGGACAGGGGCTGCCACCTCAGGGCTATGTCAACAAACAGAGGATGCTACAAATCCCTCCCCAGGGTAGAGGCATTGCAGAGCCCCCCAGATGGGCAGGAGGCAGCCCCAGCAGGAGATGCCACTATACAACCACATTAGGGACTCACCCATGAGCCCCTTGCACACACAGCAGCCCCCCATGGAGTCACAGCACCAGATTCTCCCTGAGTGCTTCACCACTCCCATTCTCCAGGCAGGGACAGGTTCAATTCCTATTTCTCCCGCACTCAGATTCACGTGATTCATTAATTTTACCCCACAGCAGAGCTGTGCAGGGCCTGGCAAAACTCATCACAAACTCTGCTCGAGTCTCAGCTCCTCACTCACAGGTCCCAGCAGCACACCCAGCCCCCCGACAGCATCACGTCCCCTCTGAGCCGGTGTAGAGCCACAGGATCCCGCTGCTCTGCAGTCGCTGCCACAGCTGCATCTCCATCCTCAGGTCATGGTTGATGAAGAACTGCACCTCCTTGTGCCCACGGTCGAAGTAGTGATCTGAGTACGCCCGGTAGCCCGGTGTCATGAACCCAAAGGCACTAACCTGCAAGACACAGGGCTGAGCTCACCACCCTGGCACAGGGGATGGGGCAGTGCTGTGGGAGCAGATCTACGAGCAGTGACCGTGGCAGAGGGGGTGCGTGGATGCCAAGTGGGAGGCAGCAGCGCTGCTGGGTGGGGTGGAGGGCTGCAGGAGCTGTGCTGCACCCAGAGCAGAGCTGTGGACACAGGGTGCCCACCTGGTCACAGGTGTGGATGGCGGTCAGCAGCATCACGGCGCCGGTGGAGGGCCGGTACAGCTGCCAGAGTGGGGTGGCCAGGATGTGGGAACGGAGGAATCTGCAGGGAGTGAACGGGAGCCTGAGAGACCTCCAGCAGTGGGATGGGAAAGGGGAATCCCCCCACCTGGGGGCTTCTTACCGGTTCCTGAGGTAGCGGATGAAATCCGGGTGCAGCATCCTAAATTTCCCCACCTGCAGGTCCTCCCCGAAGAATTCCTGGGGGCTGTGGGGAGGTGCAGGCAGCTGCTGGGAGCAGTGGGGCACAGGGATGTGCTTGTGTCCCCCCCCCACACGACCACTTACCGGACCCCCTCATCCCGACCGCTGTCCACACGCTGCTGGCTCAGGGCCGCCCGCAGCAGCAGGTAATCACGGTCATGGTCTGGGAGGAAGACGTAGCAAGTTTCCTGCAGCAGAGGACGCACCAACAATCAAAGAGATGACAACGGTGCTGTGCCCACAGCTCCCCTGTCCCCCTGCCCCACTATTCCCCACCGGTGTTTGGGGTGGATGCCGGAAGCCATCGGCGGCGTAGCTGTGCAGCGCGTTCACCATGGTGTTGGTGGAGAAGACGTAGAAGGACGTCCTGCTGCCAACATCGTGCTCAAAGCCCTCCGTGATGGCCCCGTTCACCCTGCAAAGGGACGTACAGGGAGGTGGTGGTGGTTCCCCCTCAGCTGTGGGGGTGGCCGTGCCCTATGCCCTCACCTGAACACGTAGTCATGAGCATCAATGGTGGGGCCCATGCCGGAGCCGTGGAGGATGCCCCCATTGCCCACCACGGCACAGCGGATGCAACTTGAGGCCAGAGGGCGGGTGTCAAAGAGCAGAGCGCTGCTCGAGGCGTTGAGGAGGGACAGGGATGACTTCAGCACTGCGGGCGGCAGGAGGCGGGGGTCTCCTATTCAGCACTCTCTCCTCCCTCTCCACGGGATGGTGCTGTTCTCCACCATCCCCCCTTTCCTGTGCCACGGGCACAGGGACCCGCCGTGCCCCCACCCGCACGCACCATCCCAGCGGATGTCCTTCCAGCCGTGAGCCCCCCTGTATCGGCGCAGCCGCTGGTACTCATCCTCCTGTGCGTGCCGTGCCCACTGCAGCACCGGGATGGTGGGCAGGAAAGTGTCCCCAAACTCGGTGGCCCCAATTCTCTTCCTGATGCTCTTGGGACAGCCCTGGAAGCACAAGGGGACGAGTGACCGCACGGCACAGCACCTTCATGATGTCCTGCAGCTGGGGACATGATACCTCTGTGTCCCTGCCCCAGCCCTGTGGCACTGCTATACCGAGCTGCTGTAGGTCTCATCCTGCCCATATGTGTCCCCGAGGTCTGGTGGCATGCTGGGGACAGGGGATGGCTGTGCTGCCTGTGTCACCTGCTGCGGGGCTGCTGTGGTTGTGGATCTATGGTGGACAGGAGTCCTGCGGGAAGAGAGAGGAGGCCAGGAGAGATGCAGGGGGGTCCTATCCCTATCCCCATCCCCAGCCCTGCAACAGAAGGTGCAGAGGAGGCTCAGGACAGGTGCAGGTGTGCTGCTGTGGCTCTGCCCGCACCCATCTGAGCAGTGCTGTGCCACCCCAACCCCACAAAACAGAAAGCAGGAGCTGGGCCTGGAGCCACCTCTTTGGGCCCCAGGCCCGGGCCAGGAGCTGCACTGAGCACAGAACCCAGAGAGGGGGCAGGCACAGGCTGGTTCGGGGTTAATCATTCCCCAGGGCAATGCGGCTCTGGAGCAAAACAACCCCACGGCCAGGGGGCCACACCGCTCCCACCCCACTGCCCCACCATACCTGGAGAGCTGGAGCCACAGGCTGCGCTGTGCGGGCAGCGGCAGGAGCAGCAGCAGCACGGCGAGCAGGGCGAGGAGCAGCCCGGTGCTGCGGGCACAGCGTCCCGAGCACAGCGTCAGGGCTGGGGGGCAGCAGCGGGCTCCTGCGGGTCTTCTCATGGTGGATGCTTGCAGGGAGGGATGGGAGCCTCAGCCTTGGTGCAGGGCTCAAGGTGGAAAGCGCTCCTGTCTTCTCCCCTGCCCTCCTCCCGTCGGCCTTGGGACTCCGTGGCCGCAGTGCCCGTGTGACAAAGTACAGCTGGAGCGGGGACAGCCAGCATCCAGCCCCAGGCAGCACGGTGCGGATGGGACAGAGCACAGCTCAGGGCACGGTGCGGAGCACGGCGGGCGGAAGCTGCATGAAAGGGGGGAAGTGGAACTGAGGAAGCAGTTAGAGAAGCAAGAACAGTAAAAGCAGAGCTCACAGCAAGTCATCGCCCCAGATGGGTGCGTGTTTCCTGGAGGGCTGTCACCCAGCACTGCAGGATGGACACAGGGACCCTCAGGGCCGTGCTTACAGCCACGCTATGGTCACACGCAGAGCTTGGCAGCGCAGCTCACTGCTGCCTACACTTCTTACAGTGACAGAATTGCCAGCTATTGGCACAGCTCAGTGACACAGAACCAACCATGAGCACAGCTTTAGAACCCCGTTACCTGGGCTTTCCAGCACCTTCTGCAAATCAGGCTGAACTCCGACTGTCAGCACACGGCACAGTAATTGCACACTCGATGCAGATTTCTGGTTATGAATCATTCAGTCTTTGGGGCAAGCAGGCAACAGAGGCATCCCTTGTCATCACTGTGGGTTTTGCCATCCAGCAGCCATGGCAGTGCAGGTGCCACTTGGGGTTTTCTGCTGGGTTGTATGGGCAGCATCACCCCATGCTCCACCATGGTATCACTGCAGGGTAACATGGAAGGTGGCTGTTCTTACCACAGTGCCAAAAAAGGGGAGAGAGAAAGAAAGGGGGAACTGGTGCACAATCAGCTGCTTGTGTGGTTCTGCCGTTTGCAGCATGAAATGGAGTGTTTTATGGGAAACGACCATCAGGGAGATGGCTTTTATGGGAGGTGACCCAGAGAGAACACTGTGCCTGCTGTGCCCTCTGTCCCGTGGGCTCCCAGGTAGCACAGAGCCTGGCTGAAGGCACGTGTCAGCCCTGGGACTCCAATGAGAAAAACCTGCTGTCCTCGAGCAGCAGCCCTGGCCTTGGAGAGAAAAGCCTGCACAAGAGGGGTCACACACTGCCTGACAAGAGGAAAAGGATGCCGTGAGCTCAGCGCAGGCGTTTCCCAATGTTGTTGGGTGGTGGTGAGGGATTTGCAGTGCTGTGAGATCGCATCCTGCCCTGGTCCCATCTCCTCCCAGCAGCCTGGTTTCTCCCGTTGCACTTCCCAGCTATTTCATTTGAAAGGCAGAACGGGGCTGCAGAACAGGCAGCAAGCTGCTGGGCCA
This sequence comes from Centrocercus urophasianus, assembly GCF_019232065.1. Classification (NCBI taxonomy): domain Eukaryota; kingdom Metazoa; phylum Chordata; class Aves; order Galliformes; family Phasianidae; genus Centrocercus; species Centrocercus urophasianus. The sequence continues at coordinate 348,225 of NW_024884978.1, forward strand.
CGGCTCTCCTCTCCCCCCACACCCTGAGGTGGCAGGGAACAGGCTGTGCTCAGCCCACTGCCAGCACACGGCACTGACCTCCCCTCTGCACAGAGCTCAGGGCCCCTCACTGCCCACAGGGCTCAGCCCCCGGCTCCCAGCACAGCTCAGGGCCACGCAGGGAGGGGATGCACGCATCAGCGAAGAAAAGAAACAAAAAAAGCCCTGGATGCCAACAGCACAGAGGCTCCCCTCTCCCCAAGGACATATAGATCAAAGCTGTAGAAACCAGAGCAGCTTTTATTGTTAAAACACAACCACCAGAAATCCAAACGCTGCCACGTGGCCCCACTGGGACCCCCGACTGAGGCACCAATTAAAAAAAAAAGGGGAGGGAAGAAGGAGGCCACCCCCAGCCCCACGGTAGGGGCCCACGCACCCAGGTGCCACAGGGCTATTCAGCAGCCAGCAGCTGCCGGCGCTGCTGCTCCAGGAGGGCTTCCAGGTGGTCGGCTCTCTGCACTGCAGCCTGTGAAGACAGCGAGCCAGGGTGAGCTGTGCCCAGGCAGTGCCACAGGAAGGGCAGGGGCAGCAACCTGCTCACCTCGTACTGCTTCCGAAGGCTGCTCACGTTCTCCTCCTTCCTCGCCACGGCCGTCTTCACCCTGAGCAGGGAGATGGGGAGAGGCTGAGCCCAGCGCCCAGCTCTCATCGCTCCCGGATCTGGGCACAGCAAAAAGCTGCCCCTCTCCTCCACACCCCAAGCAAGCTGCAGCACCATCAGAGCAGCTGCTCTGGACCTCAGGTGCCCCTTCATGCTAGGAGCACTGTTATTCACTTTGGTAGCACTGTGCATTTGAATCAAGCCATCTGCAGGAAGAATGGGACGTGAGTTTCACACGACTTCATTAACTAAAGAAATTTCTTCCCAGTTCTTCCCAGCAAACCCCCACTTGCTCATGGCTTAGTGTGCATGGTGGTAATGCATTGGCCCACGCTCCGGGCATGACCCTGCCTCTCCAAGTAAAGCACTGGGCTGGCTCTGGGAAAGTCTTTGAGCTCTGCCTCCTCACTGCAGCTAGTGGTGAACAGTCCTGCAAAGGTACAGGAGGAATCAGCCTGTACATAGACAGCAGCCAGCACAGCCCCTGCCCCACACTGAAAGTGCTCCTGCAGAAGACGATGTGCTTCCCCATCACATTCCTGTTCTGCTTGCAGAATCCCTCCCCCGCAGGCAGGAAAAGCAAAGGACCAGCTGCTTGACGCCCATCCAGCACCAGCAGTGCCAGAACCCATGCTCTCTACAGCCCTGAAGCACTCCTGGAGCTATGGCAACTACTTCCCACCTCCATGTCCATGCAGGAGCTTAATGTGGGCCCGCAGCAGGCTGCAGAACATGTGCTGGACCAGCAGGAACCCCCCCGGCCAGCCGTGTGCCTCTGCCCCAGCTGCAAGCCCAGCACAAAGCCCCTCACCTCCTGTGGACCTCCTCCAGCTCTCGCTCCTTCTCCCGTACCACCCTGTCCAGCTCCAGGCGTTGCCGGGCACGCAGCTCTGCCATCTCTGCCTTCAGCCTCTTGTTCTCCTCCTCGGTGCCCACCAGCCTGTCTGCAAACTCCTGCCGGATCACTTCTGCCAGGCTGCTCCTCTCCTGTGACAGCTGGTCCCGTACCTGCAGGGTGACACCGGTGTGACCCCGTGCTGTGATGCAGCGTGCTGGAGGCAGACCCCCCAACCCTGCTCTCTGCTCACCTTCCGGATCTCCTCCACCTCCTGCTCCTTGTGCTTCAGCAGGCCCTGCAGACGGATGCTCTCCCCTTCCAGTTCCACCAGCCGCCCCTTCAACTCGTTGCAGCGCTCCTGCAGCTTCCTCTCAGACCTCTCCAGTTCCTGCAGCTCCACCTCGTACTTGTCCCGGATCCTCTTGATCCTAAAGGAGAAGAGGACAGAGCCCAGTGCTGCAGCCACACGGGAGATCCCCAGCCCCAGCACATGTCCAGAGCTCCCTGCACAGGCTTAGAAGACAGGGAAGGCAATCGGGAGCACCCTCTCTCCCTCCCCACCTGTTCTCAGCCGCCTGCTCGCACTCCTCCTTGGCAGAGGACATGTCGGCCTCCAGGCGCTGGATGACCAATTCAATCTCTTTGTCCCTCTCCTTCCTCACCTCCTCCCTAAGCTCCCGCTCCCGGGAGAGCAGCCAGGCTTCCTGGAAACAGCAACAGAGGGGGAAACATCAGCTCTGAGCCTGAGGGCAGCACCTCCCAAGCAGGGCAGCCCCGGCCATTACCTCCTTCTTCACATAGCTGGCCTCCCAGGCCTGTTTCTCAAGCTCCAGTCGGTCCTTCAGCACCTTCACTTCTGTCTACAGATGGACATGGAAGAGAATCTCAGCTCCAGTGGGTACAGCTGGGCATAGCCCTCCCTCATCCCACATGCGCATGCTGCCCACAGGGTGCCAGCACGCAGCTCCACGCAGCTCCTGGTTGTGTCAGGACACAGGGAACGAACTGTATGCACCCAGAAAAGCCCTGCTCGTGCTGCTAGGCCCCAAGGGACAGAGGAGCAACACACCTGATGCCGCCTCTCCTGCTCCTCCTTCTCTCTGGCATACTCCTCCTTCAATGCAGTGGTGACAGCCAAGCTGCTCGCCTCCAGCTGCCGCCTCAGCTCCTCCACCTCTGCTCTCTGCCTGCCCACACACAGCCCACAGCTCACAACGTGCCAGGGGGACACGGCACATGGCACAGAGCCACCCCCCAGCCCCAGCCCTCACCTGGCTGCCTGCTGGCTGAGCCGCTCCTTCTCCTCGGCCACCTCTGCATAGAGCCGGCGCCGCTGCTGCTGCAGTGCTTGTTCCTCCTGCTCCAGCTGCTTCTCACACCTGGGGGCAGAGCAGTCTCAGCAAGGTGCAAGGCTCAGGGCATTTGGGCCCCCAGCACAGAGCTGCAGGGCTTTCCCTCCACCCTGCCCTGTAGGCCATCCAACACATCTCTGGAGGATGCCCAGATACCACCTCCTGGGGCTGCCCCACGTGCCCCACTGCTGACAGCATCAGGAACCCACTGCGGCTGGGTGCTGGATGCCACGAGCCCCACATACCGCTGCCGGGCCAGCTCCCTCTCCCGCTGGCTCTGCTCCTCCTTCTGCTGCTCCAGCAGTCCCCGCAGCTCCTCCGCCTGCCTGCAGTACCGCTGTGCTGCCCGCTCATCTGATTGCAGCAGCTCGGCCTCATGCAGCATCTTCAGCTTCTGAATGTCCTGACGGTGCTTGGTGATCAGCTTCTGGATCTCTGGCTCCAGTCCTGGGGCAGCAGGGAGGATGCTCAGCACAACCCAGAGCTCTGCGGGTGTCTCAGCCCTGGCCACAGTGGCACGGATGGGTTGGGAAGGGGTGAGCAGACATGCACAGGTTTTCTTGTGTTCCATCTGTATCCAACGGGTCCGTACCTTTCACAGTGATCTCTTTGATCTTTTTGGTTTTCTCATCAATCCACTTTTCCCTCCTGATCTTCTCCGTTGCGCTCATGAGTTCCTTGAGCTTTTTGATCTCCTGTTTGGAAGCCAATAGGAAAACTTCAGAGAGAAACTAGGGAAGAAAACCCTTATTAGTTCAAGCTGTAGCAAAGGGCATCGCAGGCAGGAGCTGACGTCCTCAGCTGCGTGCAGCCCACACACTTGCTGGCCGTGGCTGGGAGCACCTATCAGAGAGGAGAGGGAACCTGAGGCTGGGCAATGGCTGCAGATCAGGGTGTGCGTGTGCTTCCTCCTCCAGCCTCCCCTTCCCTGGGGACATGGGGCTGAGGCTCTGCTGCATGGGAGTCTCCCATCCCACAGCTGTGGGGAAGGGGTGTCCACACACCCAGCCCTGCTGCAGGGTGGATGGGTTGGTGCATGCAGGCAGAAGGGCAAAGACACAAGAAGAGTGAAGGATGCATTTACCTCACAAAAGGGGCCCAAAGCACGCCAGACCTGGGGAGAAAGAAAGGAGGAGAGGGAGAGAGAAAGGGAATCACAGAACGACGGGGGCGGAGAGGAGAAAGCAGGGAAGAAGTAAAACCAAATGGTCACAAGCATGGGAGAGCAGGGACAACCACAGGGGCTCAGGGGAAGAAGAGAAGCTCCTGGGCTGTTTCTGCTGGGAGCAGGGAGAGGGAACTGCAGCAGCAAATCCAGGCACAGCAATACCATGCTGGCTTTATCCTCAAAGCATAGCAGCATGAAAACATGAGCCCAGCAAGTCTTTGCTGTTTTTGTGTGAGGGCTGAACAGGCTCAGACGTGTGTGAATGCTGCAGGAGTTCTGGACAAGGATAACAGGGAGCAGGTCAGCAGGATGAGCCCCACAGCGGGGCCACAAAGCAGCAGAGATGAGGCAAGCCGTTCCCTCCTGCGGGGCAGGAGGGCAAGGACCAGCAGTAGCACCGCAGCAGGACCACACAGCCCCACCTCCAGGGACAGGTGACATAAAGAGCATCGTGACACCCACAGAACTCTGCTGTGTGACCCAAACGCCCCGTGCTACTTCATCATCTTCTCCTCACTTAGTTCTGCAAAGGGAGTTGGATGTAACCCATCACAGGAGACAGTCACAGGTACACATCCTTCTGTGGCACTGGGTTTGTGCCACCACTCAGTCAGTCCCATGCACCCAGCTTCAGACAGCACAGACTCTTAGCCAGGGCAAAGCCCTGTGCCTCACTACCTACAGCCAGCAACTGGGCTTCCCTGAGGTGCAAAACCACACTGCTTGGGAGCCCCTGCCACATCCCATCCCCTCTCCCTGCAGCCCACCTGCCCTCTCCCCTCACCAGCTCGTGCTGCTCCTGCATCTGAGTGAGCTTCTTGCTGTACTTCTGGTCCACTTGTTTCAGCTCTGCCACCACAGTCTCACATTTCTCGCTCAGCACCTTCTTGTCATCTATGAGCTGAGAAGGGTGAAAAAAGAATCAGGCAACCAGGCAGGGCGCAGCCAGTCCCACATCTGGCTCCAGAAACAGCAGGCTGAGGTGGGATGGTATTACCTGGTCGATGAAGGCCAGGTGTCTCTGGATAGCTGCCTCGTACTGCTCCCTCTGCAGCTGGAGCTGGTGGCCAAGCTCCTTCTCAGTCTGCTTGACGTGCCGGACAGTAAGCTCCCTCTGCTGAGCCTTTTATGTAGGGAAGAAAGAACCACAAGACATGAGAGGGAGTAGCTGCAACAGCACACGCACAGATATAATAGATAACTATTAAATCTGGAGGGCACGCTGGGCCAGAACCACCAGAGCAGCTACACCAAAGCCCTCGGGTGCTCAAGCCACCTGCCCTGCTCAGCAAGGAGCCCAAAGCCCCAGTGACAAAGGGAAGGAGTTCAGCCCAGGACCGAGGGCTTCTGGACTGCCCAAGGCAAACTTCGAACAGCAGGCAGCCAAGAGAAGGCCAAGGGAAGCCCACAGCAGACCAGGAAGGATCTTGCAGACCTTTTACCATGCTAACAAGGACCAAGATCGCTGCACGGCCCAGCAGCCTCTGGCTGCCCACATGAGCTCTCTGCAGCGCTACGCACTGCTGGGCACAGGCAGGAAAACTGTGATCTTGTGTTTCAAAGACACTGCTCCAAAAGAACGTCTGCTGAGGGCTCTTTGTCCTCCTTCCCAGCAAGCAAGAGCATCTGGCTCACACACCAAGGCTGTCTGCAGCAGGCTGATGGCTCGCTTCTTCTCCTCCACTTCCAGCTTCAGCCTCATGATGGAGCTCGTGACCTCCGTGGCAACAGCCGACGCCTGCTCCAAGTGAGCCAGCTCCTCTTCAGACAGGAGCCCCTGGGATAGGGGAAAAAAAAAGAATAAGGGAAGGTAGAGACCACGTGGAACCTTGGCAAGGGCAGAGGCCCGCCCCTGTGGGGTCCACCACCCCAGCACAACCCAGTGCTCACCTCCCGCTGCGTGGCTGAGGTGGCAGATCTGGGCCTCTCCTGCTCAGACTTCTCCATCTCATCCAAGAAACTGATGATACTTTGGAGTTTGGCCTCTGAGAGCAGGGCCCCATCCTCAGGGACACCGGGGGAGTGGTTCAGCTTCCCAAATTTCTCCAAGTTGTCAGCAGTCAGGGAGTTGGAGCCGGGCTCCTGCAGGGTGGATGCAGCTGTTGCATGGGACACTGCAGCTCCAGCAGCGTGGGAGGCTTGGAGGGGCTGCACTGCAACTCAGCCCTCCATCTGCTCTAGGGAGCAGCCCCATTCTTTGTGCTCAGCCCTCACAGGTTTTGCTCATCCTTGGGGACACCCCAGCTGCGCCAAACTCCTCCACTACCTTCTCCAGCACACCCAGTGGCAGGGAACCAGCCACATTTCCCAGCCTTCCTGCCCTCCACAACGCACAAGTGAGGAGGCTCTGCCTGGGACCAATGCAACTCTCCCCAGCCCTCTCCTTACCCCATCTACCCAGGTGTATTTGTCTTTCTTGAAAAGCTTTGGAGGAGGCAGCAGCTCTGGTTCTTCCTCCAGCAGCCTCAGCGTGTCCAGCAGCTCACTGAGCGTCACCTTGGACGGAGCCCTGCTGACAGCAGTCACCACTGTCTCCAGATCCTCGCCTCCTGTCTCTCTGGAGCTCACATCCTGGAGGAGATGATGGCGTAGCTTAGAGTCAAACAGTTTGCTGGATCTCCACAGAAGCGAACCCAGGCTCCAAAGCCACCCCAGCAGAACAGTTTGTGCCAGGAACACCTCGAGGAGAAGCCAGACCCACCTGCAGCTTGTCCTCCACACCATGATCCTGTGAAGGCGTGGAGCTGAGCTCTGCGAGGCCGCTTGCTTCTGGCTCTGCAGCTACAGAATGGAAATTGGCATCTGCAGGAAGCAGACTGTTCTCATGTGCTTGCAACAAGCAGCTCCCCAGAGTGAGAACCGCCCCTCCAACACCCTCCTTCCCCCGTCACACACTGCTCCAAAGCATGGACACCTGCAGCAGGGACTCACCGGCATTGTTGGCTTTGATGATGCTGCTGGCCGGACTGCCGTTCCGTGCAGAAGCAGGCTTGGCAGGTTTTTTCTTTGCTATCCTTCTGCTCTCCTTCACCTGTGCCAGCTCTTCTTCTGCCAAGCGCTTTGTGTCAGAAGCCTTTTGAGCCCTTTTCTGATGCAGCTCCTATAGGGACAGAGACGTCATCAGGTCTTGCCCAGCACATGGTGGTGCTGACACACTGGAGCAAGGGCTAAGAGACAGCAGCACACCGCACAGCCAGCTCTGCATGGTTAACAAGGCCAACTCTGCTCAGAGAAAGTGCAAGCTCAGGAAGAGCAGCTCTGCTCCTGGCTACTGGGAGCAGAGGGGTGGTGGTGGACGAGGTCCCGCATGCCCTTGTGCAGCGTTCTTTGCTGCCCTGCGAAGGACCTCGGAATGGACCACACTGCATCAGCAGCTCAAGGGCCAAGCAAAGCAGTGCCTGGGGGCTGCTTCAGCTGTGTTCTGGGAAGTCAGTGAAGGCACGAGCACGTGTTTGCAGGGCTGCTGCAGCATTTCACAGCTGCTCACTGCTGTGCCTCCCGCAGCACTCCCCTGAAACATGATTCCATATAGGCCAAAGAGAAACTGGGGCTTTTAAAACTCTTCCCAGCTCTACTGCAATCCAAATAAGCAACTCCCTGAGGTCTATAGCAGGCCCAGCCCCTCATCTGTGCTCCAGGAGCACCCGTCCCCTCCTGCCATCAAGGGCTGCCAAGAACACGGCGAGGACAGCGAGGTGCTTCCTGCATCAGTGCCAGGAGCACAGAGCAGAGCTCAGCACAACACAGAGTGACCTGAGCCCAAGGACAGACCCTCAAGGGACCTCTCTCGTCCTTGGCCGCCCCGAGGAGCTGCGGTTATTGCCCTCAGTTTGAGTGCAGTCTCCCTTTCCTTGAGAACTTAATGGAAACCAGCACTGGGTGAGCTGCCAAGCTTGGCAGGAGCGCAAAGGAAACTGCTCTGTGGCACCTCAGCCTCCACAGGGAGCGCTCACTACAATTCAGCTTCATGGAAAGCCCCTCGAGATGCAGAGGAGAGGCTGAGGTCCTGTTGCAGCACAGGGCCTCGTCCCTACCTGGATGGCAGCACGCCGTGCCAGCCGTGCCTTCTCCTCTCGGATCTTCCGGCGTTCCTCATCCTTCCTGTCACGCAAATCCAGGACGTTCCTCTCCTCCTGCTGCTGCCTTTCCTTCCAGAGAGAAAGGTCAATGCTGTGACTGGGAGCTCGTCCACATCCAAAGCAGTGGGAAGGGATGTACCCCCCCAAAGTCACCCCATCCCACAGCCCACCCCTCCTCGCAGGGAAAGACCCTTCCAAAAAGCTCCACTTTACAGCAGCTTCTTTTCTCTAGACACCAAATGCAATTATTAGTCATCCGAGGCTGAAACCACCAAGGAGACAAGGCTTAAAAATAGCATCTCACAAACAAGAGCCACAGTGCTCTTTGTTATTTGGATAAATAATTAAACACAGCGAAACACAAATAGCTGCAGATGACACGTCACTCCCTAACGAGCCAATCGTTACTGGTTCACTGCAACGAGCTGTGAGAGGACTTCCCTCCTCTGACCATGAGAGCAACCAAGACAGCAAGAGCACGAACTCTGCCCCATTCTCCCTGCCTGCTGCTGGAGAGGCTCCTGGCTGCATCCCACGGCACCCTGACAGGGCCAGGAGCCGCTGCAATGCAAGAGCAAAGCCCCCCCGTGCCCCGCAGCTCAGCTTTGGGCTGGTAGATGTGACGGTAAGGGAAAGCCAGGGGACAGAGCAGGGGACAGACCTCCCTCTTGGCAGCCAGCAAGCGCCCCAGAGCCGCTGCTCCCGCCCTGCGCCGCTGCGAGTGCCGTCGGTACCAGCGCTGGATGGTCACAGCAGCGAGGTTCACCTGCTGGATGAACCTGCAAGGGAAGCAGCATCAGCCCCACGGCCCCCCACCGTCACCTCCTGCCACAGCAAAGCAGGGACAACTCAGCCCAGCCCTGCACCCCAGCCCAGCGAGGTAGGAGAAACCGGTTCAGCTCAAGAGTGCAGAGGAACATGTTCTTTTGATTGGGATGATGCAAAGGGCACTGAGCTGAGCGGCAGGCAGGGAGAAGCCGCTCAACCCTGTGTGCCAAGAGAAGCAACTCCCAGGCCCAAACTCCCACAAGACAACAACAAACCCGGTCCCATGCCATCCTGCTGCCTCTCCCATCCACCCAGCTCACCTCTCTGCCTCCTCTTCCGTCACCTCCTTCCTCCGGGGCAGGCTGCTGTTGTTGTTGCGGGTCAGGATATTGTTGCTGGAGAAATTCTTCTGAGATTTCATGAAGCTGCTGCTCTCGCTGTCCTCGTTCGCAGTCGCTTTGATGACGTTGCTAAGGCAGAAGATGAAGCCACTGGAACCATCCCAGCCGGCTCTGCCTCACACAGATGTGGGGTCGGCGCAGCCCCCAGACCAGCAGCTGGCCCACACTTACTTGAGGGAGCTCGGAGCCTGGTTGGAGCTTTTGGGTGCAGGGCCCTTGTCAGTGGTGGAATAGTTATTGTGCACCATGGTGGTGACACAGTTCCCCATCGCGCCCTTGTTGCTCCTTGCATGTATGGAAAAGAACACATGATGACTGGATCTGAAGGAAACAGCACTTCCTGCAGTGACCTTCACCACTGCCTCGAGCGTTCCTTGCAGCAAGCAGGGGAGGATGCAGGAGCTGTTACCCCACGGACAATGCACACAGCCCAGCAGACACAACAGCCTGCTGCTCACGCTGTGCTGAACACTCACACTTAAAACTTTCCCAGCCCCAGGGGTTTCACATCTTACTCCTTCCCCTTCCCAGAACTCCAGTGGTCTCAACCCAAATGAACCACGCTCCTTCGTACCCCCAGGCACATCCCCCACCAGGGCCCAGCACAGCACAAACACAGCACTGGCACCGCCTCCTCTGCCCAAGCATTTTCTGTTTGGTTCCTTCAGCACCAGGCCTGCACGTTGCTGGCTCAGGGCCACCCCTCCTACCTGTTGTTGGCTGTGAAATTGGCTGCTAGGAGCACGGTGGCTTCCTTTTTCCTCATGCCTGCTGGAGGCTCAGCAGTACGGGAGCCAGAAGGGCCGGGGAAGATTCGTGGCTGATCATCCTGCCATGGGGGGAACACGAATAAGAGTGAGCAAGCACCAAACCAGCCCCTTGTTCTTCCTCCAGAAACCCACTTCCCCCTCACACAAGGGAATATCCCAGCTCTGCAGCACTGCAGTCCTCCTGCACTGTCACCTGCCTCCCTCAGAGCCAGGTGCACGGAGCTGCAGCCACAACCCTGGGCTTAGATACTGTGCCAACTGCAGGTGGAGCAGGGATCAGCCCAGCTGCCACGGATACCCCATATTCCCACTGTGCTCAGACCTTGGGGAATCCCTCCCACCAGACCCCCACCCCACGCTCTGCTCCTTGTGCCAGCAGCCAGCTCAGCCTACAACCCTCACCAGGATGTTCCACGTGGTTTTCTTTTCCAGAGAGGTTTTGCTCACACTCGCCACCTTCTTTCTTCCACCAGAACTGCTCTCAAAGAAGGGCAGGAAGTCTCCTGTCTGCTCTGAGCTTCAGCCCGAAGGCAAAGAGAAGGAAAGGATACGTGTCCTGAGGTTAATATTGAATGCATGCACATGGCAACGAGGCAGTCACAGCAGGATTCCCATCGCTCAGGCTGCTCCAGCAAGAAGCCTACTCTGATCTGGGCTCAGCAGCATGGCTGCAGCACAGCAGTGGCTGACAAAGGCACAGCACGCAGAGGCATGGGGAAAAACGGACAGAGAATCATCACACAGCCACAAATCTAGGAATGATACCTTTTTTACACAGAATGTTATGCTTCTACAGGGTGAGTGCAGAGAAAATAAATTGAAGGGCAAGAAGAACTGAAAATTTCCATTCAAAGACGGGCTCTGGGAGGTCAGTGGAGTCAAGAGAACTGCCCTCTTCTATCACAGCCCAACTACGTTCAGGTAAGTCCAGGAGTTGCTGCAAATGAAAAGCTCCATCCTTATTTCCCCACTTCTCAATCACGCGCCCTTCCCTGAATACAGGGGACCTTAGCTTTGCAAAACCAGGTGAGGACCTGCAGTGTGTGTGACGGAACGTCTCAGTGCCTGGCTGTGCACGGCTTTGGTTTCCTGGTGGGACAGGAGAGCAGGCAGAGCGGTGCTACACACTGCAGCCATACCTGTGCGTGCTGTTTGCCCGCTGGTTGACCTGGGTGGTGCTGTTGGACCTCCGGAGGTTGTTGATGGCCCTGGATCCTGCATCCTCCTGGGGAGGAGAAAGCAAAACTCAGGGGGGATCGCCAATAACAGCTTGGGTGGGTGCTGCCCTGCCAGCCCTGCCGTGGTGCTCAGACACAACAACATGGGTACCCCCAGCTCCCTGCCAGGCTCCCGCTGAGCAGGTGGGGCTGTGCTCGTTTGCTGAGCTGCCCAGCACACAGCAGGGCTGGGCTCGTTACCTGCCCGGCAAACAAACACCGAGGCAGAACGCCAAGGCAGCAGCAACCACTCAGCCACCGAGGTTCTCAGCTGGCAGAGAACCCCTCCTCCAGCAGGATCCTCAGAGCAGGAGAGCATGCAGTGGGTTTGGGTATCTCCCTGCGCTCCAGATGTGCCCTCCCCAGGGCAGAGCGCAGGGGGGCACCTCCGTGCAACGCACCCCAGGGAACCAACGGCCTTCTCGGCCCCAGGGCACGCTGCTGGCACACGGTCAATCAATGCCAACTCAACTGCCGGCCTCCAGGACCCGCAGGTCCTTCCCAGCAGCTCAGCCCCGTACCCACACCGATGCACTCAGTTATTCCTCCCCGACCGCAGGACTCCGCCCCTGTCCTCGCACAACCCCACCGCGCTCCTCCCTGCCCAGCCCCATCTCCCATCCCCCTGGCCGCTCTCAGACGCAGTCCCCAATGCCCCCCATCCCAACCCACCTCTTCCCCAGCACAGCATCACGCACCAGCGCGTTCCTTTTGGTTTTTCCATCGCCGACGACCGACACGGAGCGCACCACGTGCTTGGCGGTCGAGGCGCTGCCGGGCCGTCGCGTCACGGGCACGGGCATCCCGGTAAGGCTCAGCTCCACGGCGCCGCCCGGGCACGAGCAGCTGCTCCGAGCGCTCCTCATCTTGCGGCGGGGCGAGGAACGGCCCCACGCGGAGGCCGCGACCGCGCGACCGCGCGACCCCGCAGCCCGCCGGACCCCCGGCCCGAGTGCAGCCGCCCCGCCGGCCCCAGGCCTCGCCCCGCCCCCCACCTGCCCGCGCCGTCCGCCCGCCCTCATTGGTCAGCGCGAAGGGGGCGGGGGCCGCGCCATTGGATGAGGCGGCTGTCGGTCAGAGGGGGAATGGGCGGAGCCACGCGGGGCGGAGCAAAGAGCCGGATTGGCTGAGGCGAAAAAGGGGGCGGGAGGTGGGAACGATGGGGGCGGGGCTGGAAGGGCTGCGGGGTCCGGAGGTGCGGGCTGTGCGTCTAAAGGGGCTCTGGCTCCAAAGGGGCTCTGGGACGGGGACTGTGAGGGCCGAGGCCCCAGCAACCACTCGGAGGCAGCCGCAGGTCCCATCCGGGCTCAGGTTTATTGGTGCTTTCCGGCTGCGGCCCCACCAGCATCACCGCAGCGCGACCCCTACAGCTCTGACCCTGCGTCCAACTCAGGGCGTCCCCGGCCCTAGGAGTGCAGGGTCTGCAGCACGGACCCCCACGGGTCAGGCCGGGCCACCTACCTTCCCAGAACGGGAAGACAGTGACAGACTCCTTAAAGCTCTGCCACCGGCCCCATTTCATATCCTATAGCTCCCTGGCAGCACCCAGGCGCAGCCCCATTGCCCTCGTCTCCATAGGGCTGCTTGTTGGTGAGAAGCCCACGCTGAGCCCCACAGCCATTGCCTGCAGCCCTGCAGGATCCCGGAGGCAGCTACGCGTTGAGGAAGGAGAAGGCTGAAGGCTCTGCGTCGCTCGGATCAGGCATGGTGTCACCTTGGGGCTGTGGCAACGTCCGCGGCTCCGCAGGCGGTGAGCGCAGGGTGAGCGCCGTGCCCGGCGGTGCCACCAGCTCCATGCCAGCAAACAGGGACAGGCTGCGGGTGGGCACTGCCGTCGTGCCCACATCCCCCACCAACCTGCTCGCTGCCTCCTGTCTGTGTGCGACAGGCACTGCTGTGGGGCCTGGCTGCTCCCAGGGCTCCTCTTCCAATGCCGGCTCTGTCTCCACAGCTGGTGCAGTGCCAGGGAGTGTGGGTGCAGACAGGGGCTGGAGGATGCTTTCATCGAGCAGGGGTGGGATGTCTGTCAGCAGGTCCCCGGTGCATGGGGCTGAGCCCTCAGCGAGGGTAGATGGAGCTGAGCACGGGCGTGAAGTTTTGGGGGACGGGCGGCCTCTGCATAGAGCCTCAAACTGCCGCAGGATCTGGGAGGAGAGGTGAAACAGGGCACAGTGAGCATCAGCAGTATGAGGGGCTTGGCCCCAGCATCTTCTACCAGGGACCCACGACCTGGGCATCAGTGCCTGCAGCCACCCTCAGGACAGAAGGGTCTGCGGGCTCTGGGAGCAGCAGTACAATCCTGGGACACGATTACTGCCCATCCATTATGCACAGAACCAACTCCAAGGGTTGGCAGCAAGGGGTGCCCCCAGGGACAGGGTAACAAAACCCAGAGTGCACCACCATCTGGGGAGGAGTCGTGGGGGTGTCCCAGGAGTCACCTTGGTTGCTCGGTTGGCCACAGGGCCGGGGCTGCCTTGGCTGAGCTGCTGCAGTTGCTGTCGTGTCCCTGCAAAGATCTGGTCCAGAGCCAGCAGGTCGGAGCACATGAGGGATGAGATGGCGCTCATGGACCGCTGTAGGGGGACAAGAGCTGAGCAGGGCAGCAGGCACCAAAATCTCCAAGCTTGGCAGAGCTGCTTCCCCTGTCCCTCCTGAGCCTGCAGCCCCCCAGTGGCAGATGCAAACCAGCAGCAGCCCCGTGGGCACTCACCATGCGGACATTGTCACTGGGGTCCTCCAGGGCCCGACTGAGCAGCTCCAGCACCACCTCGCAGTTCAGCAGCCCACACCTGGCACAGGGACAGCGGTTATGGACACACGCAGCACCCCACAAGCACTTTGGCCCTGTAGTCAGGGCCAGCAGGCAGGGCTCACGCTGCCCCACCAAGCCCACACCACAGACACCCACGCTCCTGGGGAGCATCCACCTTGGGCACTTACTCCTTGAGGAAGTGCTGTGCCTCCTCCCTGGTCAGGAAGACCCTGGCACCCTGGGTCAGCGCTGACACCAGGCTCACCTCCCTCAGGCAATCACCCAGGCTGTCAGCATCCACCCTGCACAGGGAAAGCACAGTGATGGGGACAGCCCTGCTCCCTCCTATGCATGCAGTGTCCCTGCAGTCAGCTCTATCTGGCTGAGGGCTGTCCAGACTAGGAGGACAAACCCCCCCAGAAGAACAGAGCCTGTCAGCTCCAGGAGATGGAAAATACAGTATGGAAAAAAAAAAAGGCACTGTGCAGATGGAGAAACCATCTCAAAAGAACTCAGAGCACACAGAGAAGTGTGCCTAGATCCCCATTCTTACCTCTCAGCCCCGCTCACCAGCTCCCGGCTGGCCCCAGAGTGACTGTCGCTGCCCGATTTGCTGTAGGTGTCTGAGGTGCGGCTCAGGTCACCATTCTCCTGCGAGGAGTTCTGGGAGCTGTGCCCACTGTCTGCCTCCTCCCAGCCGCCCCCCGCCAGCCCCGGCTGGTGGCTCACTGAAAGGACAGCAACAGCAAAGCAGCAAGTGACCCAGAAGGAGACCAAACCACCCCAAAACACAGTGGGGTGGACAGCACAGGCCAGGGGTGACGCACCTCGGGCAATGTGAGCTGTAGTGGCTGCAGGTGGATTGGTTGAGCTGGCCAGGCTCCTGGCAGGAGAAGGAGCTGTCACAGGCTGGTAGGCATCCTCATGGAGTTCCCCACAGTGAGACCGGGGTCCCTCCGGTGAGGGAAGCACAGCATTGGCCACCGCTTCAGCTGCTCGCTGGATGGTGCTGAGCAGGGCTTCACCTGCTGAGGCTGGGAAAGAGCCTTGGGAATCTGAGAGTCTGGCCCAAAGTCTCCGGGGGGCAGCACCCCTGCAGGGTGAGGGCAATGCCCAGCAAGAGTTTCAGAGGCACTTACCGGAGCCGCCTCTCTCGCTGCTGAAGCCAAATCCTTGCATGGAGCTGCAGGGACTGGATTTGGAACCCATACCTAGGGGAGGTACGAGGCACAATCAGAAAGAGCAGAGGCATTTTGGGTCTCCCCTCACTGCCGTTCCTCCCCAAGAAAGCACAGCAGAGCCTTTGTATCTGCATGGGGGAGATGGGAGCCAGAGCACTTGAAGAGAACACTTATGGCAGCCTGTATCTCTGTTTACCTGGGTACAATTCTCTGTCCAACACAATACTCTCAGCCTGTAACAGGCAGAGCTGTGGGACATCAGCCCCAATGCACCAGCAAGCAGTAAGAGGGGGCCAGACCACAGCAAAGCACTGGAGCTGGGGGTACAGCACAGCCTGCACTTACCTGCAGGAGGCAGGGGACGGGCAGGCAGCGTGGTAATGGCTGGGAGCACAGCATCCGAGAAGAGAAAGCTGGCCAAGTCCTGCCAGGGGAGAGAGATGCTTGAAAGAGAACTGAGGAGCACCAGGCACAGGGAGTGGGAGCTGCTCCAGCCTCCACTGCAGTGCCCAGGCACAGAGGTAACAGGGCCAGCACTCACCTGTGCAGCAGCCCGGACCTTCTGGTTTAAGCTGTTGCCGTGGAGGGGGTCTGGGGGCCCAGTGAATGCTGCAAGGCACGAGGATGAGCAGGCTGGGGCTGAACCCGGCCTTGTCCAGGGCAGAAGCTGCACCAGGCTGTTCCATAGAGCCATAGGAGCACCGACACAGAGCCCCTCCCTGCTCCCCGCCCTACTCCTCACCCCATTACCTGCAGCCTCTCGAATGAAGGCAGCGTTCCTCCTCAGCTGCAGGAGGAACTGGGGTGAACCCTGGGCACACGTGTGCTGCAGGATCTTCAGCACCTGACAGGGTGTTGGGGGTCCAACATTGAGGTGAAGAGTCCACTCCACAGCTCCGCCACTGCCCCCAGCCCGCAGCAATGCCATACCTTCAGCTTGACGTGGCAGGAGCCGCTGCGCAGCCGGCCCAGCAGGAACTCCAGCAGGCACTGGCTGCTGCCTGCCGACTCACGAGAGATCTCTGGGCCGCTCGTTAGGGATGGATCTCACACCATCACCAGCTCCCACCCGGCCCCAGCTCCCCCAAAGGATACTGCTGATCTCCTCCAGCACGAATCCGGGGCACGGCCCCTCCTCGTCCGCAGTGCCACGCAGCAGCACCGGCAGCTAAGAGTAGGAATGGTGAGGGCTGCCTACGAAACCCTCCCCACCACCACCCCCCAGGGATAACTGGTGACGTCACGTCCCCACGGTGACGTCAGGCCCCTCTTGGTGACATCACGTCACTGCCGGTGAAGGCCTCACGGCGCCAAGAGCGGGGCTCGGCGGCGGTTGGGCAGAGGAGACCCGGCGCAGGGATGGGTGAGGGATGCGGCGATGACATCGCGACGGGCGAAGTGACGCCACATCCCCGGCAGCCCCCCCTCCCCTCCGGCCGCCCCCCGCCCCAGCACGGCCCGTACCCGGCTCAGGAAGCACAACCGGTCCCGCAACGGCACCGCCATGACAGTCCGACTCAGATCCTGCCCGGCCCCAATGTGGCTTCAAACTTCCGCCTTCCGGAAAACGCAGCGCACCAATGAGAGTGCAAGGTTCTCCGAATCCGCCAATCAGCAGTCAGGAAGGGCGGAGCTCCGGGCGGAAGCGGCCTCCGAGGCTGACGCCAGCAGCAAAGGGGAGGGAGACGGGAAGTAAACAGCAGGCCTCTTCGCCAATCAGAGCTACATCTGGCGAGCGACCAATCTGAAGCCGGTCAGGAGGCGGTTGTTGTGCGCAACCAATCCACGCCGTCAGCCGCCCACTCTAGCCAATCCGAGCAAGCAGAGCACTGACAGACTCAGCGTTCCCCCTATCAAAACGCCAAGGGGGCGGGCACATGGGTGAGCTGGCCTGGCGGCCAACAGCTCTTCCGCCATCATGGCGGCGCCCAAAGTATGAGGCGATGTCGGGTCGAGGCGTTTGGCTCCGGGCTCGAGCGCGGCTGCGGCGCTTCCCCGCACTGCTGGCGGGCTGCGGGGAGCAGGTGGGGCCGGGCCGGGAGCATTCTCAGTGACCCAGACACCTCGGTAGGCCTCGGTGACCCCGCTTCTTTCCTCTTCCCGCTTTAGGCATCGGCTTACGGGCGCTGCGTGGCCGCGGCCTCCGCTGGAAGTGTGGAGCTACGGCGGGACGTCTGCCTGCGGGAGTTCCAGGCCCTGCGGGAGTGCTTCGCCCGCGCGGTAGGCCCGGGGTGCTGCCTCAGGGGTTCCGGGTGGGGAGAGTACCGGTACCGGCAGCAGCGCTCACTCGGTTTCCTCCGCAGGCGGCGGCGGCGGCCAAGTGATTGAGGTGCCGGAGGTGACAGCGGCGACTGCAGCTGCGGTGCGGGGGGGTGGAGCTCGGGGTTGGCCGGCGTTATGGGCCCGGCCCCGGGCTCCTTCGCCCCCACGCAGAAGCTTTTCCCCGCTCAGCAATGCCTGTGTGGGAACCGCGGCCCGTTTATTAAAAAATTAAAATCAGATACAGATGCTTCAGCTTATTTTATTGATCTGCACAGCTCAGTCTCCCACCAGCCCCTCCAGACCCGGTACAAATGGTCCCTGGCAAGGAGAGGCCATGCAGGGACTGTGCTGTCCCTCCTGGCTTGCTGGGGAATGTCAGAGCATCTTTGGTCCTCTGTGTTCGCGGAGACGACGCCAACAAATCCATAACGCCACAGAGACGTTCAGCAATAAATCCACATCACCAAATCCACAGCACCACCGCAGTGCAGGAGCACGTCCTCGTCCTGCGGGATGGGAGAGCCTGGGGTGGACCCAGCACACAGCAAGGTGTGAGAAGGGAAGGCTCCTCCTCCTGTAGAAAGGCAGCTGAGTGCTGCAGGGGATGACAAAGCTCGCTGCAGGCTCTCACACTGAGAAATGTGCTCGGGAGCCCCTGCCTTGCCCAATCCCTGCTGTGCGGGGCTCCTGGGTTTGTGCTTTAAGACAGCGCGATGGAGAAGCTCACTTGTACAATGAAGTCCTGAGGGTTAAGGCTCCGGCAGTCACAAGGAGACGCACAGGGAAGCGGCGTGGGAGGTCCTGGTGAAGAAGTGGGGCTGAGTCGCAGCTGTTGCTCTGTGTCTCTTTAGCTCAAGGACGTCCTCCAAGCAACAGGCGCACATCCAGGCACACAGCAGTCTTTGGCTGCTGGAGCAGACATGAGCGACGCAGCCAAGGCCAGCTTACAGAACAGCGTGGCTGTCCTGCAGGCCTGGTGACGCCTTGTCTCTGGCTCCAGGGGGTCCCACTAGACACAAACTCAACGAGGTTAGTTTACCAAAGACACTTTTGAGATACTGATATAAAAACCACCACAGTGATGAGGTCTGTAGACTCCAGGCTGGGAAACGTCAGCCGTTCTAAGTGTGAGCTTTGGGATTTGATTTCTTACATTCGCAAGTCAGGATGTGAAAATAAAAAACAATGGGATGAACCACTGTCTGGGAGCCTGCAACAAACCAGAGCTCTTCCGTTCCTTGCTCATAAAATACATTTTTAGGGGCAGAGTACTGACATCTATGGATGTAAAACACAGTATGGAACGAGGCTGGGAAGAACACAAAAAACAAACAGCTCCATCGAGTTACAGAGAAGAGGTAGGTATGCTTGAGCCAAGCCCCTCGAGTCCGCCCTTTTAAGCCACGTGTTTTGTCCCTTAGTTAGTTGCCTCTTGCAGAAAAATCAAGCTGGAGAGGGGGCGGTCTGCAGCCCTCAGGTTGAGCTTTGAAATGCACTTTGGACTGAAGAAGTCAAGCTTGAAAGCAGAGATGAGAGTGCGAGCATCCAGAGAGGGTGAAGAGAGAGCAGAGCTCATCATTATTGCTAGTGTGTGGCCAACCAATTAAATCCCTGGGAGTAGAGGCAGCACAACAGCAGCAGTTGTGCCCGTTTAAGGCAGCATTTCTACTAAACTAGGTCCCTAAACCACAACTAACTCCTAAACATGCAAGACTAACAGCTCCCATTTCAAGAGAAACACCAAAGCAATTAGCTAAGCCTGTCCTCAACTCCATCTGCCTTGGTGCTGCTCCAGAGCGAAACCCTTCACAAGTCAGGCATCTCTTCCCAGTTCTGCTGCTGCAGACCCAGAGCCCTGCCCCAAAGTCCTGGGTGGAGGAACCCAGAGAAGCCTCTCCTAGCAGGCAGGGGAACCTCACGGACAGACACCTTGGCTCTGAAGGGGGAGCTGAGAGCTGGAGGGGGAAGGCAATCTGATATGAACGAGATGTTGAAAACAGCCCCTGCAAGCTGCCAGGGAACCAAGTTCAACGGCAACCTCTGAAAGCCACAGGAGAGCAGGAATTTTGCTTGCACGGTTGTCACCTCCTCAGCTCTCTGCAGGCACACGGGGGAGGTGCGACCCTGCAGGGACTCCAGGAGCCCGCAGAGCACTCGCAGCTCCAGGAGGCCCCGCGGATCGCACGCTGCATCCAGCAACGCACAGCTGGCTCTGTGACGGCTGCCTGAGCAGCGAACAGCCGGAGAACTGCAGCCTCCCCTGCGCAGCCTGCCAGCCTCACCCCCATGGCCAACACCCCGAGCCACCCACGGCGCACGGCCCCCCCTCTCACATGCTCCCATCCGCCTCTGTCATCTGCTTGATCTGCCGGCTGCGGACCACCTGCTGCGCTCCCTCTGCCACTTGGTTCAGGCGCGTCTCCAGAGCGCTGCGCAGGTCGTTCACTTTCACATCCGGAAGGGGGTTGAGGCCAATGAAGACCCCCGCCCCCTGTGCGGCTTCCTCCTCCTCCTCCTCCTCCTCCTCCCGGCGAGGCAGCAGGTCCCGCCTCCTTCGCCGCAGGTCGAGGTCCGCCTGCAGTTTCAGGTCCCGGTTTGGTTTGATGTCACCATCCTGCTTTTGGTCCCCAGGGATCGCCGCTCCTTTCTCCAGCTTTCGGGCAGCAGCATTCTCAGGGCTCGGTTTCTTCTCAGCACCATTTGCCAGCCCTCCGACCACACGCCTCTCCTTGCCCTCTTCCTGAGGGTCCTGGGCCGCGTCCACCCCCCTCTGCTGAGGATCCTCTTCCTTCACCTGCCCTTTGATGGCCAGTTCCCCCCGTGAGGCCGGCTGCTGTTCGTCAGCCCCTTCAGCATCTGCAGCTCTCGGATGCTCCCGTAGGTGCTGCTCACTCCCTGCCACGTTCCGTTTATTCAAGGAGTCCAGTGCAACTGCCAGGTCTTTGGGCTCCACCTGACTCACTGCTTTGGCTTTAAGGTCTATTCCCGAGTCTCTTTCCAGAGTCTTTCCTGCTACTCCCTGAACCTTGGCAGCCCTCAGCTGTTCTCTTTGGATAGGAACTGTAGCTGCTTCCACAGCTTTCAGGGAATTCTCGTGGACGTCTCTTCCAGCTTTGGCTTCATGACCTCCTCCTGCGTCTTCAGCCAAGGGCTTCTTTTCTAGGTGGTTTCTGGCTGCTGGAACACGTTGGGCATCTCCGTGAAGGGGATCCGAGTTCTCCGCAGCGTTCCTAACAGCTCTGTCAATCTCCTGCTGTGCCACCTTCCACTCCTTGGGAGGAACCCCAGGAATCTCACGCCCGTGCCCAGCCTCCTCCAGCCTTCCTGCTGTCACCCTGCGCTGCTCAGCTGGCTCAGCAGCCTGCCTGCCTGCGCCCGGCACAGGGTGCTCCGGCGGCTCTTTACCCGGTGGGTTTGCAGCAGCTTCTTGCTTAGCTCCTAGGTTCTCTTCCTCCTTACTCTTGGAGAGAGGCACAGCAGGCTCCTGTTGCAGTTCTGCTGCAGAAGAAAAACTGACATGTACAACCTTTTTTTTTTTTTTCAGAGAGCAATAGGTTCCCTGCTCCCACCATGCTGTGCACAACATGAGATTGAAGAATGAGATCACCACCAAGGGGCAGGTGGGGAAACAGGGTGAGACATGAGCAGCAGCATTATCTCTGCACAGGGGGTCCCCACCTTGGAGCTCAAACACAGTCAGGAATGGCTTGCTGCAGACCGAATTGTGCCGTGTGTTGGAGGGACCTGGATCTCTCCCAGCCTGATTTTGAAGCTGCTCTGAGCAGTGACCAGCTCACACAGGGCTCACGCTCCCCGGTGGTTTCCTTACCTTGTTTTGGCTTCTCCTCTCCTCCCTCCTCCTGTCTTTGCTGGTGAATCTCCTTGTGTTGCTCTTCAATCACAGCCAGCAGCTTTGCCTGCTGGTCAAGTAGCTGCTTTTGCTGCACCTGCTGTTCTTTGATCACCTGCAGCAGCATGGCATGATCAAGCATTTTTGCCTGCTCTGCTTCTAGAAACAGAAAAAAGAAAAAAAATCCATGACTCCAAATCCTCACTTCTCACCTCTGAGCGTCGGAGAGACCGCAGTGGCTTTCCGCAGCAGGAAAGTCCCGGTCTGAAATGCTGCTGGACAAGCCAGCCCCCAGCCCTCCAGAGCAGGAAACGCCGTGGCACAACCCTGCACAGCTCTGACTGCGGGCACTGCAGGAGCACCACGTCCCACGTGGCAGCAGGGGGCCGGCAGCCTGCACGCAGCTCCAGGGCAGGCTGCAAGCACAGCGCCAGCCAGCAGCTCCAGGCACTGGGACTGGGAATGCTGCCCACCAGCGAGACCCCACGGAGTGAGTTACACAGAGCAGAGCACGGCTCGGGCCGAGCGGCAGTGACTCAGGTTGATTCACTCGCCGTCAGCTCCACGACACGCACAGAATGGTCCCAGTGCTGCACTGCTGCTGCTCTCCTCTCAGGAGCCACTGGGTGCACCCCATCTGCAGAGCACGAGCGTGTGGCACTCGCCTCCTGCACCAGCCAACAGCTTTTTCCCCAAACTCGAGGTGTTTCTCCACCGTTACGCCCCAAAGGAAATAATGTCAAAATTAATAGCCTGTAAAACGCCATCTAAATTAAAACGGGATGCTGCTCACGTTAATCCCTTCCCAGCACAGCCGCCTACCCCTGTCCTGCTAATCACCCACAGAGTGATTACGGAGAAGGATTTCCAGTTCACGTTACGGTGCTGTTAGCAGAGGGCCTCTGGAATTCCCCTCTCAGTGCGCTGCAGAATGTGGGGCTGCGGGGGGAGCGCAGCCTTTCAGAGCACAATTGACTCCTCACGATCTGTTTATTTTTCGCACTTGGTTCAAAATAAACAATGAAAGCATTTCTGCCATCTCCCCTTCCGAGCCTGCCGGTCCCAGCGCAGCATGAGAACGGTTGGGGTTGAGAGCAGGCAAAGGTTTAACGCCAAATCAAAGCGTTTCTGGCTGAGAGCTTCGCAAACACGCGGAGCTCCGTGTTTGTGTGGCACACCTCTTCCCCGCAAACAAAGGCTGCGCTGCCTCCCAGCTCCCCTTTGATGTCGGGAAGCAGAGCTCAGCCAGCGCTCGGGCTGGGCCCTAACAGGCAGCCTTCATCAAAACATCAGCAGTCATAAAAGCCAAGCACTCGGGCTCACTGAGGGCAGCGCAGCGCAGGGGTCACAGCGCGGTCCTGCACAGGGGGCACCCAGGGCTCCCCACCCTGCAGGGCACCCGGCCCTGCCCGTGTTTTGCAGAATCCAAACGGCCTTAGGCTGGCCGTGCTCGGATCGAGTCAGGGCTGCTGGCACTGCAGCAGGAAGCCAGAGAGCAGCCGTGACTCACGGCCTCGCGCCGGCCTCACCGTGCCAGGGACTCCAGCAGCAACGTGCCAACCTCCGCCGGAGGCGTCAGCTGCAGACAGGCACTAATTGCTGCCGTCGCCGAGGTGACTCTGGCCCAAAGCTATGTGCTCAGCAGAGCCAGGCCTGGCAGGGCTGGCACGTTCCTCCTGCAGAGGAATCTTGCACTGGCAGCCCACGTCCTACGCTTACCCTCCAGCTTGTTCTCTGCGTTCTCCGCTTGCCTGTCCTCGCCGTTCCGGCTCTCCCTCTGCTCCAGCTGCTGGGGCTGAGCTGGCTCCGCGCGCTCCGGGAGGGGCAGCTCTGGCTTTTCACCTGCAGATGAACAAACCGACAGGTGCTGGCATCGGGGAGGAGCTCAAGGTTCTACACGGCGACTCTGCATCGCGTTGTCCCTGCCCGTGCCAGCACAGTTTATATTCAACCTGATGACTGCGAGGGAAGTCATAAAAAAAAAAAATATTTAACAATCTTATAGACTCGTGGCAGCGAGCCAGTGCTAACTACCTCAGCCAATTAAAATGCACAAATGGCTCTAAGTCACTTTCAGATGGGCACTTAGCAATGTGTTACCTGTCAAGATCTCCCAGCTCCGCATCCCCAGTGAGCTGGGAGACGCACGGGAACAGCACGGCACCTGACATTTAGCAGGCTGGCAAACAACTGTTTGACAGATATTACAGTAGCTGTCAAAGCCACCAGATTCCTCCTTTCTGCCAGCAGCTGCTGAAGGGGCTGTGCACGCTCACGTGCTCATCTTGTGAAATGAGAAGGAAACACGGGCTGGAGGATGGAGCAAGGACACTGCCCGGTCACTGGGGGCACATTACGGGACCGGAGGATTTGTTCAGAGCCACGCGGAGGGAGCTTACCAGGATCTGCTTCCTTCTCCAGGGACCTCACCACCTCCTCCGCCTTCCTGGGGAACTGCAGCTTCGTTTTCTCCCCATCACCTGCAGCCTCAGCATTCTTCTCACCGGCCAGCATGGCAGCTCGAGCCTTGGCATCCTGTGCTGCTCTGCCCGGCTCCTGCTCTCTGTATGGCCGGCCATCCTTTGGCACGCTCACCTCCGGGGCGTTCTTCAGATTCTTCACAGGTTTCTCAGTCCCTCCCTGCGCTCGGTTCTCAGCGATCGCTTCTTTCCCTTGTGCCTCTTTCTGGGGATGCAGCTCGGCTGGCTCACGCGGCGCCGCCTTCGGTGCGTTTCCTTCTTCTCCTCCGAGCGCCTGCTTGTTCTCAACAGAGTCCTCGCGCTCCCTCCCCATGTCCACCACCACTTCGTCGTGCGGGACGGGCGGCTCGTGGCGATGTGCTTCCCCCATGGGCAGGGCGATGCCTAGAGCGTACGGCAGCAGGGTCAGGGCTCGGCTGCCCCGTGCCAGTGGGCTTACGGTGTGTGTGGCCGTGCCTGGGTACCCGCTGCCCCCCGCATCTGCTCCCTCATCAACAGGCTGCATTCATAACCAGCCCCAAGAGCATCCTACAGCGCACCATCTTCAGCCCACGAGGCGACCAGCAGAGATCACAACCTTTACCCGAAGCAGTCCCAGAGCTGACGGCCCTTCCCCGCATCCCTCCTTACCTTGGTCGGGCCGGTCCAGCTGCACTTTCTCCTCTGGCTTTCCTCTCTCCTCGTCTCTCTCGGGTACCTCCATGGGCACTTTGATTTGTGGCTGCTCCATCTCCTCCTTCTCATCCAGCAGCTTTGGTTTATGGCGGTCATCCTCCGCCTCCTCCACCGCCGGGTTCTGCTCTGGAAACGCAGCACCGTTAGTGGAAGGGGTTACGCACAGCCGCACCGACAACCCCCCGACAGCACCCAGGTGGTTGCTGTGCCCACAGCAGCCCTGCTCCACGTGGCTGCTCTATTTCCACCAGCGCCAGCGAAGCGGGGCCGGGGCTTTGTTCTGCTCGCTGCTCCTTTCCCCAGTGCAGCAGTGCAGAGCAAGAGCTGCTGCGAGCCCGAGCCGCCAGATGGTAGCATCCGCCCGGGCTGCCCGCTGCAGGGCTGTGAGCATGGGGACCCGGGGGCCCAGCGCAGCCCCCAGCACCCGCCCATGCTGGGAGAACACAGCAGAGCAGCTCCACGCCTGTTTTGTTATGTATTCCTCTCAATTTTCATAGCAGTGCAAGAGCATTTTCCCAACTTCTGCCGTTCCCCTGGAAGAAGAGGGAAGGGAGCAGCAGGTTTTGGGGAGCAGAAAGGAAAGACCGTGAGGACAAA